>NC_091457.1:87450942-88050942 GCF_027789765.1 Dendropsophus ebraccatus
TTTAGATTATTCTAATTCAGGTATTTTTTTGGCCAAAATGTAAAGAGGATTTATTTAGGCTTTTCTTTATTTCTTTCTTTTCTTTAGTTATGGTGTTGTTTTATAAGGAGGTTACAATAACTAACAATGTCCCTTAATTATTCAACCCAGATTTGTTCAGAATATCCCAACATTGTACTCAACTCATTATAAGTAGTAAGGTGAAAATTGGAAATGAACACCATTATAGTGCTCACATGTCACTCAATTGTTTCCTGTCTCTGGCTGGTGTCTAAACCAGCATTGGTATATAAAGTTGCATTTCCTTTTCGTCTCCTTATCTTTTTTGTGTATGTGTTTTCATTCACCACAGTTTTTGAATTTTGTCAATGAACCAGGAATGCCATGATAAACAGGATAAACATAAATAGAGGTTTGGTACTGATAGGAAATTGTTTATGTAATGCAGAATCTGGAGAGCTCTTAGGTTGGCTATAGATTTTAAGATAGTTTTAAGCCGAGTGCTGGATCAACCAACAGATATCTCTCCCAGACCCTACTTATACATATGCAGTGCCCCACTCTGTACCCTTAGGACGTGCTGGTTGGGATGATGTTTTTATGTGTACTTGAATTATTTAATACTTTTGTTTTATTCCTATCGTAGTGTATGCTATTGTTAGGCTATGTTCACATGACGTAAGAGACTGGCCGTTCCGTGACCCGGCCAGGTCACGGAACAGCCAATCTCTGCAAAGATCATTGCTGCTCGCTTCATTGTGTGAACTGACAGGGTTTCCTATGGCCGCAATTCACTGAATTGCAGCCACAGAAAACTGACATGTCAGTTTTTTGCTGCACCGCATGGGATCCCGTCCAGAGCGTATACTATGTGTATATGCTCCGGACGGGATCCTATAGAAGAATAGGCAATGTTCCACACCGTACAGAGTACGGCCGTTGTTGCCGATGGCAACAACGGCTGTACTTTTACGCTGTTTGAACATAGCCTTATACTGTACCTCTTTTTCTACCTCTTCACATAGGCCTATCCACTTTTATTGTGAACATTCTAGAGTGGGGAAGAGCCATCCTAAGCCCAGCCTCACTTTACTGAGAAAAAAAAGAGTTTCTGTCCACTGCTTTCTCATCTTTGACAAGGGCCTGCAAACATGGCCTACAAACCTAGGATTACTTGTAGCTAAACTGCTCCTGTAAAGATTGTATTCTAATCCAAGAAAAAGGGGAATTTATCCAGAAAGACTGAAACTGTGGAGAGAAGACATTGGACCCATAGCTTCTATAGGACCCTTCAGGGTTTCAGATAGGGCCTAGGGACTAAGTGCCTAATCAGAGAGACCTGCATCCGCAGTGGGCATTGCAGAATCAGTTGCCAGTATAGCCGGTGAGAAAGGTGGGGAAGCCACTGCGAGACATCTCTGGTGGCGAACTTTACCAAGAGCAAAGGGATGTGGCAACTTGAGTTAGGAACATATATTGTCTATATTTGTATATTTATTGACCCATATATACGTGGATTGTTGGGTTTTTCAAACCTTACACATTAGGGTTTTAGTTTTTCATCTCACTAGATTTATCATGTGGCCTTTGCCAAACTGTTAAGACTCTTAGTTAACCCCTTAACGACATCGGGCATACATTTATGCCCTCACTGCCTGGGAATTAACGCAGGAGGACGTAAATGTACGCCCTGGCGCGGTCCCGGGCTATGGAGCGGGCTCACAAGCTGAGCCCGTCCCATACCGGGTGAGGACCGCTGAGATCGCGCGACTGCCCGCCATTAACCCCTTAAACGATGCGATCGCGTTTAAGTATAAGTGACCGGAGCATCTCCGATCACTTAACAATCGGGACCCCCGCAGCGTGTCTGCAGGGGTCTCGATCGCTTTTCCTGACTGCCGGAGGTCTTCTCCTTACCTCCGTGCAGTCCTCGGATCGGTCCTCTGATTCAGCCTGCCACAGGCAGGCTGAATCAGAAGATCACAGATAACACTGATCCCTGCAATGCTATGGCATAGCAGGGATCAGTGTTACTGATTCAATATGTGTAAGTGATAGTTCCCTAAGGGAACTATAAAAGTGTAAAAAAATAAATGAATAAAAGTTTTAGAAAGTGCCCCAAAGCCCCTCCCCCAATAAAAGTGTAAATCACCCCCCCTTCCCATTGCATACATAAAACACATAAAAAGTAATAAAGTTAATTAACATATTATACACTGTAGTGTGCGTAATCGTCCGATCTATTAAAATAAAACATTACTTTTCATTACGATTAACGGCGTGAAAAAGAAGGGGTAAAAATACGCAGAGATTGCCTTTTTTTAATGACATTTTATGTATAAAAAATTTAACAAAAAGCGATCAATACATTTGATTTAGAAAAAAAAGTTACTAATAAAAACTAGAGATTATGATGCAAAAAATAACACCCCATACGACCCAGTAGGTGAAAAAATAAATGCGCTATAGGAGTCACAATAGGACCATTTTAAATATGCCTTTTTGCAAAAAAAAAGTTTTACTGCTAATAAAAATAGTAAAACGTAAGAAAACCTAGTAAACCTGCATATCACCGTGTTCAGACCGACCTATAGAATAAAGGACAGTTTTACCGCACAGTCGATTACGTAAACGTGGAAGCCCCCCACAATTTGCAGAATCGCATTTTTTGACCCAAGTTCACCCCATAAATGATATTTTGGGGGTTCCGTCATTCATTTAATGGCAGATTGAAAGATGCCATTACAAAGTACACCTGCTCCTGAAAAAAACAAGCTCTCACATGGCCCGGTAGGTGGAAAAATGAAAGCGTTATGGGTCTTAGAAGGAGAGGAGGAAAAAACGAAAACGCAAAAGTGACAATTGTCCCTGTCCTTAAGGCCATTTCAGGCTCTGTCCTTAAGGGGTTAATATATGTTGGAACTTTGAAAAAAATCGAAGGAAACAACCCCTTATAAGTCGTTTTTTCATTGTAGAAAAAAACAGAAAGTGTAGGTTTTCTGTTTAGTAAATGTTGGCCAATGTTCCTATCTAAACTATTATGGTTAAAGCAATGCATCCTGCATATCATTGTCTGCCTGAAGATTCTCTTAACATAGTTTAATCATATGTTTTTGTTCCTCCATGTAGGCAGCTATTTTCTGTGATCACTTCAGCAGTTGAACTGATACATGGATACCTTTGGGTGTCAGTTACATCCTCTGATATCAGTAGTCCTGTAACCATTGAAAGACAAGGTACAAGTTGCCTATGGGTTTTTACCTTAGCTAATTAAAAAAAGTACAGTACAAGACACTGTTCTCTGTTGTCTAAACATAGACTGATGGGGCTCTGACATATAATATTATTCTGGAAATCAGTCAATTTCTCCCACACTTGTTCCTTGGTATTCTAACTGTAGCACTACCAGAGTCATGTAATTAACCCCTTGTTGCAAAGGAACCTTATGTCCATTTAGTTCTGTGCTATAGTGTATTATATGTAGCAAATCAGTCAAGAATTCTTTCCCCAGGTTTGCGAATATTCGTGAATGGCATGCAAATGAATCCTAATAAAACAGCTAAACCTTTGTATCTACAATAGTGGGACTATGACAGAGTAATGTTTTGTTAATCAGCTATTGTTGACAGTGTCAAAAATTGGCGAATGTCACATTTTAAAAAATGTCAGTCAGCCACTCATTCAATTTTTGCCCTTGACAGAAGCAGACCTTGGTAGATCATCGACGTAAAATCAATTATCTCCAAGGAGAGGAGCTGACATTGGTGGACCAGCAGCATCAAATCAAGTTTTTTTTCCTAGGATAGAAAATGCTGGTGGATCAGTGGTGTATACTTACCTTTTCACCTTGGGTAGCATTGGACACTGGTGGATCAGCAGTCTAAAATGAAGCTTTCTCCCAGGACAGCAGTGTATATTGGTGGATCAGTTGCGTCAAATCAAGATTTTTTTTAGGATAGCAGTGGACATTGGTGAATTAGCAGTGTATGCTGATCCACTGGTGTCCAATGCTGTCCATGGAAAACAGGTAAGTATACACTGCCGATTCACCAATGTCCATTGATGTCCCCCCAAAAATATTGATTTGACGCAACTGATCCAACAACTGATCCTGGGAGAAAGCTTAATTTTACATTGCTGATCCACTGGAGTCCAATGCTGTCCATGGAAACAGACAGCTAGACACCTGGAGATGGCAGCGGCAGCCCTTGGACTCTCTTTGACTCTTAGGGGGACCTAGAACAGACACTGGGAGGTGGCAAGGGAAGCACTTGGATTTTAATTGATCATGAGGGGCCTAGAACAGATACTGTGAGCTAAAAAACAAACAAAAAGCCAGCACTCCACTAACACTTGTTCACAATGAGCAGTTTGCATGCTGCCCTGGCTAACATTCAGGCAAAAATAGAAAACTGCTGTAACAAACTTCAAGTGTCAAGACTCACTGCATATACTCCCTCCAGCATACATACAATAAAAACCTGTTCTAAAGTAGTTTTTTTTTTTTTTTTATAAAAAATTATGTTTTTAGCAAATTATTTGATCAAATAGAATGTACCAACTCACCATGTAAAGGTGAACCCCAAAGTTGTACCCTATACTATCTAATGGCCTCTCTCTTTCTATAAGTCTATAAAACTGGGCAAACAGGATCAACTAAACTTTGTGTTTTAAAAAATAATTGGAACAGGTTTTTATCTTATGTATTTTCACTGGAGGGATTACATATGGTGAGTTCTTACACATGCAAATTGCTGCAGCATTTTCTATTTTTGTCTATACACTGGGAGGTGACAGTTGGCACCCTTCAAAAATAAGGCCCCCCCAACTACTCTACCTTCTAGCCTAAAGCAAGGCACCCCCCTGAAAATAAGGTACCCCTACTTTTAACTAGGGCACCCCCCAAAAGTTAGGCCACCAGGGGAGGATGGCTTTTTTCTCTCCCCTCGGCTTATGGGGTGGGGAGGGGGCATTAAGGAAACCTATACCTAAAATGGCGGAAATTGAATAATTGAATGGCTGATATTTTTTTGCTAAATTTGCAAAACTAATTTTTAGCTGCTTCTCTCATCTTTAATAATGATGATACATTCAAAAGAAAACAAAGCTGCCGCCACTCACCATATAAGTGCAGTTTATTCAGTATCCAAACAGACAAATCTCTGGCATACAGGTCAGATCAATACATTGCAGGTGCTTCTTTATGCTGCGTTTACACAGGCAGATTTATCTGACAAATTTTTGAAGCTAAAGCCAGGAACAGACCATAAACAGGGAACGGGTCATAAAAGAAAGGCTGAGATTTCTGCTCTTTTCAAATCCATTCCTGGCTTTGGCTTCCAAAATCTGTCAGATAAATCTTCCTGTGTAAACACACCATAAGGCCTTGTAGCCACAGCAGGGGACACCTGCAATGTATTGATCTGACCTGTATGCAGGAGATTTGGTTGCTTGACAATGAATAAACTGCACTTGTATGGTGGATGGCCGCAGCTTTGTTTTCTTTTGAATATAATAAAAAATATAAGTAGAATCACCATAATTCTGCTGACCAGCAGAATAAAAATAATGTAAATGTTTACCGTATTGAAAACAATGTTAAAATATAAAAAAGCGCTATAGCTATCCCCAAAAAAACTTCCAATCTTTGTGTTAATTTCTGTGAAACACCCAAGACATTAACTTCCTTAAAGTGATTAATACTTTGAGGGGTATTGTTTTTATGATGAAGTGATTAATGGTCAGTTTCTTACACACTTGCCCCTTTAAATCCACCTCAGACCTAAATTGGTGCCTAAAAAAAGATTTTGAAATTGTCCAAGAAATTTTGAACATGGATGCTAAACATTTAAGCCCTGGAATGTTCTAAGGCTATGTTCACACATGGTTAAATAACAGCAAAATACAACAGTAAAAATAAGTATAAAAGATGGATGTATTTTGAATCTAATAATGTGCTACATTAAAATCTATGGAAAATGTCAGTTTGTGAATACACTGTAAAAAGAAATGATTGAAAATATGGCTGTGTTTTAGGTTATGTTCACATACCATAAAATAAAACCAAAATATGGCCATCATTTTGAGATAAAAATATGGCTGTATTATAAATTTGAGGCTCTGTTCACACACTGTGCAAATGATTTGTTTAATAACGTTAGAAATTGATGGTAAATGACAGACGTCCAGTAACAACAGCTGTCATTTTGACTGTGTGTGAACATAGCCTTATAATGTCAAATTAGCCGGCAGTGGACACACAGTATAAAGAATAATGTCTGTAATCGATAACGACCCAATTACCACCTGCTTTTGCAAAAACAAATGCTGTTTTTTTAACACCTGTTCACACATTTAAAAGTTTAAAGAATGTAAGTTAAATTTTTTTATGAAAGTTTGGAG
Organism: Dendropsophus ebraccatus; assembly: GCF_027789765.1. Lineage (NCBI taxonomy): Eukaryota > Metazoa > Chordata > Amphibia > Anura > Hylidae > Dendropsophus > Dendropsophus ebraccatus. The sequence goes on from NC_091457.1 coordinate 87,457,345, forward strand.
TTTTTCCCCAAAAAGGTGAATGTATCAATCAAAATTTACCCCTAGTCCCAAAATCACACCAAAGTTATTACCACTTAAAGTGAGAGAGGTCACATTTAAAAATCACGGCTTTGGTCCTAAGGAGTTAAGCTTCTACCGCACAGCTGTGGGAAATATTATAAATCCAGCAAACAAATGATACTCCTAATGTAGTACAGTCATGCAGAGGCATGGAGGGTTGCAGGCATAGTCTTATTTAGAGCATGAATAGTCATACAGCAATTTCTCTCTGTTCCACTTTTAGCCACTTAATTTAACTTCATGCAATAAATGTATTTAAATTGCACTCCCTACGTCTCTTATGAAGGCTTTGCTTCACATTCAAAGGATTTGTACATTCATTATGCATATTTTTTATGCTCACTTCTGATGTAGGAACCTGACGTTTTATGTTTCACATACTGCTTTTAATACTTCTTCCTTTTGGATTGAGCCAAACGGGGGTCATTACCGATGCAGTCAGAAAATTGGTTATTTGGAGGTTTATTTATGTGATCGCTGTTATTTTTGAAGCAGACTTTAAGCCTTTCTCCTGCAATAGAATATCTTACATAGGCAGAACTTTCATTACTTTGTAACTTCAAAGATTTAAATCAACATCCTAGTTTAGAGTATGGCACAGAATTCTAATTTCAAAGAGATCCCTATGATTGCCTTTTGGAAGGCAAAAAAATAGCATTTGACCTGGAACCTCAGTCCCCCATAATGAATAGTACAGTAAAAAACAAGCACATATGATAGAATCATGGAACATGGAACAGCCATGTGCCCTATTAGGTTTGGCCCAAACTATGGTTGGACCCATTGCTCTTCCCAACGAGTAGATTGAGAACTCTGAGCAGAGTTCTCCCTCTACACAAGTGGAAGGCAAAGGATGGGGGACAAAACATGGGGTTGCAACCCCCTGGCATGTAACCAGGCTTACCAGTTCCACAATAAGAGCTGAAAAAGTATAATACTGCCTCAGCGTTAGGACGAACTCCGAGGCAGAAGTTTGAGAACGTGACTTGCCGCATCATCACACATAAATTATAATTAAATAAACATATGTGTCCATTCGAAACCAAAATTGGTTTTGAGGTCTTTCCAGCTTCTCATCAACATTACTGCTGAGACATTTAGTTTTTTTTCCATTTATTTAGTTACTAAACTAAAATATAGTAATAACTGATTTGGTACAATGCTTCAAGCTAATGTCAGAAAAGGCAAAACTGCTGAGTGAAGATAAGTCTTTAACTTCCAGCAATGCTGGACCAGCCTTACAACAGCTTAAGATGTTTTATTATATTTTTGTACTTTATGGAACAAACTAAACAAAAAACAATAGAGTTGCCAGTTATACAGAGTTTCCAATTTGCATGTGCTAAATACAAGAATTTTTAAAGTGGTATTCTCCATTGCTAAACATTTATTTTGGCACCACTGTATCCCCTCTCACTTCCTGGTTTGGGAGTGAGGTCGGGATGCATCGTTGTTGAGCTCAATCAGCTCTGCATCACTGTGTATCCCACTCAGGTTACATAGGGACAATCCAAGTCCTGGACCCATGTGTCACCTCAAAGGAAGGGACCAGGGAAGGGACCACAATGCAAAACTAAGCAATGTTGCAAATTTTGCTAAAGCATTTGAAAAAATGCTTACCTTTGCATTCTCTCTCAACTAATATAAGTGTAGGTGATGGGAATACCCTTTCAAGGTAAACACAATTAAAAGAAAAAAAAACTACTATGGAATTCTGAGTTAATTTTAAAGGGTTACTCCGACATCAGTTAAAAAAATAAACATACTTCAGGCATCTATAGCATTGCCTACCTGTCTGCACCAGTTCTGAAGCCACCAACAATCTATCTGTTTTGGGGTTCTTAGTCCTGCATTCCCTGGTTGTATTTCCTGGTTGCGCAATTGCTCAGTACCACTGTTCTCTGAATGCTTTGCTTTCCCTTAGCTCTTTATCTCAGACCCTCCCCCGCCACCCCCTCTACTCCCCTCCCATAGGAGCATTTATCATCACAAGGCGTTTATTTGTTTTATTTATAACACATAAATAAGATGGGGGGGGGGCAAGTTAAAGTTTTTGTATTTTGATCTAGGAAATTCAAGCTAAACACTGGTATTGGTACAAGTATGTTCAAGCTATCCCCCACTTTCAATGGTCCAGAGTTAATGGTTCTCACTAAGTCATATTGCATATTAAGTGTATGGCTATGTTCACACAACATTTTTTTCAGCTCCGTTTAAAATAACGTCCGTCATTTTGAGTCTAAAATAACGGATGTCATTTAGCAGCCTAACCTTCCCTTAATGCAATGACTGGTGTTAGTACATTATTGTAGTTTGGGGTTACTAATTGGACTTTGGGTGCGGCTTAATTGAAAAGTCCATTGAGTTTAATAGTAAAAATGGAGAAAAAACTGTGACAAAAGAAAAACTGTGTGTGACCAACTAATAAAAAACGTCCGCTGTTTGCAAAAGACGTCCAAAAATAATGATCATGTTCATTATTTTGACGTCCGTGGTAAAAATGTCCATTATTCAGTGCATTGTGTGCATTGCATGCCCATCTTCCCATTGACTTCAATACATTGCCATTGCAGTCAGTTAAATCACTGCAAAAACTGACTTTTTTTAAAATATCAAAATTGTGCGCCTTTTCTCAATTTTTGAAGTTGTGTGAACATTGCCTAAAAGTTTTAGAGATTTTCATTACAGTTTTAGGCTGGGTTCACACTATGTATATTTCAGTCAGTATTGTGGTCCTCATATTGCAACCAAAACCAGCAGTGGATTAAAAACACAGAAAGACTCTGTCCACACAATAGTGAAATTGAGTGGATGGCCGCCATATAACAGTAAATAACGGCCATTATTTCAACATAACAGCCGTTGTTTTAAAATAACAGCAAATATTTGCCATTAAATGGCGGCCATCCACTCAATTTCAACATTGTGTGAACAGAGCCTTTCTGTGTTTTTAATTCACTCCTGGTTTTGGTTGCAATATGAGGACCACAATACTGACTAAAATATACGTAGTGTGAACCCAGCCTTAAAGGGGAACTATCAGCAAGTTAGATGAATCTAACCTGCTTTTAGCTCCCAATAGCACTGGGGATGCAGAGGAGGGACATATGTGTCTTACCTTCCTCCTCGGCCGCTGTCCTGCGCTGTTAGTCAGGGTAAAATCCCCTCTGGAAAACCATTGGAAGCAGTGCCACGTCATCCGACACACCCCTTTGAATGATAATCAATGGAGGGGGTGGGCCAGATGACGTGGCAGTGCTCCTAACGGTGCTCCAGAGCGGAGTTAACCCTGACTAACAGTGTGGGGTCGGCGCCAAGGAGGAAGGTAAGACACATACATTCCTCCTTAGTGTCCCTGTATGCTATAGGGGGCTGTCAATAGTTTAGATTCTTTTAACCTGCTATTAGTTCCCCTTTAAGGAAGGAGAGAGCAAAGGCAAGGCACAAGGGAGAGTGGGTGTCCCATGATTTCAGGGTAGCATTCTTATGAGTATTGATGCATCGAATCAACAGTGTTTATTATTTCTAGAAATTCAGAGGAAAATGCAGAATTTCAGATGAAACCATGTCTTAGATATTAATCTTTTAGTTAACAGACCGGTCAAGAGCTTGTTCTCTATTATTCCTGCTATCAATTATTTCCCAGTAGATCACACTTTCCATTGGTTAATTGTATATTTCCATATAAATTAACTGGCAGTATAATCTTACTTTCCTATTAGAGTCTGAAGGTTAGTATTTTAGATATCACTTGACGTTGCTATTTTCCACCCTAAGCCGTTGCCTCGATTAATTTGTAAAATCGTAGTTATCAAGTCCATTGTCATTATCCAAGTTACTGATCTAAATTCTACAGACATAAGCAACAGCTCAGAATGGTAAAGGGTGGTAAGAAATCATGTTCAATTATATCCCCATTGACCTAAATTCATGAACATCTGTTGGACACACTGGCAGATTGGTCATTATATCAATGTCTATAGTCAATGCTCTTCAGAGTAGAGCGAGACTCTACTCTGATTTGCCTTTTTCCGATTGCTACAATGACAACCACGTTAAACTTCTTCTGAGCTTAGAGTCATAATAATATTGTGAACTCCTCCAGAAGTTTAACTGTCAGACCATTATAATTAATAGCACTGATATACAGGACTGGTTGTTTAATTAGAAGTCATTAGCTGGTGTCAATAGAAAACTGCTCTGAAAATACAATCACTGATTTACTTTGGCTGAATTAACTGCAAATCTGTTTATTACCGTTGCATGGGCTAGGTCAAGTTTACATACCACAATTCGACCGGAGTGTTCTTAAAGGAACAATCCAGGCAGAATACGGTTTCCTGCAGTAAGCACAGTAGCTCAGGAAAATGAGTACTATTATTTTAGGAGAAGTCAGTTGATTTTTTAATCACCCAAAAGGCTAGTGAAGAAAAGACAGTATCTGATTGCCTTAAAGGAGAACTCTGGGCAAATTTTTAAAAATCTCAGAAGGCAGTGAATGGTGGGAACATAAAAATCAAGGGATACTTACTCGTCTCTGTGCCCTCACAGTCGTAGCACCACTGCTCACTGTCAGCCTCTGGTTTCCTGGAGCAGTCTCTTAGAGTTAAAGGGTATTCCAGGGAAAATTAACTTTTCTCGTATTCACAGGATAGGGGAAAAGTAGAAGATTGTAGGGGGTCCGACCCCTGACCCTCCGGCAATCTCTATATTGGACCCTGGTCGAGTACACTGGAAAGCGCTGTACTCAGCTCTTTCCGTTGCTCCATAGGAATGAATAGAGCTGCGGGTCGCGTGCCGGCCTGGGGCTCTATTTATAACAAAGCCGGTCGCGGTCCAATGCGGAGATCACCGGGGGGGTTCAGGGGTTGGACTGCAGCGATCTCCTACTTTTTTCCTATTCTGTGGATAAGAATACCCCTTAAAAAAACACTTTAATATGACTATTTGAATATGTACAAAATAAAACAGTCCTGCAACAGAGAATAGAAAGCTATGCCCTTGTTTATTGTTCTCATCACTTTGTGTCATGGCCCGGGCTTCTTGATGTTCATGACGGCTCTTAGACATTGTTTCTGACACACTTCCGTGTCTTCCAGTTCAACATCTATGCTAAGCATGTGAATGGACATGAGCTGCAAATCACTTTCACTCATCTGTAACATCATTTCTCTATTTCTTAATTATCCTAACTAGCCTGAAAGCACAGAGACTGAAAAGACAGCCTTTAAATGCATTTAATTTGGTTGCTAAAAACCCTGTAGGTACATTTAGCTTTTCGATTTTGATCATTTTATTTAGCTGGAGATATAAAAGCTTCAAATGAGCTGCATTTATCCAACTCACGTAAAAATAGAGGATGAAACTTCAAACATCCGTGAAATAAAAAAAATAAAATAGTTGTTTACTTGAGAGTTCCCGATCACAGTTGGTCATCAGAAGTCTTCTTATGATGTATGAGCGGAGAGACCCTCTGTTTGCTCCTTCTTTTTTCAACTGTAATGAAAGCAGTGCTATCCTCTGTAATCATAGATATTCATTATACCATCAAGTTATACTCATGGTATTAGGGCTTGAAATACACAATGCATTTTAGCACTAATGATGAGCAAACATGTTCATAAATGTTTATACGAACATGTCGCTAATTGTTCGTGTTTTCGCTGATCACGAACAATTTGCTTGATGATCAAAATGGTTATAACGATCATTTTTGGACATTTTTGAACATGCAAATGTACAGTACGCAACTGCGTTAGTTTTCTCCCACCAGTTTGAAAGAGCCAATAAACGTGTGGGGAAGGAAGGGCACATCAGGTGATGTAGTAGCCATATTCACTCCTGGCCTTACTGTATTTGATGCTGTACATTACATGCTGTAAACACACAATGCTGAGGTTAATCTTCTTACAGTCTTTCCTGATTGAAACAAACAGGGACAGCAGCTGAATTTAGTTCAGCAGCAATTTAGTTCAGCAGCAAGGTTAACAGTGGTAGTTAGTGTAGGGAGGGAGAGCTTACCGAGTAGGGCTTAGAACATTGTGAAATTGTCAGTGTAAGAAGGGTGACAGAATCCAGTGTTTTAGCACTATAAGGATTCATTCTTAACCCTATAGTGACCCAACAGTCCTTTGTAGGGCTAATTCATTAAAGAGGATGTACCACCAGGTACATCCTCTTTAATCTGACACAAGGATATAACGGCGCTGTCACGTGGAAGCCGTTGCCGCAGTCTGTTTTTCGATCTGCGGCCCAGTTCGCGTGTACAGCGTTGTTCTACCCACGGGTCCCGGGCTGGTGGTCAAGCACTGGAGGTAGGCCGGCCCGCCCCCAGTGGGAGGGAATTCCCTCCCCTGTATTGATTCTAACAGAGCCACGTCATACAGGGGAGGTAATTCCCTCCTACTGGGGGCGGGCCGGCCTACCTCCAGTGCTTGACCACCGGCCCATGATAGAATGGCGCCGTACACGGGAACCAGGCCACGGATCTAAAAACGGACCGCGGCACCAGCTTGCCCGAATAAAAGATACGCTAATGCTACGTAATTACTTCACTATTACGTATTTTACACTTTGCTCCTAATAATCTGTACGTATGTGTGTAATATTCGTTAATGTTCAATAAACATGGACCGATCACGATAATTTTTTTTATGTTCGTGTTCAGGATCTAAACCGAACATTGGGATGTTCACTCATCACTATTTAGCACCATTTAGCAACATTTATGCTACCTTTTTGAGTTGCCATCTTTTGCCAAGTTTTAAACATTTCCTTTTGGGGTTTCATGGAAAACTGTGTGATCTAAACATTGTTATCATAGCTTTGCAAAAATCCTAAATTTAAAATTGACCTAGTTATATAGCATCATCTCTATTATTGTCTTAATAAGACTGTACTAAAATCATAATGTCAACATCTAGCCTGAAAACAGGAAAATACCTATAAAGGGGTTAGTCATGAAGATCATCTATGCCAAGTCCCCCACCCCCACCCTATGAGCCAAAATGATGAGCACTGCAGGGGGGGATGAAGGGCGGGCATGACTTCCTGTAGCACAAACCAGGAGCTTCTATTCTGAGAGGTTGTTTCTTATAAGACACACCCTTTAAAAGACCTCATGCACATGTATTATGGATCCTTAGAAATTCTGAGTTGTATGGATCAAAATATAGTACCCATCAAAGTCCATGGCTATACTTAGTAATATCACATTGATAATTACATTATGATACCACTGTTGTTCCAAAAATTGTGATGGTAGTTTATTCAATGACCTGCAGTATTTGATAACCGATTGTCAGTACTATGTATTTTCAAGATGATATTTCAGCTTTATCTCATTGTCATCTATTGTTCAACAAGGGGAATTTGTTGAGGATCTGGAAAGAACACATCAAAGTTGACCATAAGGTGAATTCCTCTTTTGTAGTTTCTCTTCATTCTGTACTTAGCAGTGAGTAGTATTATCTGTATGGGTTATTAAGCACTCATTATCCTAGATAGGAGGCCTTACCATTCGACTCATTTTAAGTTGAGCAGACATGATTTAATGCAGTGATTATCCCAAGCCAATACCTTAGCTCAGCAGTCAAAGCTACTGAATTATTCGACTCTTTCACTGAGGGCTTTTAAGAAAAAAAGTGGAATATAAATTATATGTTGTCCTGAGGAAAAATAAGAAAATGGAGGTTTCTGTCAATTACGGCTTCCAAGATTTTACAAGCTTTGTAAATTAAGTGCAGTGGACGATGGCTTTGTCTGTTTGATTTTGACCGGGTGTTTTGAGCTGATAGACATCAATATGCCACAGGAAAGTACAGCCATTAATTGAACTTGCAGCAACCGATCTATAATTCCATTCCTTGTCTTATACCACCTGCCATACCTGATGTCCCCATAGCAGACATTAAGTCTGTTCATGTTAACAGGGGCAAAATTAGTTCTGAAATCCAATGAATTGATTGTTGTATTTTAGCCATTACCTGAAGCCAGAGATTACACAACCTAATCCATATATGAACCCAGTGTTGTGGTTCCTGATCTCTGGATGAGATGTACAGTAACGGAGATTGAAGGCAAACACAAAGCCCTTACATATCATACTGACAGATCAATAACCTTACAAGGGACTGGTTTAAAGGGCTGCAAACATAACAACTTAGAGCTCTGTGATCTCTTGATGTGCCCATACCTGGCAGGTTTTCACAGCTCAAAATTATGTTTCTCTTTAATGTGCCCATGGGTTTATAAAACAGTTTTTTAAACAGTGTTACATTTTAGGCTGACCATATGTAGGCCTGCTGCAAATGAGCACTTAATACACCCCAAGAATATAGTATTTGTCAAAATATTATATTAAAAGCATTGATACGGACAAGGAGAGAAAGGAGCGCTGCACCTCACATCCATGGCTGACACTAAAGCCACTCGGCTACATTTAAAAACTAATGCCAGGATGTTGGTATATAATTTGATCCAACCATATTGCCCAATGTACCACGTGCAGGTCCCCTGGTTCACTTGCGTCCCTACGCTAACTCACCACCTTGTCAGTCAGCGACCGCCAACCCCGCAAAGCGAGCACAAACAGGGAAGGGAGGCCATAGGATGGCCCTGCAACCTCACTGTCACAGGACCAATCCCAAAGGGCCCCCCCAAGACCCAGCAGGCACCACCGATGGAGAAAGCTGTCGCCAAGTAACAGCAGTTTTAACAAGGTCTAAAACACTCACCATAGCTCCTGCAGGTAGAATGGGAAAAGTAGGAGGTACTAGTCATATGTGCACAGGTGTCTCTTGCTGATTGTGGTCATGTGGGTCTTACCAGGAGGAGTGCAAACACTTAGAAAAGAGAGAAATGTAAAATGCAGACAAGGAGAGAAAGGAGCGCTGCACCTCACACCTATGGCTGACACTAAAGCCGCTCAGCTACATTTAAAAGCCGAGCGGCTTTAGTGTCAGCCATAGGTGTGAGGTGCAGCGCTCCTTTCTCTCCTCCATAGCGCTCCTTTCTCTCCTCCATTTTAAGTTTCTCTATTTTCTAAGTGTTTGCACTCCTCCTGGTAAGACCCACATGACCGCAATCAGCAGGAGACACCTGTGAACATATGACTAGTACCTCCTATTTTTCCTATTCTACCTGCAGGAGCTATGGTGAGTGTTTTAGACCTTGTTCACACTGGTGTTACTTGGTGACAGCTTTCTCCGCCGACGGTGCCTGCTGGGTTTTGAAAGGGGCCCTTGGGGATTGGTCCTGTGACAGTGGGGTTGCAGGGCCATCCTGTGGCCTCCCTTCCCTGTTTGTGCTCGCTTTGCGGGATTGGCGGTCGCTGACTGACATGGTGGTGAGTTGGCGTAGGGACCCATGTGAACCTGGGGACCTGCACTTGGTACATGGGGCAATGTGGTTTAATCAAATTATATACCAAAACCCTGGCGTTGGTTTTTAAATGTAGCCGAGCTGCATTAGTGTCAGCCATAGGTGTGAGGTGCAGCGCTCCTTTCTCTCCTTGTCCGTATTAAAAGCATTGATACACTTTACTTGTAGTACTACATATGACCACTACTTCTGCTGTTGAAGAGAAACATGTTCAAGACCAAACAAAAATTAGGAGTACTTTGGCAAACATGTTGTCCTTTCAAATCAACTGGTTATTTAGTTATTTAGATTTGTAATTTACTTTTATTTAAAAATCTCCAGTCTTCCAGTACTTATTAGCTGATGTATGTCCTGCAAAAATAGTGTATTCTTTCCTGTCTGACACAGTGCTCTCTGCTGCCATCTCTGTCCAATGACAGGAACTGTAGCGAATCCCCATAGAAAAGATTTCCTGCTTTGGACAGTTCCTGTCAGAGGTAGCAGCAGAAAGCACTGTGTCAGACTGGAAAGAATACATAGCTGCCTGTAGGGCATGCGGCAGCTAATAAGTACTGGAAGACTTAAGATTTTTAAATAGAAAAACAATTATAATTTATATAACTTTCTGACACTAGTTCATTAGAAAGAAAAAAGATCACTAGAGTTCCTCTTTAGGGCTATGTTCACATTTGATATGCACAAGCCTAAAGGACAGAAATGGCTGCACATCGCACCCATGGTTGACATGAAAACTTAGCTACAGCTACTTTAAAAACCAACGTCAGAAGTTAGTATATAATTTGATCAAACCATATTGCCTCATCTACCACGTGCAGGTCTCTGGCACACATGAGTCCCTAACCAAACAACACTATGCCAGTCAGTGGACGTAAACCCCGCAAAGCCTACGCAAGCAGGGAAGGGGCACCATAGAATGGCCCTGCAACCACACAGTCACAGGACCAAACCCCGCAGGTGGTAGAAAGCTACCACCAAGCAACACAAGTGTGAACAAGCTGTTACCTCTCACCATTGCTCCTGCAGGTAGAATGGGAGAAAGAGGAGGTACTTACCATATGTACATAGTTGGTTCCTGCTAACTTGCATCACATGGATCTTACAAAGGAGAAGTGCTAACCACAGTGCTGCCTAAATGACAGAAATGGCTGTTCACATTTGACCTGTTATACAACAGTGTACACCACAGTGTACACCTGCTAGATCTATTGCTTTCAATGGACCAAAGTAATTGAATTAATACGTAAATGGGTACATGTGGTTCATTTCTAAATAAGTACTGTTTTTTGTGGGACTCCAAAGCATGATCAACAAAATATTAGATCAAATCACAATCTAAATAGTACTTTATTTCCAGTACATAGAAAATAATATTATCTATCATAGAGGAAAGATTGTCTACTGCAGTAATTTTCTGGCCCAAAACACAGACTGCAGTTCAATGGACCCACCAGAAAAAAATGATCCTGGGGGCCCACCTTACTTTTTTTTAAGTCTTTTTATTTGATGACTGGTTTTAAAGTCATCTCCCATATGTCCATCCATGAAAATAGCATCAGAAGCCATTCATCCCTAAAACTGGTGTTATGTCTAAGTGCTGGATCCAATGAACCAATGAACACATGGCTGGTCTTAAATAAACTTCAATAGAGCCTGTTTTCAGGCATGAACCATGATAAATTTAGTGTGGGAGGAGGACACAACTCCTCCCTGCCTTTCCCCCTCTTTCCTCTTTTCCTCTGTCACCATGAATGATTGGTGACAGGGGATAAAAAGTGATGTCCTCCCACCCCCCAAGTCGCCCCCACCCCCCCTGTCACCCCCGTCCCCCAGTCACCCCCCCTACCCCTTATACGTTACCTGATACTGGAGCTCCTTCCTCTTCGGCGTCCTGGCTGGTTGTGAAGTGCGCATGCGCTCCACAACCAGCCAACTCTGAAAATTTAAAGTGACAGAGACCAATTTGGTCTCCCCCCAGATTACCCGTAACCACAGATTGCCTGTAAGCACTGCAGGTTGCTCGTAACCACCCCACGTTGCCCGTATCCACCCCAGATTGTCTGTAAGCACTGAAGGTTGCCCATAACCACCCCACGTTGCCCATAACCACCCCAGATTGCCTGTAATCACTTCAGGTTGCCCGTAACCACCACACGTTGCCCGTAACCACCCCACGTTGCCTGTAACCACCCCAGATTGTCTGTAAGCACTGCAGGTTGCCCGTAACCACCACACGTTGCCCATAACCACCACACATTGCCCATAACCACCCCACGTTGCCTGTAACCACCCCAGGTTGCTTTAACCACAGCAGGTTGCCCGTGACCACCCCATGTTGTCCGTAACCACCCCAGATTACCTGTAACTACCTCAGGTTGCCCATAACCACCCCAGACTGTCCGTAACCACCCCACATTACCTGTAATCTAATTTTTTTTATTTTATTTTAGTAACTGCGCTATTCTAATAACCATTACTAGCTGCGGTTTTGTTCCAGTAAATTGGCGCTCATTCCCTTCTGAGCCCTGCTTTGTGCCCATACAGTGGTTTATGCCCACATATGAGGTACCGTTTTACTCAGAAGAACCTGCATTACAGATTTTGGGGTACATTTTCTCTCCTGTTCCTCCTGAAATTGAGAAATTTCAAACTAAAGGAACATATTATTGGAAAAATTCGAGTTTTTCATTTTTACTGTCTACTTTTGAATACTTTCCTCTAATACCTGTGGGGTCAAAATGCTCACCACACCCCAAAATGAATTCTTTGAGGGGTGTACTTTCCAAAATGGAGTGACTTATTGGGAGATTTTACTCTGCGGACACTACAGGGGCACTGCAAACGCATCTGGCGCTCAGAAACTTCTGCAGCAAAATCTGCATTGAAAATGCTAATTGGCGCTCCTTCCCTTCTGAGCCCGGCTGTGTGCCCATGCAGTGGTTTATGCCCACATATGGGGTACCATTGTACTCAAGAGAACCTACGTTACAAATTTTGGGGTGCATTTTCTCTCATGTTCCTTTTGAAAATGAGAATCTTTAATCTAAACGTATATATTATTTGAAAATTTAAATTTTCCATTTTTTTTACTGCCTAATTGTGAATACTTTCCTCCAGCGCCTGTAGGGTTAAAATGCTCATTATACCCCTAGATTAATTCTTTAAGGTGTGTAGTTTCCAAAATGGGGTCACTTATGGGGGTTTTCAGGATACCAGACTTCTAAATTCATTTAAAAAAAGAACTGGTCCCTAAAAAAAACAGTTTTGGAAACTTTCACGAAAATGTGATAATTTGCTGATAAATTTCTAAGCCCCATAACACCCTAAAAAAGTAAAATATGTTTACCAAATTATGCCAGAATAAAGAAGACATATTGGTAATGTGACTTAGTAACTAATTTATGTGCTACGACGTTCTTTTTTTAGAAGCAGAGAATTTCAAAGTTCATAAAATGCAAATTTTTTTAATTTTTCATAATATTTTGATGTTTTTCACAAAAAACACACAAAGTAGTGACCAAATTTTGCCACTAACAAAGTGCCATATGTGACGAAAAAACTATCTCAGAATCGCTAGCATACGTTAACCCATAGCTGCACCAGGACGTTACTGAACGTCCTCGTGCCGCTATGGGAGTTCAGAGGGGGGTCGCGCGGCGCTGCGATCCCGGGTGCCGCATGTAGCCCGGGATTGCGGCTATTAGCGGGCACGGTCCGATCGCCGTGCCCGCTAATTAAGTACTTAGAAGCAGCTGTCAAAGTTGACAGCTGCTTTTAAATACTTGCTCATCTCCATCCCTGGTGGTCTAGTGGGGGGATCGCCCCCCTGCGGCGCGATTGCGGGGGGGCGATCCCCGCATCCATCCCGGCTCGGCATTCTATTGCTTTTGGCTGCAGCAGCCAAAAGCAATAGAACACCGATCTCATGGATTCATGCAGTATAACTATACTGCATGGATCTCTATGAGAGATCAGAGTGCATATACTAGAAGCCCCCCAGGGGGGCTTCTAGTATATGTGTAAAGTAAAAGAAAAATGTATTTTTAATAACACAAAATCCCCTCCCCTAATAAAAGTCTGAATCACCCCCCTTTCCCCATTTTATAAATAAAAATAAATAAATAAATAAATAAACAAACATGTTTGCTATCGCCGCGTGCGTAATCGCCCGAACTATTAATTAATCACATTCCTGATCTCACACGGTAAACGGCGTCAGCGCAAAAAAATCTCAAAGTGCAAAATTGCGCATTTTTGGTCGCATCAAATCCAGAATAATTGTAATAAAAAGCGATCAAAAAGTCATATATGCGCAATCAAGGTACCGATAGAAAGATCACATCATGGCGCAAAAAATGACACCTCACACAGTCCCATAGACCAAAGGATAAAAGCGCTATAAGCCTGGGAATGGAGCGATTTTAAGGAACATATATTTTCTTTAAAAGGTTTTAATTTTTTACAAGCCATCAAATCAAATAAAAGTTATACATGTTACCTATCGTTGTAATTGTAACAACTTAAGGAACATATATAACAAGTCAGTTTTACCCTAGGGTGAACGGAGTAAAAACAAACCCCCTCAAATAAAAAATAAAAAAACATTTTTTTTTTTTCAATTTCACCAAACATATAATTTTTTTCTGGTTTCCCGGCACATTTTAGGCAAAAATTACATCTGCCATAGCAAAGTACAATTAGTTGCGCAAAAAATAAGGGCTCATTTGGGTCTCTAGGTGGAAAAATGCAGGCGCTATGGCCTTATAGACACGAGGAGGGAAAAACGAATACGCAAAAATGAAAACTGGCTGTGTCCCCTAAGGGTTAAAGCATTACTGAGCTATAAGAGCATAAAGTGAGACAGGTCAGATTATGAAAAATTAGCCTGGTCATTAAGGCCCAAACTAGCTGCAGCACGAAGGGGTTAAAATCTCTATACAATGATTTAGAATTTTCTGGGAATTTGTGTGATTATGTCCTTTATACTATGAATGCACTCATTTTTTGTGGGATTTTTTTTTTCCATTATTATTTTTTTCCAATTTTATAGATTTTTTTTTAATTTAAATTCTTGTAAAAGCTATAACATTTAATTCTAAATAAAAGAAGAAGTAGCAAATCATATAATACAGCAGCTTTTCCCCTGGAATATCTTTCCATATTTGTAAGTGTAGCCACTGTAACAAAACCAGATCTATACCATTGTACCTGACTTGTATTGCATGTCTAAACTCCACAAGTTTGCTTTACTACAGTAAACAATAATATATAATTCTTTTGCCCCTCCGAAGACTTTCCACAGTCTGACCGCAGAGTGTGTAAATCTTTTTAAACCTGTACAGTCATATACAGCTACAAGGCAAAAGGCCGCTGAATGGTAATTAGCTGGGTTCACACTATGTATATTTGAGGCTGTATTTGTGAGGCTGAATAGCAACCAAAACCAGGAGTGGATTGAAAACACAGAAAGGCTCTGTTCACATAATGTTGTAATTGAGTGGATGGCCGTCATTTAATGGCAAATATTTGCTGTTATTTTAAAACAACGGCTGTGGTATTGAAATAATGGCCGTTATTTACTGTTATATGGCGGCCATCCACTCAATTTCAACATTGTGTGAACAGATCCTTTCTGTGTTTTCAATCCACTCCTGGTTTTGGTTGCTATGAGGACCTGACATGAGGACCAAATACTGCCTGAAATATACATAGTGTGAACCCATAAAACTGCAAACTGCTCGTTCTCGCTGAAGAAGTGTCTGTGATCTGTTTACTAATCTACATTTCTAGACACTCTGCATTTAATGTCTGATTTCTGCAAATTCTTATAGAAGTTATACCACTATTATACTGTCCCTGTTTACAATAATATGACTATTAAAACAATGATTTCTGTAAAAAATAATACAGAAACATACACGATTGTTGGCATAAAAAGAGACTTGGTCTATCTAGTCTGACCTTATATTATTTTCTTTATTATCTGAAGATATATGTTTATCCCAGGTATGTTATTATTCAGTTACTGTGGATTTAGCAACCACATCTGCTGAAAGATTATTGCAAGAATCCACTACTCTTTCAGTGCAATAATTTGTTTATTTTGCTCCTGGTTTTCTCCCCACCTAACCTCAGATTGTAGTCGCTTGTTCATGTGTTAAGATTTTTATTAAAACATTCCCCCAAACCTTAATTATACCTTTAAACCGTTCATGAACAAAGGTCAGTGATGAACAGATGTCCGGGTCACACTGAAGCAGTGTTCCTCTTCACCTTTAAATGGGAACTTCAGGTAGAGGTTTTAAAAAATAAAACTTCTGCAGAAGCCTATCAATTCCAGTTTTGAAACTACCAAAAATCCATTTTTTTTTTTTTTTTTTTTGGGGGGGGGGGGTTATTCTGTTTTGTGTTTCTGCACTTTCTGGTTGAGCAGTTGTACACAGTACTACAGGTTTCAGAATGCAATGCTTTCCCTCAGCTGTTCATCACAGTCCTCCACCCTGCACATTCTCCGCCCAAATCTGTTGCAGAACATCTAGGCTGTGTTCACACATTGCAGTTTCATTGTGTTACTGAATTATTTGCAGTACTTTATCATTTCATTGTGGTCCCACCCACAAAGCATGCTGTATTCTCTATCTGTAACACCACACAGCACACTGTATTCTCTACCTGTAACACCACACAGCACACTGTATTCTCTACCTGTAACACCACACAGCACACTGTATTCTCTACCTGTAACACCACACAGCACGCTGTATTCTCTACCTGTAACACCACACAGCAAGCTGTATTCTCTACCTCAAACACCACACAGCATGCTGTATTCTCTACCTGTAACACCACACAGCACACTCTATTCTCTACCTGTAACACCACACAGCACACTGTATTCTCTACCTGTAACACCACACAGCACGCTGTATTCTCTACCTGTAACACCACACAGAATGCTGTATTTTCTACCGGTAACACCACACAGCACGATGTATTCTCTACCTGTAACACCACACAGCACACTGTATTCTCTACCTGTAACACCACCACATTGTATTCTCTACCTGTAACACCACACAGCACGCTGTATTCTCTACCTGTAACACCACACAGCACACTGTATTCTCTACCTGTAACACCACACAGCACGCTGTACTCTCTACCTGTAACACCACACAGCACACTGTATTATCTCCCTGTAACACCACACAGCACACTGTATTATCTCCCTGTTACACCACACAGCACACTGTTACAAACTGTAACACCACACAGCACACTGTATTCTCTAACTATAACACCACACAGCATTCTGTATTCTCTACTTTCAACACCACACGGCACGCTATATTGTGTACCTGCAATACCAGACAGCATGGTGTATTCTCTACCTCTAACACCACACAGCACACTGTATTTTCTACCTGTAACACTACTCAGCACACTGTATTCTCTACCTATAACACCACACAACACACTGTATTCTCTACCTGTAACACCACACAGCACACTGTATTTTCTACCTGTAACACTACTCAGCACACTGTTACAACCTGTAACACCACACAGCACACTGTATTCTCTACCTGTAACACCACACAGCACACTGTATTCTCTACGCTGCAGTACTGCATTGTACGCTGCAGTACTACAATGACACTCCAACATGTGTGAACACAGCCCTCATTTCACTGCACACTTCTGCACATCAGAGAAATCAGTGCAACACCTGCTTCTGGCTGGTCAGAGATGGTAAATCATGCCCTGCCCCCTGTTTGCATCATAAGCCTTTTCTCAGCAAACACACACACAATGTGAGACAGAGGCATGGAATATTTGTCTCCTAAGGTGGAAGAGCAGAGGGAGCACTTGGCAATGTGGATTGGCACAGAGGCCATTTGTCTTCACTTCCTGGATTTCTATCAGCTACCAGTGTGGCCGAACTGTACAGATACATCTATATAACTTTAAATGTACTTTTAATAGAAAACAAGTTTTCCTTATCCGGAGTTCCCCTTTAAGAGCCATAATGCTTTTATTTTTCCACGTACAGGGCTGGTTGGGGCTTAATTCTTTGTGCCATTGTCTATAGTTTTTATGAGTATTATATTAGGGTACAATAACTTTTTTGATCACTTTCTAATTATTTTTTTTCTGCTATATGATTTAAAAAATGTAGCAAACCCTACATTTTATCCCCTGCAATCCAGGGTTCAAGCCCTGGATAGTTTTCAGGAAGTAATGGAATAAGACCTAACACGCTGGAAAATACGGTATATGGCTTTGTGGAAGAACAAATATTTATGCCCTCTGATTTCCCCTTTGAGGGAGCCGTGGTGTGTTATAGTCACTACATTGACAACCTGATTCTCATCTGACCTGGGATGTGGCGGCCGTACCTCCATTTGGGGTCTACTTAGATAATAATCCTTGTAATCTGAAGTTTACATTGCACACGGAAGAATCCAGTATTGCGTTACAACATTTGATGTTGGTGGAAGATGTGGACACTGGAATTGTACATACAGTACCTCCATGTGTTGTAAACTCACCAATGGGAAAACAATACTGGAAGCGAGTTCCTGTCACCGCAACCATGTGATAAAAGCAACTCTGGTTAGGGAACTCACAAGAGCTAAAAGAAATTGTTCTAAAGACACCCTCTGGAATATTGAGAAAGATAAGGTTCTAACTAGACTTAGGGTCCTATTACACTGAGCGATTTTTAACGATTAACGACTAACGATAAACAATCGCAAACGAGATTGTTTATCGTTAACCTGAAATCAATTACCATATTACACAGAACGATAATCGTTAGTTACGATCGTTACTATGATTGTTATTGCGATCATTACTATGATCGTTTATTCCTTCTGATCCCAGAAAAACAATTAACAATGTGCTATTACACTAAACGATTAGTGAAAAAACGCGGATCTAAATAAACGATCAACGACATAAGAACGATTTTTCGATCATTGCCTGCAATTACACAGAATGATTATCATTTAAATTCGAACGATTTAACGATTTTTCGCACAATAATCGCCCCGTGTAATAGGGCCCTCAGGGAACGTGGATAAAAGGAATGGATGTTAAGATGGGAAAAATTAGAGTTGCCAAACAAGATCCGGTCTGCTTGTTATCTAACCTAATTAATCTAATCTATCTATCCAAATTCAGACTAAGGGCCCTTTTCCACGGGCCGAGCAGGGCCCGATCAAAGATATAAACGAGTGCCGATCTGGCAGATCGGCGCTCATTTACTGGGCCTATTCCACGACCGATGATTGTTGAGCGAGGGCTGCAGGGACATCGTTACCATTCATTAACTGTCCGGGTTGCAGGTCTTCTCCTCCGCTCCGTCTTCCTCTCCGGGTCCCACGCGCTCTAGCTTCAGAATGGCATGTCATCTGACAGGCCACTCAGCCAATCACAGGCCGCGGCGGTCCCGGCCTGTGATTGGTTGAGCGCTCTGACAGCTGACAGGCCATTCTGAAGCTAGAGCGCACGGGACCCGGGGAGGAAGACGGAGGGGGGGGGGAGCCCTGCCAGGTAATGTATGATGCTTCTCAAATCGTCAGTCGCCTGCAGCGCACCGCTATTCCACCGTAGCAATGGGTGGTGGGGGACCGATGATTTTAGGTCTGGCCCTAAATAAACGATCAGCCGATGACACAATCATCAGCTGATCATCTTCTCTATTTCACTGAGCGATAATCAGCCGATTCTCGCTCCCGTGAAATAGGGCCCTAAGGGCCGATTCGGCCGATTATCGCTCGGTGGAATAGAGAAAACGATCAGCTGATGATCGTGTCATCGGATGATCATTTATTTAGGGTCAGACCTAAAATCATTGGTCCCCCACCGCTCATCGCTACGGTCGAACAGCGGTGCGTGGCGGGCGACCGACAATTTGAGAAGCGCAGCATACATTACCTGTCGGGGCTTCTCCTACACTGTGTCTTCCTTCCCGGGTCCCGCTCGCAGCATCAGCAGCTCTGGAGTGGCCTGACTGAGCAGTCAGACTGCTCAGCCAATCACAGGCCAGGACCGCCACGGCCAGTGATTGGCTGAGCGGTCTGACAGCTCAGTCAGGCCGCACCGAAGCTGATGCTACTCTGCGGGACCCGGGGAGGAAGACGGAGCGCAGGAGAAGCCCGGAGAGGTAATGTACTGCTGCAAGGGCTACAAGGACATCGGTAACTATGTCCCTGCAGCCCTTGCTTAACGATCATCAGGGCCGTGGAAAGGCCCAGTAAACAAGTGCCGATCTAGCAGACCGGCGCTCGTTTACATCGTTGCCCGTCCCGTGGAATAGGGCCCTTAGGGTCCTATTACACGGGACGATTATTGTGTGAAAAAACTTTAAATCGTTCGAATTTAAACAATAATCGTTCGTATGTCGATCATTTATTTAGATCTGAATCTAAAATTATCATTAATCGTTCGCTAATCGTACGCTAATCGTTCGCTGTAATTCCACGTTCGTCCGCTCAAGTTCTAAGTTTTTTCACTAATTGTTTAGTGTACTAGCCTAATGTTCATTGTTTTTCTGGGATCAGAAGGAATAAACGATCATAGTAACGATCGCAATAACGATCATAGTAACGATCGTAATTAACGATTATCGTTCTGTGTAATATGGTGAACGATTTCAGGTTAACGATAAACAATCTTGTTTGCAATCGTTAATCGTTAGTCGTTAATCGTTAAAAATCGCTCATTGTAATATGACCCTTAGCAGGGAGTCCAGGGCACCAGTCTAATATGCTAACAAATAGAAAAAATAAACATTCAAAAGGAAATAAAACTACATCAGGTCTTGCATTAGTCACATCCTTCAGCATAGAATTACACCATATCAGAGTTTTTTTTTTTTTAAATCTTCTAATACTGAGTTTGGATCCTTACCTATATGAGATTATAAAACAAGGTATTTCAGTAATCCTGAAAAAATGCAAAACTCTAGGCCAATATCTCAGTACCGGCCTGGATGATCTTTGCAGAGACCGGCTGTTCCATGACCCGGCCGGTCTGTTCCAGCGTGTGAACATGGCTTAATTATTCTGAAATATAATAGGAGCTTTGGAGACACTCTACCGTCTACATAGTCATTGTGTTGGGACAAAATTGCCCAAGAAACTTTATGGGGAACAGTCCGCAGCAAGCAAATCCAAAAGTAAAAAAGTCCTTAAAAACACTTACTTTATTGTAGAAAAAAATTCCATATAAAACAGCGTGTGAACAGCTACGTATAAGCAAAATGCGTATTGGTAGAACATAAGATTACTATAGTACTGCTCCTATGTAACTACTATAATACTGCCCCTTATGTACAAGAATATAACTATTGTCATACCATTTCCTATGGACAGGAAAATAACTGCTATAATACTTCATCCAATATACACAAATACAGTATAACTACTATAATACTGCCTTCATGCACATAAATATAACTGCTTTTATACTGCCTACTACATACAAGAATATAACTACTATTTTACTGCCACCTACATACAAGAATATAGAAATAAGTGAAGCAGTCAAAAAATTTTTTTCGCAAGGTTCGCGAATATTGGGCCAGATTTGTGAATATTTGCGAATCACATGTAATGTTTTGTTAACATGAAAAAAATGTCAGCAAGTCAATCATTCAACTTTGGACAGCAGTGGACTTTGGTGAATCAGAGGCATAAAATATATAAACTTTCAAATTAACCATTTAACATGTTTCAATCCCCCTTCAAGTACCCTTTCACCTCGCCTTGTGTTGAACCCTTTGTATCCCGTTAGTGGCACCAATATAAGTGTCAATTTAATTTTAATTTATTTAATTTGGATTTTTATGGTAATTTAGATTTAAATAAATAGTTCACTGCAAGGATGTCGAAGAGTCTAAAGAAGTCTGGCCCTTTTCAGGGTTTTGCCAGTGGCAGCGGGAGAGGTAGCTGTCAAGAGGGTGGAAGTGGTGAAACACGTGGTTGTGGTAGCGGCGATCCTAACAGGCTTGGATCAAGGTTGCAGCTCCCAGTAACCCCCAGTTATCAGGTGAATAGTAGCCAGGCCGGTACTGTGGAATGAATCCTTCAAATCTCCAGCTTTCCCCATTGGAAATAATGTCCATTGTTTTTCTTCATTCTTTTTAGTATGTCCCATTAGTCACCACCCAGTGACTTGGTATAATGCACACCCAGCACCCAGTGACTTGGTGTAATGCACGCCCAGCATCCAGTGATGTGGTATAATGCACACTTAGCACCCAGTGACTTGGTATAATGCACACCTAGCACCCAGTGACTTGGTATAATGCACACCAAGCACCCAGTGACTTGGTATAATGCACACCAAGCACCCAGTGACTTGATATAATGCACAACCAGCATCTTGGTATAATGCCCACCCAGCACCCAGTGACTTGATACAATACACACCCAGTGACTTGGTATAATGCACACCCAGCACCCAGTGACTTGGTATATTGCACACCCAGCACCCAGTGACTTGGTATATTGCACACCCAACACCCAGTGACATGGTATAATGCACACCTAAAACTCAGTGACTTGATATAATGTGCTCCCAGGGTCTTGGTATAATGCACACCCAGCACCCAGTGACTTGGTATACTGGACACTGGCTTCACACCTCCCATAGACAATACCCACAATGTACCCTTCTCTCTCTCTATTATTTTCTCTACTCTGTTCTAAATGCCTGCTGTGATCCTGCAGGCATTTAGAGCGGTGAGGGGTGCTGACATCACAGTGGGGCTTGCAGGTAATTGAATGGCCACAAGGCACTATGGATAATCTCTTGCTCATGCCAAATGACAGTACTGTTAGCTAACATGTCCGCTATCTTTAGCACATTTTGGAACGAATTGCGTAGAATTCACTGATTCGCCATATGCGCTTCACTCATCTCTTATCACAAAATAACCAATGATATCCATGTGCGATATAATTACTTTAAAATTGCTCTCTATGTACAAGAATAGGAGACCTTTATTACTGCCATTTTATGCACAAGCATTTACCCACTATAATGTTAATAACCACAGACAAGATCATGGGCCTACACAATTAGAATGTCTTTATCTGAAGATGCATCAAATTCCTGGAAAGCTTTAGAGGACACTATAACCTTCCAGTCTCCTTGCTGTACTTATTTCCATTTTTGATACATTTTCCTGCAATGCATGCTGTTTTAGGCAAAAAAGGCAGGACAACAGCATGAAATATATTGCTGTGCCCGGTGAATCCATCTTAGTTTTACAGCGCACTGTACGCCGCAGACAATCCCTCAACGAAATGTCTGCAGTTATGGCAATTTATGCCGCCATAGAGCAGAATATTATGATTTGAATTTCATATGGCTTTATTTACACTATGATTCTCTGCTGCAATTAAAGATTATTATTAAACATATAACCTTTGTTACCGCTGTAATTAACATTTCCTTCTTGAAGACACAAGCTCTTCTAGTATGTTGTGCACCCATTGTAGCAGTAATGTGACAGCTCTTAGCTGCATACTAGAAAGAGGAAACAAATTATTTTATCTCCTGGTGAACCTGAGCACGGTCGGCATTGCCATTTGTTCCCAGCTAACATCATTCAGAGAAGAAGAAATAAAGCTGAAGGCTCCGAAGCCCAGGAACAATTTCTCACAGGGCTTCTGCACCAGTCGGGGGTGGGGGGAGCAATACCTTCATTTCCATATGTGCAATAGTATTAAATGGACAGTCACGTCTGCTTAGAACTTTTACACCGCCAGGAATGTAATTTTTGAACATAAGAAATAATATAATCAGTCAATGGCTTAAAAATGCTAATTCTAATGCTAAACTTTATATAATGAAGTGACTAAAGGGAAATGTCCCTATCATGCTAAGCTGAATTGAAACTTACAAAAATTATTTAATATTATGATGTGTATGTAAAATTGTAATTCTCACTGTATGAAATAGGATTGCCTTTTTAGGAGGTAATAAAACCTGCAGAGGGGGGCTCCATTCTACAAATGGTGATATCCAGTCCTATAGAGAAATGGCTGATAGAAAGTTAATTGTATAACTGCGGATTTTCAGAGAATGAGGTATAAGTAGCAGTGAAGGAAGGGCAGGGGAGAATTTGTCTTCTGTATTCAATGTGAGGAGCAGAAGGTTGGTGAGACCTATGCCCAGGATCATTACTAAATTGGGTTCCAGTAATCACAAATATAGCTATATAGGTACAAAATAGGGATGGTCCGAACCCTCCGAGGTTCGGGTTCTTATGAACCCGAACGCTCGGCATCAGATTCCCGCTGTCTGCCCGCTCCGTGGAGCGGGTGGATACAACGGGAGGACCGCCTGGAAAACTGGGATACAGCCTATGGCTATGGCTGTATCCCAGTTTTCCAGGCAGTCCTCCCGCTGGATCCGCCCGCTGCACGGAGCGGGCAGACAGCGGGAATCATTACTGAGAGTTCGGGTTCGTACGAACCCTAACCGAACTCGGTTCGGACCATCCCTAGTACAAAACAGATTTTAATGTCTTAAAGATAATTACCAACTCAGCACAAGATTTCCAGAACATGTTTATTCAAATAGAGCTGTGGTCTTCTTGTCTGCACAGGGCTTGTTGGGGGTCTCAAGGCTTACATTGTTTAATAGCAGTTATTCCAATCCAATGTCTTGTCTCAATCACGTCTATTAAACTCAAACCAATAGATTGTCTATTACCAAACCTTAGGGCTGTATTACACAATGTAACACCTGCCCAATAGAATCTGGTGTAAACTGCCCACAGCAACCAATCACAGCTCATCTTTCAGTTTACCAGAGCTAAAAGCTGAGCTATGATTGGTTTCTTTAGGCAATTGACACCAGTTTCTATTTCACGTACTTTGAAAAAACGGGGACTATTGGGCACATTTATCAAGTCTTGTGGAAAGGAATAGTGAACCAATCAGATTTGAGCATTCAATTTTAAAAAGGTCTCTTGGAAATAAAAGCAGGAATGTGATTGGTTGCTCTGGGCAACTGCACCACTTTTTCTTTACACAAGGTTTGATAAATCTCCCCCTATAGTTCTACATACACATGTCCAAGCCTGTTTTAACCCCTTAAAGACAGAGCCAATTTCGATTTTTGCATTTTCGTTTTTTCCTCCTTGTGCTTAAAAGGCCATAGCACTTGCATTTTTCCACCTAGAAACCCACATGAGCCCTTATGTACAATGTAATTTACAATGACAGGCTGAATTTTTGCATAAAGTACACTGCGAAACCAGAAAAAAAAAAAAGTGTGGTGGAATTGAAAAAAAAACGCATTTTGTTTATTTGGGGGAAATGTGTTTTTACGCCATTCGCCCTGGGGTAACACTGACTTGTTATATATGTTCCTCAAGTCGTTACGATTACGTAACGATATGTAACATGTATAACTTATATTGTATCTGATGGCCTGTAAAAAATTCAAACCATTGTCAACAAATAAATGTCACTTAAAACCGCTCCATTGCCAGGCTTATAGCGCTTTTATCCTTTGGTCTATGGGGCTGTATGAGGTGTCATTTTTTGCGCCATGATGTTTACTTTCTATTGGTACCTTGATTGCGCATATACGATATTTTGATCGCTTTTTATTGCAATTTTTATTACAATACTTCGGGCGATTACGCATGCGGCGATAGCAAACATGTTTGTTTATTTATTTATTTACTTTTATTTATAACCTGGGAAAAGGGGGGTGATTCTGACTTTTATTAGGGGAGGGGGCGTTTTATTGACAACAACCCTTTTTTTTTAACTTTTACACTTATACTAGAAGCCCCCTTAGGGGACTTCTAGTATAAGTGCACTGATCTCTCATAGAGATCTCTGCAACATAGATATGCTGCAGAGATCCATGAGATAGGCACTCGTTTACTTCCGGCTGCTGCAGCCTGAAGTAAACGAGTGCCAACCCGGGGACGGCGCCATCTTGGAGCCGTCCCCAACTGGCTTCAGACAAGGATAACGTCCCGGGGGAGCGATCTCCGCCACTAGACACCAGGGATAAGCTGAATCCGGTAATCGTATGCAGCTGTCATGTTTGACAGCTGCATCTGATTGCTGTATTAGCGGGCACGGCGATCGGACCGTGCCCGCTAATACCTGCGGTCCCGGGCTACAAGCGGCACCCGGGACCGCCGTGGTTCAGAGCGGGGTCGCCGTGCGGCCCCGCTCTGAACGCCCTTA
This sequence comes from Dendropsophus ebraccatus, assembly GCF_027789765.1. Classification (NCBI taxonomy): domain Eukaryota; kingdom Metazoa; phylum Chordata; class Amphibia; order Anura; family Hylidae; genus Dendropsophus; species Dendropsophus ebraccatus. The sequence continues at coordinate 87,483,015 of NC_091457.1, forward strand.
CCGGCAATAGGGCGTAAATATACACTCTTTGTCGTTAAGGGGTTAAAGCCACAGTTTTTGCTGTGACCAGCTTCTAATGTAGATTGTCCCACAGACATACAGTTATCATGGAAAAGAAGGCTTGTCACCTCTGGAGATTGAACATTTATGAGAAAAGGGGCATTCTATTGAATGCTCAAGAATGATCAAGAAGTTTGAACCCCAGTCCCCCATTTAAATGCTTATCTTAGGTGAAATAGATGCTGCTCTTTTAGGCCATGTCCAGACATCGAATAACAAAGAACGGCCGGTGTTACTGAAGATCATCCTGGCCGGTACTGCATAATTTTAATTTCTGGTGAATTCGTATGAATAGCGGCTGCAGAAAACTGACATGTCAGTTTTTTGTGCAGCCGTATGGAATCCCAGACGGAGCGTATATTATGGGGGAGATTTAGGAAAGGGTGTAAATACACACCTGGTGTAAACTGCTCACAGCAACCAATCACAGCCCAGCTTTCAGCTCTGGTAGAATAAAAGAGGAGCTGTGATTGGTTACTGTAGGTATTTTACACCAGGTGAATATTTAGACCCTTTCATAAATTTCCCCCTATGTGTATACCCTCTGGCTGTGATTCCATTCATTCCCATACAACATATGTGTTGTATAAATCCCGGCTGTTGTTGCAAATTACAACAATGACCGTAATTTATACAATACATACTGTTCGTTGTGTGAACATGACCTAAGCTTGTACCTAAAAATCAAATACAGTGGTACCTCTGTTCTTGAGCTTAGTTGATTCAGGAAGGCAGTTTGAGAACCAAGCTGTTTGAGAACCAAGCAGTGTTTTCCCATAGGAAATAATGCAAATGTGTTTAATATGTTCTAGCACCCACCAATAATTACCTACAATACTCAACAGCACTATACTGTAAAGTACATTTAAAACAAAAAAACATTCAACAAAACCAGCAAATATAGGACAGTAGTCACTAGGGATGAGCGAACCGAACCGTAATGACCAGATTTGTTACAAACTTTGCAAAAGGTTCGGTTCGGCACCGAACCGAACTTTGAGGAAGTTTGCAACTAATCTGGTTAAAATAATAATAACAAATAAAATCACAGAATAGATCAGGATACAAGAGATTATTACTAGAGATGAGCGGACCGGGTTTGGGTTCGAGTCCACTCGAACCCGAACTTTTGGCAATTGATTAGCGGGGGCTGCTGAACTTGGATAAAGCTCAAAGGTTGTCTGGAAAAAATAGATACAGCCAATGACTATATCCATGATTTCCACATAGCCTTAGGGCTTTATCCAACTTCAGCAGCCACCGCTAAACAAATGCCGAAAGTTTGGGTTCGGATGGACTTGAGCATGCTCGAGGTTCGCTCATCTCTAATTATTACTCCAAGATGTGTGATGTCAACCCTGTTAGGGTGAGACCTTAAATTAGTCTCCTCAGATATACCTAATCAAAAATGTAATGTGACAGCTGTCTGTGAGTATCAACCTAGACACATGAAAGCAACTTCAGTGTTCAAGCTGATCTACTTTATTAAGTCAAAATCTCAGTTCATATCTTTACAATAAAGGTTTCAAAAAATAGGAGAAGCCCGTTTAGCCGCAACAAAAAAATAACAACAAAAAAACAGTCCAAAAAATGTCCAATCACTGTCCCAGAAAAAAAGTCCCATCAGCTGTCCCATCACTGCACAGTTGTGAAGAAAAATGTTGGCGACTTATTGGGATTCTTTGCCAAGACCGTGCACCCCAGTGCTGATGTCTGGTCCTTTAATTATGGGCAAGGGCAGTATATGTCTGTTAATGTTGACTTGGGTCAACATTCCCCCAGAAGACCATCAGAAAGTTAACCCATTCTTGCCACTGTCACCTCCTCGGTGTTTTAGGGGGCCAGTTCTGCACAAGTTCTGCCTCCACCAGCTTGCAACCATCAACCACTTTGACTGCAGTCCAACCTGCCCCGCTATCTTATCAACGATGTCAGGCACAGCGCTCTAAGGCTGTCCTCCATTTTGTGAGCCTGGGTGAACGGAGCCACAGTGGGCAGGAGCTTCTCCGGACCATCAGGGAGGAGATATATGAATGGCTGACCCCAGGTCAACTAACGGTGGGAAGTGTTGTAGCCCACAATGGGAGGAACATTGTCTCTGCAGTGCAGCAGGGAGGGCTGAGTCATACACCTTGTATGGCACATGTGATAAACTTCATAATGCAAAGGTTTCTTCGAACATTTCATGCCAATTGTTGATCCCTTTTGAGGACGCGACTCTGTTTGTGAGCAGGCATGACTATATGTTCTGGAGAGTGTGCTGAACAACATCATCAGCGAGGATTCCCAGGCCACCATTCCAAGGCTGAATATCCTTCTCCTACTCCTACTCCTCTGTCAATTGTCTGTTCTCAACCATACTGGCCTGGGTGCAATCAGGTACTGCCGCCTCCTCCTCCTCCTCAAATAGTCTGTTCTCAACCATACTGGGCTGGGTGCTATCAAGTGGTGCCGCCTCCTCCAATAGTCTCAACCATACTGGGCTGGGTGCAATCAAGTGCTGCATCCTCCTCCTCCTCCGTCAATTGTCTGTTCTCAACCATACTGAGTCCAATACAGTACTATTATTGGTGCTGGTTTCATTGTCAAATGTCTGTTTTCCACCCTACTGGGTCCAAGGAACTTTGTGTCCTATGTCCCGTTAAAATTTCTTTTCACTATTTTTGCACTTTGATTTTTTTCACTTTTTTCATTGTAATAGCAACTGCAACTAAATGAAACTATACCCTATCAGACTCCCACTATTGTAGCTGCAATTTTTCAGCCGTTAATAGCAAGGTTCGTTTTAGGTTTGATTCGTACGAATCCGAATTTTATGAAAGTTCGCCGGATCGAACCGAACATTTCAAAGTTCGCTCATCCCTAGTAGTCCCCAACTCCTCACTCATGCTTTACTGTATAGAGTCCCCCCCATCCTAGCACAGTAAAGGGTAGGAGATGGTGGTGCACTGTATATGCACTGTAGCAGTCTTAGGGTATGTTCACACTGAGCAAATGGAGTGGAATTCCGTGGCAGAACTCTCCGCTGTGGAATCCCGCCTGCTTTGGTGTCAGACAACATCTCTATTGGAGGGCTCGCGCGCCCTTGCTCTCCTCTCAAAGAATTGACATGTCAATTGTTTGAGCAAAGAGCAGAGGAGAGCGGAGGAGCCCGAGCCCTCCCATAAAGATGTGGTCTGACACTGAAGCAGGCGGGATTCTGCAGTGGAGAGTTCCACCACGGAATTCTGTCCCATTTGCTCAGTTTGAACATACCCTTATACAATACTGTAATGTATGTGAAGCCTCGCCAGTGCTAAACTCACCATGTAAAGCCCAAGGTCCATGTTCGCAAAAACATTCAGATACCGAGCAAAGTTCAAATTTGGAATACTATTTCTGGGTAAATCTTCGTTTGAATACCAATCAGTTCAAATTCAGAAGCATACGAAAACCGAAGTACCACTGTATGGGCCAATATAACTATTGAAAAGGTCAGGTCAGCTTATTTCATCTCTACATATTTAATGGTCTTATGGAGTGGTGGGGTCTGTCTACATCAAATTTTTATGTATGCAAGGCAGAGGTCAGCAACCTGCTGCTCTCCAGCTGTTGCCAAACTATTACTCCCAGCACTCCTGGCATGCTGGGAGTCACAGTTTTGTAACAGCTACAGAGCTACCGGCTGGATGTATACAGTGAACAGCTTGATGGAAAATTCAACCAGATTAGCAGCAGAGAATGTCAGACCTAGAGACAGAGATAACCTTGACATGATTGAGCATTATCTAATTACGCTTCGTCATGCACGTTTGCCTGTATCTTTGTTTTTAAGATAAACATTATGCAGCTAAAAAGCCAATTAAAACCAAGATATTTGCATACTTGCAATCACTGCCGAAAATCTCTTCTGTAAACTGCTGATTGTTTCTAAATGTAGGCAGGAAACATTTCTGCCAGGTATCCCCGCTATATGGGGTGTCATGTATTTTACAGTATGAAGGTTAGCAGAATTTCAACTTTATCCCAGGTGTCAGGAAAAGTTTTGAATCCCATCATCTAATTAGCCAGAGTGCATTTGGACGTCGATTAAAATTTCACCTGCGCTGGGTATTCCATCGATCATGATTAGGAGTCCGCAGCCAAACTGAGAGAGGTGCCGGTTCTTCAGTTAATACAAAAGATGATTTATAACCTTGAATGTTTTTAGTAATGGTCTACAAGTAATGGACAGTTTTGCATGACAAATCACTCATCCTCAGTGGAAAATGAGACATGTTGTCCTTTCATGTAGAACATTTCTCAGTGATTCGTAGAACAGATGAAACCTGTAATATTAATTAATGAATCGCCCGACAGCATTTTCTCAATCATGAAAATGAAGCTTTCCATCAGGCCACTTGTTGCTGAACTTCTTTATTTATCTTTGAAACCAGTGGAATAATGAAGCACGGGAAATTCATTATATTTATTAAATGTGCTGGATTTGCTGCCAAAATAGGAGTTTGCTTGAGGGACAGTATTGAGTCTGTGGATTTCTATAGCATCTCAACCACTGGTATGATTGCAGAATTAGAGCTGGCATGAAGGTTGCCTGCTAAAAAAGGGGCTGTCCATGCAACACCTAAGGAGGCAATGAACTATTTTGACTAATGCACATATTTCTAGAACAGAGTTTTGTAAATGTAATGCCAAAGAGTATATGAATATGGGTCACATTGGGTTTGGGTTTAGATGTCAAGACCAACATTTATGTTATACGCATCAGCTTAAAGATGATGACCTGAACTGTAATAAAAAAGAAGTGTCTATTCCAATATTCATAGTCTCAGCTAGTGCCCTACAGAGTATCTAAGTAAATATTTACCATACAGAGAAAGGTGGAATACATCTTCTTTGTTAATAGTATACAACTTCTTATGAGGTGGTTGAATGGACAGGAGGAGGGTAATACTAAAAGGGCAGACTAGATGGACCCAGTGGTCCTTTTCTGCCGACAATGTTTCTATGAGTGTCACACAAGGGGCAGGAAGCTTGGAGGGGCCAAATAAATAAGCAGATTGGGAGTTGTGGAGACATTCTGTAGTCCAACACCAAGAAAAGGGGCCTCTTTGTTTTTTTTTTGTTTTTTTTCACCCTTTGAGCATAGTTTGGTGCTATTGTTTGCAATTACTATTGTAGTAGAATGTCATAAACATACACAGGAATGGAAAGTCCAACAGTGTTAAAAATTGTAAGGGGCATTCCAGCTTAGCACCTCTTTGCAGCTGCTTTGACTCATTATGAAAGGCTGCTTGCAAGTGGGGAGAACCGTCTATGCCTTATATCTACCCCTTTGGAAGCAACAGGCCATGAGATGATTTCAGTGGACTCCCAGACTTTTCCAGGGAGACATTCTTTGGTGTATATAGAAGGGTATAGACACATCTTCACTTTATTTACTGCATTAACACAGAACAGGTCACAAGGTGGATTTTTAGAAGATAAGCCCTAAGGTATTAGATTTTAATACAGATATGTGACACCTCTTATGTAGTATATATAGAAATACTATTTCCAAAAATATGTGAATTTTCCTAAAACAATGATCAGTTCTTCTCTTAAAAGGAATGGTCATTTTTTTCCTGGCTACAAATAGAATTACATTTCTTGTCAAGCAAGGATACTTTGTATTCAGTGCAGACTCTCAACTGCTACTGTCACTGTGATTACCAATGGGATTTATATGCTATAACTGTTTGGGGTCTTTAGATCCCAGAATACCCATGAAAAAATCCTGTTTCCGTGAAAAGACAGCGTTTCCAAGCTTATTAGCATCAATCTGCGCCATCATGGCCAAAGCAGCAAAACTTTCTCAACATCTGCTTAATCAAATCTAGTAACGTCAGCCTGCCCATTTAGAATGTCGACAAATGAAAAACTTAAAATTCCTGTCATGATCTCAGTATGGCTCCAGATGAAAAAAAAAAAAGAACTGTCTAACAATAAAGAAACAATTTTATGCATACATATTGTATAAGGATAGAAGGCAATTGAATGTCTTGCCGCTTCTGGAGATATGTGAGAGAAAGAAGTTGGTAGCTCTCGGATTTAAATGCAAAAGCTACTTTTTAAAGGGGTTATGCCAAGGTCAAACGTTATCCTCTATCCACAGGATGGGGACACATACTATAGATAATTAGAAGTGGTATGACTGCTGGGACATCCTCAGATCCTGAGAATCATGGCCGATTGTCCCCCATACGAATGGAGCAGCAGTATGCATTCTCTATGGGGCTTCTGAACATTGCTAAGTTCAGTACTCAGCTTTTCTCAGAAGCCCTATAGAGAATGAATGGAGCAATGGCTGTGCATGTGTGCTGCTGCTTCATTCATTCTGTGAACAACTGGCCTCTATTTGTGGGATTGGTGGCTGCCCCAACTGATGGAGCGACATTGATCCTGTGGATAGAGGGTACATTTCTGATCATGCAATAACTCCTTGAAAGCCAATGACTGATAAACTGTGAACATGATCATGATACTGTTCTGCTGTATTAAAAGATCTATGAATACTGAAAAAAGCCATATAAAATATGTGTTGAAAGCTGCAAGGGGTCTACTTTTCCGATCAGACCAATAGATCTTCCAACTCAACTGGGCCTTTTTTTGTTTCTTTTTCGAATTTCTTACAGAAAATAAGGCCCAAGAGGATTTCTCCAATATCCCCAATGTGGATTCTGTATCAGTCAGTGCCATTTATAGCAGACATACAGTATATAGAGCTATGGCAATATAATAAGACAGTGGCAGAGTTGAAGGAAATGTTGACTACTGCCAATCCATGTAAAGGTTTCCAGGACAGATTGGGAGTCTAAAAACCCACTCAGCATTTGGATACTGCCCACCTACTGCCCTCATTATTATTGCACCTTATTATTTTGTAGGACGTTTTCTTGGATGATTTTCTCCACTCCATTGAAGACAAAATACCTGACCTATAAGATTTCTGCATTTCTGCATGTCTCGAGAAGTCCCTCATAATTAACAAAGCAACAACTGTCAGTTGTCAGTTTCTGCAGATTAAGGTTATAGATCAAATGCTATCCATATTTAACTGGGGCAGTGAGATGTACTTTTTTTAACCTTTATTTTACTGCTGCACATATGTAGAATAAGACCAGGGATGAAGATGTCTTTCTTCCATGTCCTCACCTTCTCTTGACTGTTACTATAGCAGATGATGACACCTTTTAATTGTGTGCTTGATCCGTGCACACTGGGCACATGTATACGCGAGGCTTGGTGAAAATAATACATATCAGAATGAGCCATTCATACGGAAACCCCTGTAATTCTGCAGACTCAACTGTTTAGCATAAGGCAGAAGGTGACTCTGGGCATCTATTGTGATAATGACAGTATTTCTGTCTGAACAAAATATATTCCGCCGGATAGATAGATAGATAGATAGATAGATAGATAGATAGATAGATAGATAGATAGATAGATTAGATAGATAGTTTTACATTCATGGGTAATATCCATTACAATTTTAATTTGCTTCTTTTCAAACAATTCTAGCACAACCTGACAATTTAGCTATAAAAACAGTTGGTTGCTCCACATTGAACTACAAAAGTTTTGCTTAAAGGGGATATTCTCAAAATATTTTACAATCCTATTTACCTTTATGTTCAGCATTAAAAATTACAGCTCCGTTTTATGTTTCTTGCCAGTTTACATTCAATTCAGAGCTCCTGGCTGCTCTACATCTTAAATGATGATCTGATGGTACTCCCGCTGCTGAAATACCAGTCCTCCATTCTCTTACTGAAATAGAAGATGGCAAATCTCCTAAACACAAGGAAGCAGTTATATAGCAGTTATATTACTGAGCATATGAGGCATTTTTATTGTAGGTATAAGTAGTTGTATATACTGAGCAGTGTCATAGTAGTTATATTCTTGTTGGTAAGCAGGACTGTATTTACTATTAGGCACCAGTGGTCCGGTGCCTAGGGCAGCACCTTGCAGGGGGGCAGCACCAGGGAGCAGGGGGAAGGTAACAACTTTTTTTTTTTTTTTTTTTAGTCTTTTACCTCCAGTTCAGACTTGCCAGTAAATCTGTTGTCTTTTCAAGGGGGTAGGGGGATGGGCGTGTATGGTGGAGTTGTTTAGGCCTGGTATGGCAGTGTTATCCAGTCACAGTATGCTCTAATCATTTATTAAATGTGGAAATTTGTTTATGTTTTAAGCCGTTAAAAACCATGAAAAACGTGATTCCCACAATGTTCCTACATGTGGAGAAATGCATGTGGCAAAAATCACGCCCCCCCTCCCCCCCTGCTCCCCATGATGGGGCGTCTTAAGGTCTAATGCCTATGGCAGCAGCAGCTGTTAATACGGCCCTGTTGGTAGGATGCAGTATTAGACTACGTTCCCACTATAGGCTACTATAGGTTCCCTTTATGACTGTACAAACCTGTTGTGGCTGTATATTTGAACTATGGTAGGTGCAGCCAATGCCCAGGAGCTTGCTGTGTGTGTAATAGTTATATTCTTGTACATAGGGGTCAGTATTATAGTAATTATATTCTTGTACACAGGGGGCATTATTATAGGAGTTATAGTATTGTACATAGGGAGAAGTATTATAGCAGTTATATTCTTGTACATAGGGTCACTATTATAGAAGTTATATTCTTGTCATGATCTCAGTATGGCTCCAGATGAAAAAAAAAAAAGAACTGTCAACTAACAATAAAGAAACAACTTTATGCATACATATTGTATAAGGATAAAAGGCAATTGAATGTCTTGCCGCTTCTGGAGACATGTGAGAGAAAAAAGTTGGTAGCTCTAAGGTTTAAATTAAAAAGCTACTTTTTAAAGGTCAAACGTTATCCTCTATGTAGACCTCTTGTACACAGAGGGCAGTATTATAGTACTATAGTTTTATAGTACTGCGGCGCCTGCGGGGTGTGGGGGGCCCAGTGGGTTTGGTCCTGTGGTTGCAGGGTCATTCTGTGGCCCTTCTTCGCTGACCGGCACAGTGTTGTTCTAGTGTAGAGATTCATGTGGGCCAGAAGACCTGCATGCGGTACATTAGGCAATATGTTTTGATCAAATTATATACCAACATTCTGGCATTGATTTTTAAATATATAGCCGAGAGGCATTAGTGTCAGCCATAGGTGTGAGGTGTAGCCACTCCTTTTTCCTCTAGGTCTGTATTCTATATGTTCTCCCCTTTCTGAGTGGCTAGCACTCCTCCCTTGTAAGACCCATGTGACCCCAATCAGCTGGAAGCACCTGTGCACATATGGTAAGTACTTCCTCTTTCTCCTAGTCTACCTGCTGGTACAATGGTAAGTAGTAACACCTTGTTCACACTTGTGTTGCTTGGTGGCTGCCTTCTCCACTGGAGGCCCCTTCCCCTATTGTCGCTTGCTGACCGTCACAGTGTTGTTTTAGTGTAGGGACTCATGGGCCAGAAGACCTGCACCCAGTTTATAAGGCAATATGGTTTGATCGAATTATATACCAACATTCTGGCGTTAGTTTTTAAATATAGCCGAGAGGCCCTAATGCAAGCCTTGAGTGTGAGGTGCAGCAACTCTTTTTTCTCTAAGTCTATATAATAGTAGTTATTTTATTGTACATAAGGAGAATTTGAACATTTGAAAGCCCTCCTATCGCACTTTGCGCTTTTTTAAATCAAATCGCCATGCAGGAAGGCCGTGAGGGACCCTGGGAGTACGCATGCAGCGCGAAAACGGCGTCTACCCTCATTGGATGGCTGAACCACATGACAACGAATATTTCATAATTGACTTCGGCCTCTTGACCGCAGATGCGCTTTCAACCTGGCCAGGGAGATATCTTCGAGCAGGGAGAGATAGGTTTTAGTAGCGTTTTGGTTAGGCAGGATTACTACTGAACCCAAAAGTCCTTTTCAGGGCTAAGATACAGCGAAAAAAGGTCATCTTTGAATCCAAAGCACTTCTCAGTGCTAAGACATGGATGATATAACAGCAGCAGCAGCATTAGCAGCAGCATTAGCAGCATCAGCAGGTGTATTCATTCCAGTACCCTGTGTGTACAAGTGACTTATAGTGTCCCTGGTTTAGCCAACTAAGGGCACGTAAACGTTATACATATTGTGCCAGTTGCCCAGTTAAAGGCACGTGATACCTATTGTGCCAGTTGCCCAGTAAAAGGCAAGTGATACCTATTGTGCCAGTTGCCCAGTAAAAGGCAAGTGATACCTATTGTGCCAGTTGCCCAGTAAAAGGCAAGTGATACCTATTGTGCCAGTTGCATTATACTGCGATTTTGGGGTGTTGGGTGCACCCAGGCATGCTCCCCCTGATGTCAAAGTGTCACTCTGGATGTGTTAGCATTGTTTAGGGAGGTTTCATGGGGGACTTGGTGACCTCCAAGTGGTTGAATTTGGATTTCCAAGTGCCTCGAATTTTTTTCCCATAGACTATAATGGGATCGAGTATTCGTTCGAATAGTCGATTATCGGTGCCTATTCCATTCGAATTCTCAAAAGTAGAATATTTCACTACTCACTCATCTCTAGTAGTTATACTATTGTACATAGGGGCAGTATTATAGTAGTTATAACGGAAGGAAAACATAGATCTGGCACTCACTGTTCAGAAGCCAAGTTCAATTAACTGTCAATGCATATTCATGAGATGCAGGGAGGGGAGGTGAAGAAGCAGGCACGCTCTCACGAAACGACTATGAACGTTTCATGCTTAGCAGCGCATCTTACGGTCGGGGGCTCGATTCACACGTTGTAACAGTGCGGCTGTATTTGCGGCTGTAATTGTGCGGCGGTATTTTTGGTGGTTCGTGTGTATGCTTGGAAGTATAGGATATACGGCTGCACAGTGCACACTATGTATGAATCTACGGCCCTATCGTAAACGGACCCGTAAAAAATGAACAAGACCATTGTTTGCGGCTGAATATGCGGCCGTGGATTGACAGGCGGTCCGTACGGAGTACTTCAAAAATAGCCGGCAATGATGCCGAATGCCGATGCCTCTAATAGTTAATATATTAAATTAATCAAACACATTTTCTTTGTAATCAAGACACTTTCGTTGATCAATAATTTATTTCTAACGAATCCATCATTTTGCAATTAAATATACTGTTAAAAAAAATAGATATATAAATAAATGTATATTTATATATATATTTATTTTTTGACAGTATATTGAATTGCACAATGATGGATTCGTTAGAAATAAATTATTGACCAACGAAACTGAATTTATTTCAACGAAATTGTGTTTTATTCATTAAATATTAATTAGTACAGGAAGCTCTATAAGCCGTTAATTCATATGCCGGCAAAAGAGCATTCTGTACTAATCATCACTTTACTTTAATGAAAACATCAAATGTTTCTTCTAATTATGTTGTGACAATAACATTATTAGAAGAAACATTTAGAATTATATGTGCGCTCAGCTGATTGGCTGTTCGGCTGAGCGCACATATAATAAGCCGGTCCGCAGTACAGTGACTTCATTGTGCTGCGGACCAGCGAAGAGGACACATCGGGGTGAGTATAGAGCTCTCCCCACCCCCTCCCCGGCACTGCACCCATCCCAGCAAGGAAGGGGGGGTCACTTAACCCCTTCCTTGCTGGGATGGGTGCAGTCTGACATCAGTCTGGCCCCCAGGGGGTTAAGGGGGATGCAATACATCCTCCCTTAACCCCTTGGGGGTCAGACTGTAAGCAGCGATCTGTAAAGATGCTGCATACTGTAAGGAGCACAACACCGCTCACAATGATGGGTGTTGTGCTCCTGTTTGTGTGTTTTTGTGTGTTTCTCCCTTTTTGTTTTTCAGATATCGGTATCCTGGGGATTACGTCGGATTCCATGGACTACGTCGATGACCAGCGTTTTTTTAATGTTTTTTTTAATAAAATGGTCAATGAGGGGTGTGGGGGTGTTTTTATTTGAATAAAAAAATTAGTAAACTTGTGTCTTGTCTTTATTTCTTTACTTTATAGACTTAGTAGTGGAAGCCGTCTAATAGACGGAATCCATTACTAAGTCGGGGCCTAGTGTTAGCCGGTATAAAATGGCTAACACTAACCCCCTATTATTACCCCAGTACCCAATGCCACCAGGGGTACTGGGAAGAGCCGGGTGCCAGTGGTCCCGGAGCGTCAAAATTGGCGCTCCTGGACCGGGCGGCAGCAGGCTGGTAAGATTTAGGCTGGGGAGGGCCTAAACCAATGGCTCTTCCCACCCTGGTGTTACCAGGCTGCTGTCGTTTGGTTTTTAACCCGGCTGGTTCTAAAAATAGGGGGGACCCTATGCGTTTTTTTTTTAAATAAATAAATAATTAAAAAAAAACGCATAGGGTCCCCCCTATTTTTAGAACCAGCCGGGTTAAAAACCAAACGACAGCAGCCTGGTAACACCAGGGTGGGAAGAGCCATTGGTTTAGGCCCTCCCCAGCCTAAATCTTACCAGCCTGCTGCCGCCCGGTCCAGGAGCGCCAATTTTGACGCTCCGGGACCACTGGCACCCGGCTCTTCCCAGTACCCCTGGTGGCATTGGGTACTGGGGTAATAATAGGGGGTTAGTGTTAGCCATTTTATACCGGCTAACACTAGGCCCCAACATAGTAATGGATTCCGTCTATTAGACGGCTTCCACTACTAAGTCTATAAAGTAAAGAAATAAAGACAAGACACAAGTTTACAAATTTTTTTATTCAAATAAAAACACCCCCACACCCCTCATTGACCATTTTATTAAAAAAAACATTAAAAAAACGCTGGTCATCGACGTAGTCCACGGAATCCGACGTAATCCCCAGGATACCGATATCTGAAAAACAAAAAGGGAGAAACACACAAAAAACACACAAACAGGAGCACAACACCCATCATTGTGAGCGGTGTTGTGCTCCTTACAGTATGCAGCATCTTTACAGATCGCTGCTTACAGTCTGACCCCCAAGGGGTTAAGGGAGGATGTATTGCATCCCCCTTAACCCCCTGGGGGCCAGACTGATGTCAGACTGCACCCATCCCAGCAAGGAAGGGGTTAAGTGACCCCCCCTTCCTTGCTGGGAGGGGTGCAGTGCCGGGGAGGGGGTGTGGAGAGCTCTATACTCACCCCGATGTGTCCTCTTCGCTGGTCCGCAGCACAATGAAGTCACTGTACTGCGGACCGGCTCATTATATGTGCGCTCAGCCGAACAGCCAATCAGCTGAGCGCACATATAATTCTAAATGTTTCTTCTAATAATGCTATTGTGATAACATAATTAGAAGAAACATTTGATGTTTTCATTAAAGTTAAGTGATGATTAGTACAGAATGCTCTATTGCCGGCATATGAATTACCGGCTTATGGAGTTTCCTGTACTAATTAATATTTAATTAAGAAAACAAATTTTCGTTTAAATAAATTCAGTTTCGTTGGTCAATAATTTAATTCTAACGAATCCATCATTGTGCAATTAAATATACTGTCAAAAAATAAATATATATATAAATATACATTTATTTATATATATATTTATTTTAACAGTATATTTAATTGCAAAATGATGGAATCGTTTACATTTAATTATTGAACAATAAAAGGGACTTTATTAGACAGAAAATGTGTTTTATTAATTCAATATATTAACCATGAGAGACATCGGCTATAGTGCAGAGGATCGCAAACCCCGGTAATAGCGATTCCTGTAAACTGTTTCCCTGCTTTCCCAGATGCATCCAGAGGTGTTTCCATCACTTTCTTAACATTTTATTTGTTATTTTTAGTTGAACCAGATTTCCAAGTAAATGACCGTATGTTTTGAGCCGCATGTCTATTTTTTCCCACGGCCGGAGTTTCACCCGCACATTTACAGCCGCATAAAAAATACAGCCGCACAGTTACAGCGTGTGAATCCAGCCTTAAGCAGTGTCCACCCCTTCGGGAGGTGCTTAAATAAACAAAGTGTAAGTGAAAAAGTGCAGTGAAAAAAACACCAACAACACACATAAAAGAATCATCACAAAAATGCTGCATAGTTATTTCTCTCATTTAGTCCCATTGGCCCAAGGGCATTGAGTCTGGAAATCCACAAAGTTTCTCGTTGTAACAATGTCCGATGCCGCTTTCCTCCTCTGGGCGACACATTAACCTTTTCAAGGCCACAATACTTCAAGCATTTAGTGTTGCCCTGGTGGCAAGTTTTAACATGGTCAATTAAACGCAGGACACCTTTACCCGTCCGTACTGAATAGCAATGTTCTTTATATCTGACGGATAGGGCTCTTTTAGTTTTCCTGATGTAAAATTGGCCGCAATCACATATGATCGCATAGATCACGAATGATGTTTTGCATGTGATGAAGTCTTAGATTGACAGCTTACAGCCATTAAGGCACACAAAGGCTGTGGTAAGCATCTGTGGACAGTACAGACTTTTTGCCCACCCATAGCCTCTGGAGGTCCCATTGATCAGTTTTGCAAGGCGGTTACAGAAGATGTGAGAGCTCTTATATACCCCAGAGCTAAAGCCAATCTGACTCATAGAGAATTTAGAGCAGTTAATTGGCTTAAACGCCGCCCTGACCTTACCATCTGCAAAGCAGATAAAGGTAGTGCGGCAGTGATTCTGTCTACTGACCAGTACCTACAAGAGGCTTCATGACAGTTGACAGATACCAACGTCTATGAAGTTTTAAGGAGTGACCCCACGTCCAGAATAAAGGACAACCTGCGCACCTTGTTGTGAACACATGTGGCTACGGGAGCTATCAACGCTAAACTAGCTGAAAAACTGCTACCTTATTTTCCACAGGCACTGAAATGGTATCATTTACTCAAGATTCACAAGCGGCTGGATAACCCTCCCGGTCGCCCGATAGTGTCGGCTATTGGCTCCGTCACAGAGGGGATCTCCCAATTCTTAGATTGGACCCTCAGACCCCTTTTGAAGGACATACAGTACCTTCTTATTTGAAGGATACCAGGGATTTTGTCAAAGCCCTTGAGGACTTCACTTGGACCCCCGTCTGGGCTCTGGCGTCGGTGGATGTCGAGAGCCTCTACACCTGCATCCCCCATGATGCGGGTGTGGAGGCTGTCGATTGCTTCCTCCGGCGCTCGGGTCAGACTGAAGCTTTTAGAAATTTTGATCATGAGGCACTCAGATTTATTCTCAATAACAACTGCTTTTTATACGGTGATAAATGGCATAAGCAGAAATGTGGCATGGCGATGGGCACGCCTGTGTCGTGCACATATGCCAACCTGTTCTTAGCAGTGATGGAGAGCAACATTGTGTTTTCTATGGGTAATCGCTTTGTCATCTGTATGAGACTGTACTTGAAATATGTGGACGATGTCTTCATCGTATGGGATGGAAAGGAGGAAGAATTTGACAACTTTGTCCAATACCTGAATGAAGATAATGGGCTCAATATGGCCTTCACCAAGGTGTTTGGAGGCGATCGCCTCGAGTTCTTGGATGTGTTGGTTGAAATAAAAAATGAGAATTTAGTGACATCTGTATTCAGAAAACCACAAGCTTGCAACACATTGTTGCATTATGAAAGTTCACACCCGATACACACACGCAACGCTATACCTTATAGCCAAATGTTGAGGCTGAAGAAAATTAACAACACAGAGGCAGGTTTCGAGAGACAAGCTGATGAGTTGGAGCAGAGGTTCGTGGACAGACAATATCCAAGTAGGATAGTTCGGGAAGCGCGAGAGAGAGAGAGAGCTTGCGCAACAGAGCGGAGCTCCTAAGTGGCACAAACAAAGCAAAACAAGACAATCCTAACCTCTTCAATTTCATTTTTAAGAACTCACCTATGAATGAATTCATTGACAGCAGGAGACACTGGAACCTTATCGAGCAGGTTCCGGATATGAAGGACAGAGCTGCCTCTAAACCCCTCATATCGCATCGGAGGAACCACACTCTGAGCGACATCATCAAGCCCCGATCTCTAACATCTTCAACCAATTGGCGATGGGCAAAAGGCGTCCCGCATTTAATTGACCATGTAAAACTTGCCACCAGGGCAACACTAAATGCTTGAAGTATTGTGGCCTTGAAAAGGTTAATGTGCCGCCCAGAGGAGGAAAGCGGCATCGAACATTGTTACAACGAGAAACTTTGTGGATTTCCAGACTCAATGCCCTTGGGCCAATAGGACTAAATGAGAGAAATGACTATGCAGCATTTTTTGATGATTCTTTTATGTGTGTTGTTGGTGTTTTTTTCACTGCTCTTTTTTCACTTGGAGCTTTTGACCGGAAGATGCGCTGCTAAACGTGAAATGTGCGTAGTTGTTTAGTGAGAGCGTGTCTGCTCCTTTACCTCCCCTCCTTGCATCTCATAAATATACATTGACATTAAACTGAACCTGGCTTCTGAACGGTGAGTGCCCGATCTATGTTTTCCTTCCGTTGTATCTTAATGCTATATCGGAGCACCACCTTTAGCCCATGACAGTAAGCTCAAGATACTGTTGTCTTCTATTTAGAGCCCAGGTGCTTAAGTATTGATGTCGGAGTGCTCCCCCACCCAGTCTACTTACATATTATAGTAGTTATATTCTTGTACATAGGTAGAATTATTATAGTAGTTATACTATTGTACATAGGGGCAGTATAATAGTAGTAATATTCTTGTACATTGGGAATAGTATTAAAGTATTTATATTATTGCACATAGGAGCAGTATTACAGTAGTTAGATTATTGTACATAGGGGTCAGTATTATAATAGTTATAGTCTTGTAAATAGGGAGCAGAATTATAGTAGTTATATTCTTGTACATAATTAGCACTATTGCAGTAAGCATATTCTTGTATGTGGGAAGCATGTGGCGATGAGGGAATAGATTTATATTCACTACAAATTTTACTAAATGTTTGCATTAATTTGAGATTTTTATGAATCATTTTTGGAAAAATTAGTACAGGAACATGGACTCTAGTTAAAGAAAGGTGGTGGTGGTGGTGTTCCAACCAAGCCATCAGGACAGCAGCTGCTAAATGCCTTTGTACTCCCCTCAGATGTGTGGCACATCAACAATGATTTTTAGGGCCTTGTGATCAGCTGATGTATTAGCGAATGCCTTTTAGACCTGTTCTATTCCTGCATTGCTGGCACAGTGAATTGTTATACAGTCTTTGGCTGGGTTCACACTACGTATATTTCAGTCAGTATTGTGGTCCTCATATTGCAACTAAAACCAGGAGTGGATTGAAAACACAGAAAGGCTCTGTGCACACAATGTTGAAATTGAGTGGATGGCCACCATTTAATGGCAAATATTTGCTGTTATTTTAAAACAACGGCTGTTATATTGAAATAATGGCAGTTATTTACTGTTATATGGCGGCCATCCACTCAATTACAACATTGTGTGGACAGATCCTTTCTGTGTTTTTAATCCACTCCTGGTTTTGGTTGCAATATGAGGACCACAATACTGACTGAAATATACGTAGTGTGAACCCAGCCTTTAAAACTATAGCTCATGTATTGTGCAACGCTGCTAGACCCTAGCCCTGTTGTGACAAAACAGATAGAAGGCACTGCTATCTTGCCATACATGAGTCCCTGCTCCCCTACAAATCCAAAATGACAGTCAAATCCAAATCAAAATCTACAGAATCCGAAAATTCTTAAGTTTCTTTATCTCTGTTAATGACCGAGAGGCTGGAAAAAAATGACAACTACTTCCATCTTCCCTAAGATAGTACATTCATCCCATTTTTATGGGCACAATTAGTCCTTTCCACCTATAAAATGAATTCTTCAGTCTTCATCACACAATTTGAATCTTTCCCACTTTAGCTGCTGAAGATCTTTCATCTGTTCCCTGGAGAATGACTGGAACCATTCTCTCAATTTTAAATTCATCTCGCTGAGCAACAGAGCTTGATTAAGAAGGATTTATGAAACTGACACTGTTTTGAAGCCAATGCTATATTTCCAACCTTGTATTTTTTTCTAAAGATTACATTTGCCAAACACACCATTAGAGAAGTGTTAAAGACGTGATCAGTCACCCGTGTGATCAGCCATATCAAGCCATTCTTAGCGCTGTAAACAAAACTTGACTAAATATAACAACTACTTCAATGTCACTGATCACGACAGGGACTCATTCGATGACATAAGCAAGGATCTTATGCTACTATGTAACAGTTTGAGTGTTATGAATATATTTTACGTTTTTAACCCAACCTTTAAGCAAATGTACCATCATGTACAGTACAGACCAAAAGTTTGGACACACCTTCTCATTCAAAGAGTTTTCTGTATTTTCATTACTATGAAAATTGTAGATTCACACTGAAGGCATCAAAACTATGAATTAACACTTGTGGAATTATATACTTAACATCCACTTTCTTGTGTCACATGTGCTCAGTTCAATCATCACAAGATCTGTTCGATTAGTACCATTAGTTGGTTTTAACTTCACATACAAGCAAAGGGGATTGTGGGAAAGTTTCTGCATTGTAACATGGCAACAGTCTCAGCTCAGAGAGTAAACCAGGGAGCGATTACATACATTGGGAATATAACTGACACCGTGATGTAAACAGCACATTTGTTCTCCTGTACATACATGTATGTGGCACGAATCTGATTTTACCTCTTTGCTTCATGACACTTCCACTTTAATCAAGGGGAGATTTTATTTAAGACCAGTATTTTACTCGCCAGTCTTAGAAAATCTTCCACCAGCCTATGAGCAGACCTCTACATACATCCTGGCACATTTGAGCTACCATTGCACTTGTCCTAAAATCTATACCATCTTAGAGTTGGGGTAGATTGTAGCTGCACTTTACACCTGCATGCAGGAGTAAATTTTAGTAAACTTGCTGAAGGCAGGCTCTCTTCACGCCACGCTGCTCTCCCTGCCCATTCACGTATCGAGTGAGAAGCAGATCCAGCAACAAGTCTCGAAGTATTGCTCAATGGGTGTGCTTCTGAAATATCTTGTAGCTTTTTGCCGTATCTGCACTCAGTGCAGGTATGATAAATTCCGCCCCTTATTTGTATACTATGTAATTTTAGACAATCCTTTAAATACCATTTTCTGTAGGATTTTTTTTGTTCAGATGTCAACATTTCTTTGCTATCTCTGCAATTTACATGACAGTTTAAAAAATAAAGAAAAAAATATACGAGTGCATTTCAGATTCCTTCTCCTAGAATGTGACAAGGCTAATTTTAACAGGCTGAATACTGCAACAAATTCCCTACAGATTTTACAAAGGTCAAATAAGATCATTTAAAATCAATAGCGCATCCATTGTCATGTCATTCTCACTCACTATTTATTAAATGTAGAAAAACATGAGAATTCCAAGCAAATATGATGCTCCGTCATTTATATTGGCGTAAAACGTTAACCAGAGCAGAGTGACATTGTGGTGACATTAAACTGAAGAGAAAAAAACAACAACAACAAAAAACATTATTTATATAGTATACTGCAGATTAACAAAATAGAAAATACATGGGATAGTATAGAAAACACCCAGATGACAATAACATGGCTGCTTTTTTCCAAAGTAGCACCACACTAGACCATAAATTTTACAGTACAGTATATGGTAATCCAACTCCACCTTATGGAAGTTAAAGGGGTTATCCAGCGCTACAAAAACATGGCCACTTTCCCCCTACTGTTGTCTCCAGTTTTGGTGGGGTTTTGAAACTCAGTTCCATTGAAGTAAATGGAGCTTAATTGCAAACCACACCTGAGCTGGAGACAACAGTAGGGGGAAAAGGGCCATGTTCTTGTAGCGCTGGATAACCCCTTTAATGTGACTAATCTGCCACATCACTTACATTTTGTTTTTGTTTTTGGAAAAAGCAGCCAGATTTTCTCGTCCTGCTCCTATAGTACTTGATGATCTGTGAAAATGTATAAGTTTGTCAGTACTCTAGGTGATGCTTTGCACAGAAAATATAGGATGCAGGCTAAAAATAAATATTGAAAAATAATAAAACCAGGACTTCGTATAGGGTATGGTTTTGTGAAATGCCTAATACATGACCATATCCTGTTTGATGCTCTGTGACAAGGGACTACTTGCAGGACTTATGCATGACTTTAGGAGTTTAGTGAGGAGTTGGAATACACCCCTATGTGAGGGCCATAGAGATAGTGGGCTGCTGCAATAAACCCGCCCGGGTGTGTTGCCACATCCTTCCTTTACATTCACAGGTTCTCAACTGTGAGAGGATGCCCACCTGTCTTATGGGCAACAGGTTAAAGTTACCTCTAGGCCTTGCATAAGCGTTTTGCCAAGTGGGGCCAGTTAGAGAGCCTCTGCTATGTACCCTTTGGACAGTTATTGTTTGTTTTATGTCCAGTTGGGCAAAGTTTGTAAGTTGTGCCATGTTGGACACATGTTATGTTTAAGGAAAGTGCCTGGTCATTACACCATGTATATCATTAAAACTGCCTATTGTTATGGCTTTTGTTGTGGTTTAGTGTAATAAAAACATGCTACCACAGTCACAGGTACTGCCGTCTTTTATAAAGGATGATGTTTGGTGACTATTTTATGCAAAGACTGTAATAGACCCTACTTGTTTTGTGCTAAAGGACCTATCTTTGCATTAAGGGACTTCTTATTCAAAGGACAATGTCAAAGGACAGATTTAGGGCATGTTCACACAACGTAAGTTTAATATTAATCATAGCCGTTGTTGATAATATGCAACAATGGCCGTGATTAATGGGAAATTTACGTTGTTGTTGGAATCCCGGCCATACAGTATACAGTATACAGTCTGGCCGGGATTACTAGCGGCTTTACAAAAAACTGAATAGCAGCCGCACAAGCCTGACAGTGCACACAATGGAGAATATGGCTCCGTGTCCAATGGTGAATTGGAATGCGGGCCCAAATGGATGCGCCCGCATCCCAATTCAGCACAAATGAAGATTATCTGGCCGGTACTGCAGTACTGGCAGGGATGATCTTCAATAAAACCGGTCGTTCTGTGCCATAGCCAGGTCACACAATGGCCAGTGTTTCAAGTAGTGTAACAGTGGCAGAAGTCTTATGTTATCTTATCACCACTATGGCAGTCACCAGACTCTTTTTCTTAAAGGTATAGGAAAACTTTAATATGGATGCTGTGTCCTTGTACCATAATGACGCGGATTACAAGTGATGATTATAGGTGCTTTATCAAGGACTTAGAATGTTTCTCATGGGGCAGAAGACATACCACATCCCTTGTGTTTCTATTTATTGTGATATTTTTGCTTATTGTACTTTATTTGTGATGCTGATATACTATGCAATGCTATGCTGCTATTATCTTGCATATGAGGAATATGTGTTGCATTTGAGAAAGAAATTTGCATTTAGCAGCTATAAAGCTATAAAGGTACTCAACAGATAAAAAGGCTTACCTGTTGTATTTGATGTTTCAGTACAGTTGAACTATAATACCTCATCTCCCTGTTGTCTGATTTCTACTAAACCTAACCAACACCAAGGGCGTCCCTAAAATCACCTGAGAAGTGACTTACTGGGTTAAATTAAATCTGTCAATTACCTGTCAGGTTAGGTCAAGTGGTCTGTTCCAAAACCATGTTTGGCAGCAGAATAACAATAACACTTTTTCTGCTGCCAGACACGGTTTTACAACATGCCACCTACACAGCTACACAGCTTACACAACTACCTTAACACTATCCTTTATTTGTAATATCTAATTAACCTTTTATAACCCTCTCTTACCTTGCCTCTCCCTATCTCTCTCTCTAGCTAGTGTAAATGTTTGTTCAGTTCACTGTATAGGAGCTGATTTGCTTCAATGTGTGTGTGTGTATATATATATATATATATATATATATATATATAATATGTAGAAAGTGTAACGGTGCAGGGAGGTGGCACTGCAGTTTTCCGGCTGCAAGGGATTATGGATAATCCCTTGCACCAGTAATTTTGCTGCAATGTAATGTACTATGTGCGGCTGCCATTTTGTACAAGATTCAAGACAAACTTTTTAAAAATTCAGCCCTTCGTCGAATCATATTTTTATCAATGTGTGTAACGAGTCTCCTTTCAAGAAGTTCAGTTCACTTATCTCTAGTTAACTCAACAATTCGGGGAAATTAAAATTACAATTTTTACACTGAAAAAAACTAGTATGCCGTTGCCTTTATCTCTTCATTCTACAATATAGTGTCTTGTAAATTTTCATAAAAAGCAAACAAGCCAAAGGATGCCAGTATGGCACACTCTGTATTTAATCTCAGACCTTGTTGAAGTCTTTGAGCTACAGTTAACTTATAAGACTCCAGAAATGTATTAAACCTGAATGTAAGACAAGTAAAACGTCTGTGAAGCTAGCTCCTATTCTTAGTAAAACTGAAAAGTGATTCGTCATTATGAATGCAATCCCAATAACCACAAGCTTCAACCAGCGCTGCAGCTAGAATTGAATCTGAATCGCCCATTACTCATCCAATCTCAGGTTACATGTTGATAAATGATCCACGTTAGAAATAGGTTTACCTCCGCTTTTTCTTCTTTTGGTACTATCTTTCTAAAATAGATGACACCGTTTCCTTGTGCAGTCACATGATCTGTAACAACGTGGAGGTCCTTCCTGTCATCATAGTATATCACAGCTATGGTACCTATTTTCAGTACATCATTTAAGAATTTGTTTATGAGAGGGAAAGAGGTAGTTCCCATTTAGGATGCTCATCTATCAGCAAGAACAGAGAGCAGCTGAAAGAGCATCTACCAAGCCGTGCCACTAGAGATGAGTGAACTTTTTGAAAGTTCGGTTTGGCAAGTTTGCTGAACGTTGGTGTAAAGATTGGGTTAATCTGAACCAAACTTTAAACAAACCGCACTAAAACAGCTTAACCATTGCAGCTACAATAGTGGGACTATAGGGACTTTTTTGCTGTGAAAACGCAAGTTTTTCTATCCAATTTATTTCAATGAGATAAGTGTCAATAGTGCAACGATTTTTTTTTTTTTTAAATAAATTGTTTATTGTCTTTTTTCAAATGAATCACACATCACAGAACAAAAAACATGTAGCAAAAATAAGCAGGATGGGCATTAAACAATATAGACAGCCATCAAGATAGTAACCTTGTCTACTATAGTAGCAACACTGGTAATCATATCAACAAATCGAAACCTCTCCGAGCAAGACACAAAAGGTAAATGCCCAGATGGACACTCAAATATTACCAGTCTCACAACCACAGTTTCACAACCAATATTTAAAATTTTAAAGCTACGCTTAAACTGAAGTGATACTTGACTTGTTAGGAGCATTCCTGCTCGTTTCAGGCCGTAAAAAGAATTTTTGTGGCAATCCCCCCCCCCCTGCACCAAGTAAGTGTGGAGGCAGTAAGTAGTGGTAAAAGCGGTCTCAGTGACCTCGCAAGGCCAAAGACAGGCAATGGTAAGAGTTATTTAGCCCTTACTTGCTTCGTAAGAGGTTTGGCTACATTAGTCACCATGTAAGGGATCCTACAGGGCCTAGAAAGCTAAAGGTGGAGGCAGTAGCAGCACTCTTGTACCGTGACCAGTGATTCAAAGGGTTAAATTTAATGGACAGCGGTGGATCACTGTTTCACAATGACAGGTATTATGCAGCCAAGCACGGTTTTAGCAAACCATAATAACCTACCCACTAACTAACCTATTGGGTGTCACATCAATACCTAACAAAGACCCCACAGGAAGACAAATAGTATCCTCATTAAAGTGGAGAAATTAAATAGATACACATAAAAGCAGATCATAAAAATGGACACAAAACCCATACAGGTGCATGAGACATAGTTTAAAAAAAAAGGATTGAAGATGTAACCTGACAGGAGATTCAAAGGATTAAATTATACCGGTAGCAGTGGATCACTGATGTACAATTATGGGTATTATGCTGCCAGACAAGGTTTTATTAACCCCTAGGCGACCTAGGACGTACCGGTACGTCCTGGAAGTCTGTCCCCAGACGACCCTGGACGTACCGGTACGTCATGAGCTATGAAGTGCGCTCCGGAGCAGAGAGCGCTTCATAGCAGGTGGGGGCCGGCTGCAATCAGCAGCCGGGACCTCACCGGTAATGACACGCTGCAGCGATCACGCTGCCGCGTGTCATCAACCCCTTAAACGCCGCGGCCGCGGCGTTTAAGTGTGAGTGACAGGGGGAGTCCCCTGTCACTTACAGATCGGGACCCCCGCAGTGTGACTGCGGGGGTCCCGATCGGTAAAACGGACCGCCAGAGGTCTCTCACCTTCCTCCGTGCGGTCCGATCGGCGATCTGCTGCACTAAGCCTGCACAGGCAGGCTCAATGAGCAGATCGCCGATAACACTGATCAATGCTATGCCAATGGCATAGCAATGATCAGTGTCTGCAATCAAACTAGTGTATGTAAAAGTCCCCCAAAGGGACTTAAAATGTATTAAAAAAAAAAGTTAAAAACACCGACACACAACCCCAAAACCCCTCCCCAATGAAAGTTTAAATCACCCCCCATTTCCCATTATACAAATAAAACATATAAAAATAAATAAATAAACATATAATATACCGTAGCGTGCGTAATTGTCTGATCTATTAAACTATAACAAGCGTCATTGCGAACGGCGAACGGCATACACGAAAAGAGGGAAAAAAGTGCGCAGATTACCGATTTTATGTTACATTATATATAAAAAAAGAATAATAAAAAGTGATCAAAACGTTCAATCTTCACAAATATGGTATTATTAAAAACTAGAGATCATGACTGAAAAAATTACACCCCAAAAATAAAACCGTTATAAGCATCACAATAGCCCATTTTATTAATATTCAATTGCCAAAAAAAAGGATTTCATAAAAAAAAAATATATATAACATTAGAAAATCTGTGTAACCTGCATATGGTTGTGTTCGAAGTACAACTATTCCTGTAACAAATAAGCCATTACATGGCCTTGTAGATAGAAAACTGAAAGTGCTAGAGCTCTTAGAAGGGGAGGAGGGAAAAACGAAAGCGCAAAGATCAAAATTTGCGCCGTCCACTGGATCATTTTGGGCCTGGTCCTCAAAGGGTTAAAGGACTGAGGATGTAACCTTACATGAATAAAAGAGTTAAAATCACCCAGGAGATCTGTGGAAAGTGGTGGACACTGTGTACTGACATACAAGGTGACTGCAGCAATTTCCCAGCTGCACTACTACTTTTCTCACACTTTCCTGTACCCCTCCCTGATATCTAATAAACCTTCTACAACTTTATTCTCCCTTTTTTCTCCCCAACTCTCCCTTTCATCTTCATTTTCTCTCTCAGGCTCCCTAAATACTATCTGTATGTGTGTTCTGTTTACTGTACATGAGCTGAATGGCGGTCTGACGTCATGTTTCTGTATACATACTGAAGGAGGAATTGTGATGTTGCAAGGAGTGGCTTGCAGCCAATTGGCCAGTTGCAAGGGATTATGGTTGATCCTTTGCACCCACACTTTTACTGCACTGTAATGTACTGTGACATGTGCAGACACCATCTTTACAAACTCATTACAAACTTAAAAAAAACAAAAAAGTGTCATATGCTGGGGTAATTATACAGTGTTGGGGCTGCTAGGTGGGTGTAGGATCACTTGGGCACTTGTCACGGTGACCAGAAGTAGTGTTGTAACCCACTCTTGGACAAAAGGGCACTCCGCTTGAGGTAGAACGGTTAACCCAAGTGTAAGGTGTGGGTGCAGGTGCGACGCCTCAAAAAGAAAACAGAGTCCAAGGCTTAACCAGAATAACAGTTTACTGTAGATCTTTAGGGCAATAGAAGGTAATACTGACAACAACTAGAGGAGCAGGTGCAGGTGACAGGGGAAGGAGAGAGTAGAGTTTGAGGTAGCTTGAGAAGTGAGTACGGAGACTGTCTTGGGAGCCTCATCCAAGTAGTACTGTACTCTGCTGGGATAAGCTTGTAGTAGAAATGTATAGATGAGAAGAATACCCATATTCATGTTTTGATAGTGTGCTTTCTGGCCGTCTTCTGCTAAACTAGTTCAGCAAATGCCAAGCTGGGTAGGTAGTTCACAACTGGGTGTAGCAGACATTCTGAGGCTTTGTTGGTGTTGGTGTTAGTAGGATGCATCAGCTTCAGCTATTTGTCCTTGTCATTACCTAGCTGTGTTTACTGCCCTGAGAATATAGGAGAGGGATCCCAGGCGTGGATTAGGTTTCCTCAGAGGATGGCTACTAGTGATGAGCGAGTAATAAAATGCTCGGATGCTCATTACTCGAGACAAATATTTCCCGATACTCGGGTGCTCGTTTCGAGTAACGAACCCCATTGAAGTTAATTGCAAACTCGAGCATTTTTGCAGGGGACCCAAGTTCGGTAGAGGGAAGGTCGTGTGAAAACTAGAGATGAGCGAACATTTCAAAAGTTCGTTCCGACCGGACTTCCGGATTTTTTTGAGGAGTTCGGTTTGACCGAATTTTGGATTTCTTCGGATTTCATAGTTTAAAGCATCTATATGATGCGGGGGTAGTGTATTTGGTTGAATTTAGGGCTCTAAAGTAAAGTCATTATCTTTTCAATATCTCAAAGTAAATTTTTTTTTTAGACTTCAATATTCACCATTACAGGGTCTATGCAGGAAATTCACCATTACACCAAACACCTACAGTATGTCATATACACTCTCACAAGGGTCCAACTATAATACTTGTATATCTGTATAGCACTTTTTTTTGAGTTTTATTCTACACACATGCACGAGGTATATATTTGTGTCTCAGGAAAACACCTATGTCATATACACTCTCGCAAGGGTGACAGTCACCTCGTCCTCATCCCCGAGCTCTTCCTCCAATTCCTCACTGTGCTCCCTACTTTGAGTTACATCCATGACAACAACCTCACTGTCTCACGGTCTCATCATCATCATCAGACATCTCTTCCAATCCCACTTCCAAGTCCCCACTCTCATCACCCACTGACTGGGTAAGCTGCATAGTTTGGGCATCGGGACAGATCGACTGCTCCGGTTGCTCAGACTCAGGTAAGGGTCCAGAAAATTGTTCCTGGGAGCATGGTGGTGGATCTGAATCCCTCCTTTCCCTGGAGGGGCCAGGCTGTGGAGAAGGAGGCTGAACTGCTGGAACAAGGGTTCCACTTCCTTTGGTAGCATGGGTGGATTGTGTGGAAGACTTGGTGGTGGATAAGTTACTGGACACTTTATCCACACTATCCACATGATCACCTGTTTACACTGCTGCTTTTTCAATATCGGTCTACCATGAGACCCTGTAAGTTGCGCAAAGAAGCTAGGGAGTGAATGTCTGCCATGTGCCACTGCTCCCTCCTCAATGGGTGCTGCTGTGTCACCCTGCCCTGAAACATGGCCTCAGCCCACTGCATCACTTCCACGCCCTCATCCTCGACCCTTACCCCTGGGGTTCACCATTTTATGGACACTGCACAGTCAAGACTGAGATAGCTGCACTAAAGATCATAGCAAACCAAGAAAATTTATTAATGAGACTACTATTGGAGGTAGTTGTATAGAGTCTGGGTGTGCAAGTGCAGCTATATACTGTCTGCCACCCTCTCACACAGGGCAATCAGTAGTGAGCTTGGATATGCGTTAAGTAAGAAATACAGAAATCAGAAAATATACTGGTGGTCCCACTAGTTTTTTGGAGGCTGTGGTATACAATCTGTTGGTGGCTGCAGCTATACACTGTGAGACAACCCCTTATACAGGGCAATCAGTAGTGAGATTAGATATACCTTAAGTAAGAAAGACAGAAATCAGAAAATATACTAGTGGTCCCACCAGTTTTTTGGTGGCTGTGGTATACAATCTTTTGGTGTTGTAGCTATATACTGTGTGACACCCCCTTACACAGGGCAATAAGCAGTGAGCTTGGGTATGGCTTCAGTAAGAAATAAGTAAATATACTGGTGGTCACAATAGTTTTGGGAGGCTGTGGTATACAATCTGTTGGTGGCTGCACCTATACACTATGTGACACCCCCTTACACAGGGCAATTAGCAGTGAGCTTGGGTATGGCTTCAATAAGAAATAAGTAAATATACTGGTGGTCAGTGTCACACTAGTCTTTGGAGGCTGTCGCATAGAGTCTGTGTGTAAGTGGTGGTCTGTGGTCTATGGCACCTGTTACACAGGACAATGAGCAGTGAAGTTCTATGCAGGTGAACTACAAATGACAGCAATACAATCTACGACCGCAGCATCACCAGCCACAAAATAATATAAGAGTACTGAGAACTTCTTAGGGGTCTTTATGCAACACCTAATGTACCCTTTCTGCCAGCAGCCGATCACCACAGTGTGCTGCTGAAATTGTGGTAGCTGCACTGCAAGTCCCAGCCAGCAGTCTGAAGTAATACAAAAAAATAATGATTTTAAGCCCTTACAATGGCTGTTTGGTTC
Organism: Dendropsophus ebraccatus; assembly: GCF_027789765.1. Taxonomy (NCBI): domain Eukaryota; kingdom Metazoa; phylum Chordata; class Amphibia; order Anura; family Hylidae; genus Dendropsophus; species Dendropsophus ebraccatus. Next base: position 87,511,531 of record NC_091457.1, read on the forward strand.
TTTCACTAGTATTCTCTGCCTACTGGAACGCTAATTCCCTCCCTATTGCTCTCCCTGACAAGCAGCAGCTCTGTCCCTAATCTCTTCCAACATACGTCTGAAGCAAGCACTGCTGGCTGTGATTTTTATATGGCAGGGTCATCTGATCCTGCCAACCAATCGCTGCTATCGACATGTATGGGTCCCATGTGATCGCAGGATGTACCAAAAAGTCTCCTGCATGTTGATTGGCTGAGAAATTGCGCCCAAACTTACAGGAAACGGATGATGAGATTTTCTCGAGTATCGCAAGATGCTCGCCCGAGTAACGAGTACCTTCAAGTACCCTATATATACTTGAACGAGAAAATTTACCTGACGCTGCCCAGGTATAAAGTGTCTTTTTTTTGTTGTTGTTGTTTAAGGGGTAATCTCCAGGAGTCCTGCACTGTTTGCACTGTTTATGGGAATTGCAGCTTATGCACATTAGAAATAAACTAAAAACTTTAAACTTCCTAAATACCAAACTGAGATGTCATGTGATCTGACTGTATACAGAGCCTGGTTATATACAGCATTGGCCGTGTTATTGCAAGGTGCATTTACATAAAGATTTTTACAACTCTGGAGCAGCAACATACAATTGTTCATGTGGAAAACATGCAGAATCCAGATTTATGCCACCACCTGCAGTGATCTGCCTTGGGCCTTGTTTATTGTCATTGCAAATGGTGCTTAACAGGAAACTGCAATTGTCTAAAAGATATTGTTTCATCTGAGTTAATCAGTGGAAACCATGTATACCTGTAGTGTATAGATGGAGGGGTTCTGTATACCTAAAATATACAGTGTTTGGGGGTCCTGTATACCTGTTGTGTATAGTTGGGGTGGGGGGAATATACCTGTAGTGTTCAGTTGAGGGGGGTCCTGTATACGTGTAGTGTATAGTTAGGGGTGCTGAATACATGTAGTGTATAGTTTGGGGGTTCCTGTATACCTGTAGTATATAGTTGGTAAAGGTGCTATATACCGGTAGGAAAGAAACAAAAGTGGTGGTCCTAGCACTCCGCAGTTAAAAATATATCAAAACTTTATTTCATTCAAAAATGGTTAAAAAGCTCATATATGGTGGACAGCAAAGGACCTACACGTTTCGTGCGCATGCACGCTTAATCATGGTCTAATGAGCGTATTACATAACACATGTTAAAAACACAAAGCAACCAATAATGAGCACTAGTATACATACGTCATGGGTGATGTGTGAAACACCTGTAGGGTAAATAATAAGTGTCATGGTGCTGCTTGGCACATATATGAATAAAGTTTAGTATGAACAAACACCAATACTTAACACTATGCGCATAGTACAAAATGTACCTATGATTAAACCCTAAGATGTATGCATATGCGTATGACTGCACATAAACAAATGATGCAGGTCCGCATTTAGTGGAGAAAATAACATTGTATGTGAAACAAATGAGAAACCGCTTCACTAAACGATAATATATGTAAACAGTGGCTAAATAAAAAAACCACAAATAAAGTTATAGACAACTAATGGTGCAAGACAAACAAACTTACTGCCTATGAGATAATGGGACAAAATAAAGCTGTCTGTATCCATAAATAGGGCAAAAATGAGGAATGGAAGATGAATAATCCATAAACAGATGATGGTGACAAAACAGAACATAACAAAAAACGCAAAATGTGAATATACAACAACACATGAGTACAAATATGGACAAAATAACCCCTTCCGTGACCATCAGGGAAGGGTATGTGTCCCTATATTTGAAGAAAAAACAAAAAACTAAAAAATGATGTAAAAAATGAACCACAAAAATAGCTAAATTTTCGGCAATATAAATCTAAATCTGGGATAAGGAAGTTAAAGGACCAACATAAGGATCAGGATAAGGATAAGGATAATACATAATATAGGAAATATATATGAATAGCTTAATAAACTGAACATCAAAATGCAGTAGAACAATCATTAATACAAAAAAGGACTGCTAATATGTGTAATGGTATAATAGATCATTTTTGAAATTAAGACCATGAGGGAACCGAGTGTTCAATTAAAAAATGTATTCTGCCTCCATGTTTAGTAATATTTTATGTTGGCTACCGCCTCTAGTGGGTTTGTGTGCCTTCTTAATGCCATAGAAGCAGAGAGATGAAATGTCCCCCTGATGTATTTTGATAAAGTGTTTAGATGCACCCGAAAAGCTAGTGCGATTGTTCTTTTTAATGTCGGTTAGATGTTCACTTATACGTTTCTTGAGCTTACGGATGGTAAAACCAACATATTTGAGATTACAGGCTTGGCATGCAATGATATAGACAACAAAATCACTTTCACAGTTAATGAACTCGTCTATTTTAAATGTTTTGGTTTCACTAGAATTACTGTATTCCTTAACTGTGAGTGTATGTTTGCACATATTACACCTGGATAAGCCGCATCTATGGATGCCTACTATATTCTTGGCTACTCTCTGTTGTAATGGTTTGAGCATACTGGGCGGTAATAAATGACCCAGTGACTGTCCTTTCCGTGCCACACACCTCACCCCCTGGTCAATTATATCTTTCAAGATAGTATCTTAGATTATATTATTATTATATTATAATATATTATCTTATATTATTTTGTAATATGTGTGTAATTTGTGTGTATTCCGGGGAGAATTTGGTGGAGAATGTTACTACGGAGTTAGTGTTTTGATGTTGTATATTAGCTTGATTCACCTTTACTTTTTCCTTTAATAAATTATCTCTTGTCTTTTTGGCCACTATGTTCCGAGCTCTATCTAGATGGAAGGGTCTATAACCTCTTGACTTCATACGTGCACAGGCTTGTTCACTTTGAACTTGATACATATCATTGGATGAGCAAGACCTTTTAACTCGTGTAAGTTCTCCTACCGGATTGGAACATACAGTGTGAGCTGGATGACTACTATTTGCGTGCAATATAGTGTTGCCCAATGTGGGCTTGCGATATAGAGAAGTATTTACCTTGTGGGTATTATTGTCAGATGTGAGTAGTATGTCAAAAAAGGCTATTTCATGCGTGTGTACACAGTGGGTGAAATGTAAATTGTTGTTATTTTGATTGATACATGCAAGAAATGCTTCCACCCTGTCTTCTCTCCCCGACCATACGATAAGCACGTGTTTAATATAACGACCGTACCATCGTATGGCCGAGGAGAAAGGGTTGATACAGGAGAAGATGTTCAACTCCTCCCACCGCGCCATGTAAAACCCGGCTAAAGTCGGGGAGAATTTAGCTCCCATTGGAGCTCCCCTGATCTGGAGAAAGAATGTATTATCAAAAGAAAAATAGTTATGTTTTAAAAGAAAGGCAGTGACATCCCAAATATATTCCCTCAGTTCTAAACTATAGTTACTATACCTATATAAATGGTGGGCTAAGGCTACTAAGGCCTGCTCATGAGGTATAGAAGAATAGAGGGCTGTGACATCACAGCTTAGCCATATATCACCATCTTCCCAATGAAAATCCTGCAAGGTACGTAGAACTGACCCACTGTCTTTTAAGTACCCGGGGACACGTGTAACTAACGGCTGTAATAATTTGTCTAGCCATTCACATAATTTTTAATTGAGGGAGCCCACACCCGATATAATTGGTCTAAGGGGGGGGGGAGAAAGACCAATTGGTCTAAGGGGTGATCCTTGGTCAAAGACACCGATGACAAATTAATGATATTATCCATTTTAGAACATGAATTTTCCCCTTCCATGGAAGAGTCCTTTAACGCTTCTTCTTTGATGGTATCCGATGTTTTGTAGTCAGAACCCTTTGACCTCTCTGAGTCCACTGATGAGAAACTAACGTGTGTAGAATCACGTCTGTAACACTAAGTTCCCTCATGGTCTTAATTTCAAAAATGATCTATTATACCATTACACATATTAGCAGTCCTTTTTTTGTATTAATGATTGTTCTATTTTGATGTTCAGTTTATTTAGCTATTCATATATATTTCCTATATTATGTATCCTTATGTTGGTCCTTTAACTTCCTTATCCCAGATTTAGATTTATACTGCCGAAAATGTAGCTATTTTTGCGGTTTGCGCAAATTTTTGCGGTTGGATTATTCATCTTCCATTCCTCATTTTTGCCATATTTATGGATACAGACAGCTCTATTTTGTCCCATTATCTCATTGGCAGTAAGTTTGTTTGTCTTGCAACATTAGTTGTCTATAACTTTATTTGTGGTTTTTTCATTTAGCCACTGTTCACATATATCATCGTTTAGTGAAGCGGTTTCTCATTTGTTTCACATACAATGTTATTTTCTCCACTAAATGTGGACCTGCATCATTTGTTTATGTGCAGTCATACGCATATGCATACATCTTAAGGTTTAATCATAGGTACGTTTTGTACTATGCGCATAGTGTTAAGTATTGGTGTTTGTTCATACTAAACTTTATTCATATATGTGCCAAGCAGCACCATGACACTTATTATTTACCCTACAGGTGTTTCACACGTCACCCATGACGTATGTATACTAGTGCTCATTATTGGTTGCTTTGTGTTTTTAACATGTGTTATGTAATACGCTTTTTAGACCATGATTAAAAACGTGTAGGTCCTTTGCTGTCCACCATATATGAGCTTTTTAACCATTTTTGAATGAAATAAAGTTTTGATATATTTTTAACTGCGGAGTGCTGGGACCACCACTTTTGTTTCTTTCATCCCGAAATGGCACCAGGACACAAAACGTGTAGGTCCTTTGCTGTCCACCATATGTGGGCTTTTTAACCATTTTTGAATGAAATAAAGTTTTGATATATTTTTAACTGCGGAGTGCTGGGACCACCACTTTTGTTTCTTTCATCCCGAATTGTCAGGTGGCCGAAGCCGGACCCGTGCACCCTCTCTTCTCATATGAGGATCCTTTCAGACCCAAACAGGAGGTGAGTTGACTACCAGTATTTTTTCTTGTTTGTCTACCACAGCCATTAAGTCGAGTCTCCCTCATACAAGATTGGCAAAACTCCATGCAGAAATTGACTTTTCTTAGTCCAGAGTTTAATTATTTAAGCAATTCGGGAGTTTTTTGCACAGGACTTGTGAGCGGGGACGACTCCCACGCCATTATTGGTGCATTTACGGAGTCAACCCTATTCACACTGGGAAATACATGTATATATTTTTTGGATCCCTAAAACATTTATTCTAATTGTGAAGTTTATGTACATTGTTTAAACAATACATCATGTCGGCAAACAACATGGATAACGATGAATTACACAACACACAGATCTTGGATGCTTTGACTAATTTAGATACATGTGATTCCATAGAAGAACGGGAACGCAAATTAACTATGGTTTTTGATGTGCTAAATAATGATAATCCTGAGTGTAAAACACTGTTTGTTAAACTCGAGAAACTATGCATTCAAGAGTTAAAACTGTGGTGGGACTGTAGCACTTTAAAACCTACCTGGAAAAAAACATGATTCCACGCGGTTTACGCATATATAAAAATTCCACCACGGTGTTCTGTGACAACTTCCAAACAGAGTGGGAAGAAGCCCTAACTGAATGCTCTCTATGGTTAATAAGGACAATAACAAAATATGAACAAAGAAAACTGGATGATTTAAAACTACAATTAGAGGAAACCAGACAATCACTAACACCCTTCTCTGATACAACAGAATATGATGATCTTAATAAAAAATGAAACAAAAAATACAGGATATGGAAAATTCCATTATTAACATCAAAAAAAGCAAATTCAGGAGAGACAATGAGGACTACACTAACAACCAGGTGTATACTTGGAAACAAAATCGACCATTTAGACCTCGTTTTATCCTCAAAAAAAAAATACGAATTACAGACGTGATTCTATACACATTAGTTTTTCATCAGTGGACTCAGAGAGGTCAGAGGATTCTGACTACGAAACATCCGATACCAGCACGAAAATGACCACCCAGACACCTAAAGCGAAGGGAAAAAATTACTCTCATAGAAGGAATAATAAAAACAACACTGACAACCAAGAGGGTGCACAGGAGGGTCCCAGTAATTCATATGTTACCACATCAAGAACCAGACAAAGCAAATCTAATATACAACAACATGATCAGGCATCAAAAAACGGATCAGGAGAGGCGGTAGAAATCATCGGCAAAAGCATCCCAAAAAAAAAAAACACAATCAAAGAAGAAGCGTTAAAGGACTGTTCCATGGAAGGGGAAAATTCATGTTCTAAAATGGATAATATCATTAATTTGTCATCGGTGTCTTTGACCAAGGATCACCACAATGTATTATCAAAGGGACTAACTTTTGTTCCAACCCATCATTTCAACTTATACAACACCCTCATGGATGTCAACCGACTGGCCAGACTACTAACTATCAAACGCCATTTTTCTTTACAGGACACTAAAAGAATTTCGTTGCACACTCATGCTTCTCTTGATGACAATGTTATAGTGAACGAATTCAGTAATTTATTATTTGATGATCAAACTAATCTTGTGGAATTGTTAGATTTGGAATATGAGAGCAGCCATACTGTCAAGGAGGATGTCCATAGTGTTAGAGCTTCCCATTCCAATCCAGCTTATTACCCATACAAATCCAGGGTTGAAGCACTGGACAGTTTCCAGTTTGCAATGGAAAGAGATTTACGCCAACTGTATGACGTCACATGTGCCACCATATCCCCTTCCAATATCACACATAAAGAACGCCTGGCCATGCAACAAATAAAAGATAATCCTAATCTCATAATAAAAATGGCCGATAAAGGCGGTAAAATAGTGTTGATGGACAAGGACATGTATGTACACCTGGCTAACAATATTCTGGGGGACACTAATACTTACAGGAAATTAATCGGGGATCCCACGCCCAAGTTCAAGATAGAATTGTGTAACATCGTTGAGGAGGGTGTTGCCTTAGGCATATTAGACGAAAGGGACAGTAAAAATCTTATCCCTGCATATCCTAAGACGGCGGTGTTTTATGGATTGCCTAAAGTGCATAAAGGGGTTTCTCCCCCCCCCCCTCTCCCCCCTTAGACCAATTATATCAGGTGTGGGCTCCCTCAATGAAAAATTATGTGAATGGCGAGACAAATTATTACAGCCGTTAGTTACACGTGTCCCCGGGTACTTAAAAGACAGTGGGTCAGTTCTACGTACCTTCCAGGATTTTCATTGGGAAGATGGTGATATATGGCTAAGCTGTGACGTCACAGCCCTCTATTCTTCTATACCTCATGAGCAGGCCTTAGTGGCCTTAGCCCACCATTTATATAGGTATAGTAACTATAGTTTAGAACTGAGGGAATATATTTGGGATGTCACTGCCTTTCTTTTAAAACATAACTATTTTTCTTTTGATAATACATTCTTTCTCCAGATCAGGGGAGCTCCAATGGGAGATAAATTCTCCCCGACTTTAGCCGGGCTTTACATGGCCTGGTGGGAGGAGCTGTACATCTTCTCCTATACCAACCCTTTCTCCTCGGCCATACGATGGTACGGTCGTTATATTTACGATGTGCTTATCGTACGGTCGGGGAGAGAAGACAGGGTGGAAGCATTTCTTGAATGTATCAATCAAAATAACAACAATTTACATTTCACCCACTGTGTACACACGCATGAAATAGCCTTTTTTGACATACTACTCACATCTGACAATAATACCCACAAGGTAAATACTTCTCTATATCGCAAGCCCACATTGGGCAACACTATATTGCACGCAAATAGTAGTCATCCAGCTCACACTGTACGTTCTATTCCGGGAGGAGTTCAAAGTGAACAAGTATCAAGTTTAAAGTGAACAAGCCTGTGCACGTATGAAGTCAAGAGGTTATAGACCCTTCCATCTAGATAGAGCTCGGAACATAGTGGCCAAAAAGACAAGAGATAATTTATTAAAGGAAAAAGTAAAGGTGAATCAAGCTAATTTACAACATCAAAACACTAACTCCGTAGTAACATTCTCCACCAAATTCTCCCCGGAATATACACAAAGTACACACATATTACAAAATAATCTACACATTTTGAGACAAGATACTATCTTGAAAGATATAATTGACCAGGGGGTGAGGTGTGTGGCACGGAAAGGACAGTCACTGGGTGATTTATTATCGCCCAGTATGCTCAAACCATTACAACAGAGTGTAGCCAAGAATATAGTAGGCAACCATAGATGCGGCTTATCTAGATGTAATATGTGCAAACATACACTCACAGTTAAGGAATACAGTAATTCTAGTGAAACCAAAACATTTTAAATACACGAGTTCATTAACTGTAAAAGTGATTTTGTTGTCTATATCATTGCATGCCAAGCCTGTAATCTCAAATACGTTGGTTGTACCATCCGTAAGCTCAAGAAACGTATAAGTGAACATCTAACCGACATTAAAAAGAACAATCGCACTAGCTGTTCGGGTGCATCTAAACACTCTATCGAAATACATCAGGGGGACATTTCATCTCTCTGCTTCTATGGCATTAAGAAGGCACACAAACCCACTAGAGGCGGTAGCCAACATAAAATATTACTAAACATGGAGGCAGAATAAATTTTTTAATTGAACACTCGGTTCCCTCATGGTCTTAATTTAAAAAATGATCTATTATACCATTACACATATTAGCAGTCCTTTTTTTGTATTAATGATTGTTCTATTTTGATGTTCAGTTTATTTAGCTATTCATATATATTTCCTATATTATGTATTATCCTTATCCTGATCCTTATGTTGGTCCTTTAACTTCCTTATCCCAGATTTAGATTTATATTGCCGAAAATTTAGCTATTTTTGCGGTTAATTTTTTACATCATTTTTTCGTTTTTCGTTTTTTCTTCAATTATAGGGACACATACCCTTCCCTGATGGTCACGGAAGGGGTTATTTTGTCCATATTTGTACTCATGTGTTGTTGTTTATTCACATTTTGCGTTTTTTGTTATGTTCTGTTTTGTCACCATCATCTGTTTATGGATTATTCATCTTCCATTCCTCATTTTTGCCATATTTATGGATACAGACAGCTCTATTTTGTCCCATTATCTCATAGGCAGTAAGTTTGTATGTCTTGCAACATTAGTTGTCTATAACTTTATTTGTGTTTTTTTCATTTAGCCACTGTTCACATATATCATCGTTTAGTGAAGCGGTTTCTCATTTGTTTCACATACAATGTTATTTTCTCCACTAAATGCGGACCTGCATCATTTGTTTATGTGCAGTCATACGCATATGCATACATCTTAGGGTTTAATCATAGGTAGGTTTTGTACTATGCACACAGTGTTAAATATTGGTGTTTGTTCATACTCAACTTTATTCATATATGTGCTAAGCAGCACCATGACACCTATTATTTACCCTACAGGTGTTTCACACGTGACCCATGACGTATGTATACTAGTGCTCATTATTGGTTGCTTTGTGTTTTTAACATGTGTTATGTAATACGCTCATTAGACCATGATTAAGCGTGCATGCGCGCGAAACGCGTAGGACCTTTGCTGTCCACCATATATGAGCTTTTTAACCATTTTTGAATGAAATAAAGTTTTGATATATTTTTAACTGCGGAGTGCTAGGACCACCACTTTTGTTTCTTTCATCCCGAATTGGCAGCTGGCCGAAGCCGGACCCATGCACCCTCTCTTCTCATATGAGGATCCTTTCAGACCCAAACAGGAGGTGAGCTGACTACCAGTATTTTTTCTTGTTTGGCTATATACCGGTAGTTTATAGTTTGAGTGTCCTACATGTCTGTATTTTATAGTTCGGGGTTCCAGTATACCTGAAGAGTATAGTTCGGGAAGTCCTGTATACCTGTAGAGTATAGTTTGGGGATCCTGTATACCTGTAGTGTATACTTTGCAGAGGGGCCTGTATACCTGAAGTGTATAATTTGGGGATCCTGTGTACCTGTAGTATATAGTTGGTGAAGGTGCTGTATACCTGTAGTGTAGAGTTGGGGGACCCTGTATACATGTAGTGTATTGTTTGGGGATCCTGTATACCTGTAGTATATACAGTGGTGCCTTGGATTATGAGCATAATTCGTTCTGGGACCGTGCTTGTAATCCAAATCCACTCTTAAACCAAAGCAAATTTTCCCATAAGAAATCACTGATATGCAGACAATTGGTTCCACACCCCAAAAATGATTTATTAGGCTGGGTTCACACTATGTATATTTGAGGCTGTATTTGGTCCTCATGTCAGGTCCTCATAGCAACCAAAACCAGGAGTGGATTGAAAACACAGAAAGGCTCTGTCCACACAATGTTGAAATTGAGTGGATGGCCGCCATATAACGGTAAATAACTTCCATTATTTCAATACAACAGCCGTTGTTTTAAAATAACAGCACATATTTGCCATTAAATGACAGCCATCCACTCAATTACAACATTATGTGAACAGAGCATTTCTGTGTTTTCAATCCACTCCTTGTTTTGGTTGCTATACAGCCTCAAACATACAGCCTCAAATATACATAGTGTGAACCCAGCCTCATTCTGTATAACAAGTTAAACAGATTAAACAAACATTCAGAAACAGCAGAATATGTGATATTATAAATTACTGTACAGTAATGAAGAGGATGGGAAACACAAGGGCTGCAGGGAGCATGAAGGAATAAGCAGGGCAGATGTGGGTACATACTGTACATGCAGCACTCTCTGTCCGGGGAGAGAGGGGTTACAGCTATGGAGAGTTTACCTCCACAGTCCTGTCCTCTGATGCAAGCCTCAGCCTAAAGTGGATCTGCTATGTTTTGGAAGGTAAGGGAGATTTCCTGGGTCAGAGTACAGTGCTGTAGACCCCGCTATGCAGACCATGCCCCTCCTCCACTCGCGCTCCCACCCTGTACAGGGAGCTCTTAAACCAAAGCAATGCTCTTAAACCAAGTCACAATTTTGAAAAACTGTGAGCTCTTAAACCAAAATGCTCTTAAACCAAGTTACTCTTAAACCAAGGTACCACTGTAGTTGATGAAGGTGTTGTATACCTGTAGTCCAGAGTTGGGGGGGTCCAGTATACCTGTAGTGTACAATTTGGGGGGGTGTCCTGTATACCTGCAATATATAGTTGGTGGAGGTCCTGTATACCTGTAGTATAGTTTGGGGGTCCTTTATACCTGTAGTATATAGTTTGGGGGGTCCTGTATACCTGTAGTGTATAGTTTTGGTGGTACTGTACAACTGTAGTGTATAGTTTTGGGGGTCATGTATACTTGTAGTGTATAGTTTGGGGGGTTCTTTATACCTGTAGTGTATAGTCTGGGGGGTCCTGTATACCTGTAGAGTATTGTATTGGTGGTACTGTATACCTGTAGTGTATAGTTTTAGGGGTCATGTATACCTGTAGTGTATATTTTGGGGTCCTCTATTCCTGTAGTTTATAGTTTTGGCAATCCTGTATACCTGTAGTGTATAGTTTTGGGGGTCATGTGTACCTGTAATGTATAGTTTGGGGGGTCCTTTATACCTATTCTGTATAGTTTGGGGGATTCTGTATACCTGTAGTATATAGTTGGTGGAGGTCCTCTATACCTGTAGTGTATAGTTTTGTGGGTCCTGTATACCTGTAGTGTATAGTTAGAGTAGGGGGTCCTGTATACCTGTAGTATATAGTTGTGGAGGTCCTGTATCCCTGTAGTATATAGTTTTGGAGTCCTGTATACCTGTAGTGTCCTGTATAGTTGGAGTAGGGGGTCTACCATATCTGTTCTGTTGGATCTGTGGATCTGTTCTCAAGCAGCTGACCCTAGCAACCAATCAGATTCCAGCTCCCTGGGAAAATGAAAGTAGTAATCCTATTGGTTGCTAAAGCTTCCAACTGCCATTACTGCTGGAGAGCTGCAGCGCTAATTATGTCACCTGTGTGTGCAGTGTGGGGATTCTCCCATTAATTTCTATGGAGCGCTCTTCCCCCTCCCTTCCTGTACATCTGGCAAGGACATACCTTCTAACCTTCACAGGCACCCAATGTATCTTTGTGCCAAATTTGGAGTCAAACGGTTTCGGCATTTGGAAGTCTGCATATATATTTCTTGCTTTTCACTGACCTTTTTGTTTTATAATTTTTCATATCCAGTGCATTTTTTTTATTGGATTTCAAATTTCATTTTACTTTTCAATATTATTATTTTTTATTTTTGAAGGAGTCCATCCTCCCATAAGTAAAGAGTTAAAAACAAGTTGTACGTTTGGCAACAAAGAGGGAGACATTACAACAGTCATTTACGTCCTTTCTGCTTAGTGTGGAGAGAAGATTGATTGTTTGGGTAGAACATGTTGTATCTATTGTTATTGTATCAGTTCATTTTGAAAAAGAAAGCAAACAAAATAATGGAATTTAGCAGTTATCCTACAGGGCAGTGGACAGAAGCCATAAATACATTAACAAAACTACCTGGGCATGCAAGAAGTCTGTGCTGCACAACAATGGAATTCTAGAGTCTACTCTGATATATAGATAATTGGTCTCAAACAGGTGAAACAGAGAGGACAAAAATCACTTTAGACTGATGCAGGAAGTCAAACTAGGCAGAAAAATATGATTTATTTGCTTAGCAACAGGATATTTTAATGACAGAGATCCTCAGTGGTCAATGCTTTTGTAATATTTTGTGTAAATGTCAAAATGCTGAAAGAACAACATTTGAGGCAGTTTAAATTAATAAGAATTTGTTATGTTCAATGCTTTAAGAGCAGAGGCCAGAGGATGAGATTTGAGTGCTACAAATGAATTGATTCTGTTGCAGACACAAAAAATAAAACTTATCAAGCCTAGAACATTTCAGAATTAAATGGAAAATCTTGTTAAAAATTACATGAAGGGAACAACTCGGTCGTGAACTTATAGAAAAGTAAACATTTCTATGAAGTCTAAAGTGCAAAAAAAAAAAAAAACATTTAAAAAATACTATGATTATTATTACTATCATTGTTATTTGTAGTTAGATTTTAACATAAGGTAATGGTCTGAAAAGGATATCACCAGAATGACCCGTCTTCTTTTTATGGTTTTCAGCATCTCATTGACATACTCATGATCTCTGTGAAAGCTTTGTACAGCTGCATCTTCTGTTGTTTATGCACAGGTCTCATGGTCATCTATTGATCGTATTGGGCAAAGCATTCAGAAAAAGCAAAGCAAAGCTAAGCATGCTATTTTCCAAGTGCTGCTGCCACTTAATTCTAGCAATCAGTGGGTGTTACAGAAATATGATTCCCATTAATCAGACATTGATGGCATATCCTAGAAATAAGCTATAAATATCTGTACTGAGACAATGCATTTGTCATCAGACATTTTATAGAGACATCACTGAGACATGGAAACCCTACCAATGGTTGAATAATTGGATTCGTAGCAGCATAATAACCAATCACATAGTGAAAACACTGAACAAAAAGATAGATAGATAGATAGATAGATAGATAGAATATTAAAAAGGAAATTAATATATCCATCCTTCATGCAGGTTTGGTGAAACCACTAAATTTTTACAAAATATCCTAAAATGTAATGGATTGATCAAGAGGGGTTTTAGATCCCCGTCTTTCACAGAATATGTTAAATACATTGTTGGAAGCCATATATTATTCATTATAATCTTAGGAAGATTAAAAGATTCTGGGAAAATTCCAAAAAAATGTCACTTTTAAATAATGTAGCAAACACCTAAATCAATGTGTCTACATTTTAATGTCTGTAACCTTATAAATATAACCAACCAGTGAAAATGTCATTTTCGGAGGTAACGTCTCACCCTGTAGAAGGGCCAAAGTTTATTAGCTAATTTTATCAGCAGAAGAAGGTTTTGAAGTTGTCTGGGATGAAGCCAATGGCCATCATGCTGTTTTATCTTAATTTCTTGATGTTGAAATTTCAGAAGAAGGCTCTAGATGGTGCAGAATTTTCCTGGGTATTTAACATCCTTGTGATCACACCAAAGCACTCAATGTAATACAAAAAAAAATTGCAAAGGTAATAAAAGATAAACCAAACCAAAAAGATAAACCATAGCAAAAGTTAAAATCTCATCCCCTTTCTGGCATTGGTTTCTGCCATTTTCTTTTCCCCCTGGGGCATAAATGGTCAACACCACTGAGAATCTCACAGAAGAGGCATATTCTGAGTTTTTGGCTTGATATGGGACGACAGGTTTTTGTTTTCTCACTTGACCAGCTACATGATTACATTGATCATGGATGGAGACAGTCCATGACAAAGCATGTGCGGATGCAAAAATGGCTGTAGGCTGAAGGGAAACTACAAGCTGGTAACTAAAAATGAAAATGATCTGTGGATTGTGCTTTGTGTTTCTGGATTTAAATATAAGATGGAGACATAAAGGAAGAATTACACAGTCCAGTTTTAAAAACAAAAGCATTTAATGTGGGAAGCTTCATGCTTGTGTTGGGAGAGGTTGACTTAAGATTTTTAAGTGCCATTAGATATACTGGAAACTACCGATAGAGACCCATGATAGGACTCTACTCCACAGGTATAAATTCTTAAAGAGGTTTTCAGGATTATGTACTAATGATTTATCCATTAATATGTAATTATTCGTGATCAGTCACACTCCTGTAACCTCCACCTCCCAGCAAGTAAAAAGAGTCATGGCACTCGCAAGATGCAGTGGCAGATAATGCAAACCTTAGGCCCTGGGCTATTCCCCAAACTTCCCCATCCTCCTCAGTCCCACGCCCCTCTTTAGGTCTAGATACTGCTGCATTGGATTCTGACAATGTCCAGTATTACAACATTGTGCATCCTGTCACATACTATGTCCTGATAATGACAGATGTCAGTATGACATCATGACTAACTTCCTCGTCATCAATTACTGCATGTTTATGTGATGCTGTATTCTATATATAGTTACATAGTTACATAGTTTATACGGTTGAAAAAAGACACATGTCCATCAAGTTCAACCAAGGAGGGGATGGATACAGGGAAGGGGGAGGGGTGATAGGTTCTATACATATGCATTTATATTATTTTGCTCTAAGAACTTGTCTAGGCCGGTTTTGAAGCCCTCTACTGTTTTTGCTGTGACCAGATCCTGGGGTAGACTGTTCCACAGATTCACAGTTCTCATGGTAAAGACGGCTTGTCGCCTCCGGAGATTGAACCTTTTTTTCTCCAGGCGGAGGCAGTGCCCCCTTGTCCTTTGAAGGGGTTTTACCTGGAACATCTTTTCCCCATATTTCTTGTACTCTGTAATCTACTATTTGTTTCACAACAATACAGGATTTTTATTTTTCCTGGGGCAGTTACATAGTACGGTTAAAAAAGGGAGACCAAGTGCAACAAAGGTTGGCGAGAAGATGTGGATAAAGGTATGAATAACGTCAGACACTACTGCTATACTATATTTTCACATAAGAAATAACATTATTTTGTTCTAAGAGTTTCTCCAAACTCTTCCTGAAGCTCCCAGCTGTTTCTGAAGTAACTCGCTCCTGTGGTGGAAGGGTCCACAGATTCCGTTTTTACTGCCTAAGTTAGAAAGCTTGTCACTTCTGTAAGTTGAACCTTTTTTTTCCTGCTCCAGTTAAGGGGAAAGTGTCAGCATCTCTGGCATTATATGGAAGAGGAGGGGTTAATTAAGTATTCCTTATTGTCTAATGTAATGAAGAGTTAATATCACTACCTCTGAAGGTCTATGTCCGCATCACTGAGCAGGAGAAAGGCACAGAAAAGATTACTGCCATCAACCCTGGTGGTCTATTACTGTAAAGAGAGTAATGCCAGTATAAGTTAAAGGGATAATGAGTGAAGCCATGCTATCAAACATACCAGTCCATTTTGAATAGGCACCTGAATTTATACATGTTTCTTTTTCTATACTGACTAGTAAGATTGTGTTAAATACTGTAATTTTGTGCTACTAATGCCAATGGATGGAGCAGAGTTAACCAAACTTTCTAAATACATATTAAATTTAGGTGCATGCTAGAGTCATGCTGTACTCTGTCCTAGCTGTAAAAGGAATCCTCTGGGAGTCTGCACAGGGGCAAACTGCATGTAAGTAGGGTGCAGTCTTTCAGATAAGTGCAATTTGCTGCAATGCAGGTTAGCGAGAACCATGGCAGATTAAATGAAGAACACACCAACTATGGCACCCTGGATGCCTCAACTAAAAGCACAGGTCTCCATATGTCCATGCCACTGTCTTTTTCTGCAGCTCAGCGCTATTTACTTGAATGGGCACAGCCGTACATGCATGGGTTTTATTGTATCATGCACTGCATTGAAAGGTTTTGTTGTTTGGTAGATAGACCATTAATGTATCAGGGACATTAAATCATTAGATACATTCCCAGTTGGTTCTATTACCGAGAAACATTCCCTAGATACAGATGTGCACTCTAACCTTACAGAACACATTTATATAGTTTTCTGTAGCTGTCCAGAAATGCAGAAAAATCCTTAATTCTGCATTCTTTTAATTTTATTTTATTGGGGGACTGTGTTGGATTTCTGAGCTTCCTTACACACAAAAAAAGAAAAATCCCCTTTCAGCTTCTAGGAATTATACTGCTATACCTAAATGTATAAAAGTATTTAATTAAGCAAAATCCTTCTTTATTAGAGTCACCTTTTAATTAAAAGGGCAGACAAATGGCTTAATTGATTGTTACTCTCCATTATTAACATTTTACATTTCCTCTTCATTAAAACAACATCACACCTCTTGGCTGTTCACTTATATTAAAGTACACATAAATTATAGGATTAGGTGACACAAGAGTAGATAAATCCCATAAATTCTAGAAGAATGTCTATGTCTATTGGTCCCTTACATGTATAAGAAAATACTAAAAGGTACTTTAATCTAATATTAACTCTAGAAGAACTGTGCAATGACCTAGCGATAAGTTGGAGGAAAAAGCATATCTTCTACATCCAATGAAGATTTCATCTTAAGTGTTTCTTCTGGCACCAGGGCCTAGATAAGACTGCTAATTCTACAGCTCCTAAAACTATGCTTCTAGTTAGAGGTGGTCAGTCTGTTACCATAATTACATGAATAGTTGTCCCTTCTGATCAATGTTGTCAGAATATTTTGTCATTTTGGAAAGGTTGATGGGGCATTCCAACTGTAGAAAATGGTGAAAATGCAAGCAAATAAGTCACATTAATGGGATACCAAGAGTTGGGACCTTCACTAATGTTCTGAAATAACACACAGTCCAACATTGGTCTTTAATATATGTGCAGCCATGAAATCATAAAACCTATTATAAAGAACCTTTGGAAGTTGACAAGCCCGAAATTCTATCATGAGAAAATTCCAATAATAAATGTCCCTTATATATATATTTAATGTGCCAACTACGACTAAATCAGTCCAGATTCTGTCAAAAACACATATTCTGTTGTGTTCATTTATGGAGGCCTCCACATTTATTTACAGCTTGTCAAAGCAGAATTCTTTCCCACTAAGCTGCGCTGAGACTGTACTTTAGTGTCATTTGTTTGTTTCCATTGTGGCATTTAAAAGTCAGTCCTAAGCACTTATCAACAAGAGTCTTCAAGGCCTTTGATAAATTAGAAGCTACCTCAAGGAGAAGCAAAAAGGGTCAACCAAAATGTCGCATGAACATTATGGACCGAGATGTTCTTCTTCATGGGGAATTTTAGTTCTTGCGTGTTACATTACGTCTAAATAAGAAAAGGTTAGCACATTTATAAGACATTAAATTATACCTGAAAGTAACAGCTGCTGCAGAACACTGCTTAGCAAAAAATAAAATGGCAAAGGACCAGTAATAACATAAAATGCTTTACAAACAAAATACATTGGCTCCTCCAGAGGACAAAAGACTGGAGGTTTTAATGTAACTAAATGATCCACATGGAGTGTCAGCCACAGTAATGGTCTTTTAGGGTTTGTTATTACTTGGTATATTCACTTTTGGGACACCTCAGATATTTATTAAGGGTACTTCAATTATAGACATTTTTTGTGGTGGTTTTAAAATTGGCCCAGCGGTGCAGAGTCTCACAGAATTAATGTACATGTACAATGCCTTTACATAAATCCCGTGCACAATGGAGTCTCTCTGTGCACATGCAGTGAAATCTACACCAGCTCAGAGCTGGCACTAATTTCACTGGAATTTTTCCAGCAAAAAAAAAAAAGTTAAATGCTGTGCATGCAGAGGCCGCCCCCCTGCATGCCTCCGCACCCACGCTTCTATTTACAAAACAACTGTTTGCAAATAGATTTATTAACATCTGTACCAATTATAAAAATACAAAAATATGTTGGCAAAAATTTAAAAGTGGTAGATATCATATATGGTATAGTGGACAGAATGCATTATGCTCTTTAAATACATTATTGACTCATGAATGGAAATGAACCCATCTGTCTGAGCTTGTACTGGCCCACTAGAGAATTAGAGCATCCAGTCACTGGCGTAGCTACCATGGGGGCAGGGAATGCGGTCGCTATGGGGCCCGGTGTAGCAGAGGACCCGGGCCCCCTCGGGAAAACAAGTGTCCCAATCATGCTGAGTGTGACAGTGGACTGTGACAGTATGCGACCAAGCAGCGACCACCCCCCCCCAGACTATGAGATTGTGATCAGCCAGGCAACCTCCCCGTCCCCGAACTGTCACAGTGGGACCCGCTGCCGTCCGTCCCGTGCGTCAAACGTCACTTGCCTGCTGCTGCCTTCCTCCATCACAGCCTGCCTTCAGCCCGTCCCCCCAAGTGGACCATAGCTGCTTCCACACACGCTCCTCCCCTCAGACAGGGACATTGAGGCTGAGGCAGTGGCGTCGCTAGAGGGAGGGAGGATTCCGCACAGTATGTAGAGAGAAGGAGAGGGAGAGAGAGCCCCTGCGCTCCCCCTTCCTCTCTCTTATCACTGTGAGGAGAGGCCGCTCTGCTTCTTATCTGGCTCAGATGACTTCTGACCCCCTCTCCTGCCTCCACTTACCTCTGTGAGAGCTCCTGTGTAAGTATATGCAGCATACAGCACACTATGGCTGATACAGTGAGGGGTGGGGGACACTGGGGCATGCTTACACACAACTACGGACAGCAGCAGGGTGTTTTAGTTCCACAGGAGCTGTGACACTGTAGGACTACAACTCCCAGCATGGTCTAGCTGCTGGCTGTGCCTCCCTTCCAAGACTCAAAGTTGAAGGGGTCAAAAGCTGCATAGACAGACCACACTGGGAGTTGTAGTCCCACACTGTGTACAGTCACCCTGTGATTGCAGCTCCTGTAGGACTGGAATATAATAATATGAATTTCCTTATCTTACCATTTCTGATTGTATAAAACACTGAATACCAACCAGTAATTTACCCCATGTACCCCAATATGGCCCCCATATGGTGCTGTTATACCATGACTGTATGGTGGTATCAGGTCTTGTATGGTGCTGTTATACCATGACAGTATGGCGGTATTGGTCAGGTCTGGTATGCATATAAAATAATCATATATATACCTCTTCCATATTTATATACAGTAATATCCCCATTTAGGCCCGGTTCACACTGAGTAAACATGGCGTAATTCTCGCCATGCTCAGTGTGCTGCTGTAAGGCCCCCTTCACACGTCCGTGTCAGTTTTTACTGTCAGGAAATCCTGATCAGGAGACCTTAAATGTCATCAGGAAAGTATCAGGATTTCCTGACAGTAATCCGTTTTTACCTTCAGGAAACCATCAGGAAAAACCTTCAGGATTTCCTGATGGAAGAAGTAAAAATAGGACATGATGGGAGTTGAGAGATGTAGTTCTGCAAACTGGATGGCCACAGCTTGCGGAAGTACAACTCCCATCATGCCCGTCTGACAGGTCATGATGGGAGTTGTACTTTTGCAGCCTGTGGCCATCCAGGTTGCAGAAGTACAACTCCCATCATGACCTGTCAGCAGGGCATGATGGGAGTTATACTTCTGCAACCTAGATGGCCACAGGCTGCAGAAGTACAACTCCCATCATGACCTGTCAGCAGGGCATGATGGGGGTTATACTTCTGCAAGCTGTGACCATCCAGTTTGCAGAACTACATCTCCCATCATGACCTGTCAGATGGGCATGATGGGAGTTGTACTTCTGCAGCCTGTGGCCATCTAGGTTGCAGAAGTATAACCCCCAACATGCCCTGCTGACAGGACATGGTGGGAGTTTTACGTCTTTGGGGGGGGGGGAGGAGAGCAAGAGCAGTGATCTCACCTGTCCTGGTCTTCTGCTGGGCTGCTGGGTGCGCGATCGGGCGAGCGAGCAGGCGGGTGGCCGAGATTCGGGGGCCGCCGCTGCTGGCGGTTGGGGGCGGTCCGGGGTGGGGGGGTCGTCAACCTGAAGTCCGGGGGGGGGGGGGGTCCGTCGGTTGCCGCCAAGCGAGGGGGCCGGGCGGGTGCCGCCAACCTGAGGGCAGGTGAGGCGGCAGCAGCAGGACCCGGTGCATACCAGGACGCGCGGCACCAGGGAGCAGGAGGACGGAAGAGTCGGGTGCAGGGTGAGTTGTGGGGGAGAGGGGTATAGGCGGTGGGGGGTGAGAAGGCAGTCCGGAATCCCAGCCACTTTCCTGATGTACATCAGGAAAGTGCCCGTGATTCCGGCGCTCCCATAGACTTCTATGGGGGCGTCCGGGCCGGAATTCCGGACAAAAATAGGACATGTCCTATTTTTTCCGGATCATTTTTCCGGAACGGACACCCTTCCGGAGAAATCCGGAAGGGTGTCCGTGCCTAATTAAAGTGTATGGGTCCGGAAAACCGTCCGGATTTCCTGATAGGAAATCCGGGTGGTTTTTCCGGACGTGTCAAGGGGGCCTAAGGGAATGAGAGGGCGCACGCTCGTCCGCTCCCTCTCCTCTGCGCTCAAAGAAGTAACATGTTACTACTTTAAGCGGAGAGCGGCGGCAGCGGACGAGCGCGTGCCCTCTCATTCACTTACAGCAGCACACTGAGCACGGTGGGAATTACGCCATATTTACTCAGTGTGAACGGGGCCTTATACAGTATATAAAGATTTTATAAACTTTTGAGAGGGGTAAATATGAGGGTATTAGAGATGGGTATCTCTAATATGCACATATACCCCTCTCATGTATATAATGCCCTTATGTATATCCCATTGCATTGCAGCACCTCCGCTGGAAAGATCCTTTCCCTTCCCCACCCTGGGAAGCATTTGACGGGGTGGGGGGAAGGGGGGGGGGCATACAGTTTTTTGCTATGGGGCCCCATGAATTCTAGCTATGCCCCTGCATCCAGTGGATCCAGGCTTTTACACAATAATGGACCCAAAACTTCAACTGTAGACAATCCTATTTGGAAGTCAATTTAGAGCCAACCACTAGGGTCTATTTCTCCTGGGTTGTGTCAGAAGTACCCTGCGTGTATATCATAATAATGAAATTTCATGCAGTTACCATCTGCTGTTTCCAAAACTGTGTTCTCCACTGATTTCAGTACAGAGATTTGTATAAGCTATGTGTCACCTGTGGAATATACACTATAAAAATAAAGTAGTACTATTTCTGGCGATTAAAGGAGAAGTCCGGCCAAAACTATTTTTTAATATGTTATTACTAATGGAAAGGTAGACAAGTTTCTAATGTACATTAATTATGGGAAATGCACATATAGGGCTATTTCCCTTAATTTAGTAGATCAGGGAGACTTCAGATTTTCTAAAAAAAGGTGACGTCACGAACCGGGGGTGTAATTACAATGGTTTGACAGCAGGGGTGCACTTTATATAGAAGTCAATGAGTACCATTGACTTCTATATATAGTGCGCCCCTGCTGGACACTCCATTGGAATTACAATGGAAGTGTATGTAAGTGTATCATACAGTATGTTTTTTATTGAACACATTTATGGAATACTTTGGGGAGCAAGTGTCCTTGCTCCCCAAAGCAATCCATAAACGTAATCAGTCAGTACATTAGGAGGGCACTGAGCAGGGAGGGAGAGAGGTGCATCTACCTCCCTGCTCGGTGCTGCTGCTGCTTCCACATATGCACAGTACTACTCCCCCATTATCTGCTCATCTTATAAGCAGATAATGGAGGAGTAGTACCTGTGCTATCACCATAACGAACGAACGCACAGGAAGCACCGGGAGCGCGTGGTGCTTCCTGTTCCCGGCCGGCATGCAGTGCGGACCGGGAAGCGGTATCTGGGCGCAGAGAGCAGCGGCGGAGAAAGGCTGTAAGCGGCGGGATAGCTAGATCTTCTTAGCTGGGAGGAGGAGGAGAAAGAGCGGCGGAGGATGGAGTGTCCAGCAGGGGCGCACTATATATAGAAGTCAATGGTACTCATTGACTTCTATATAAAGTGCGCCCCTGCTGTCAGACCATTGTAATTACACCCCCGGTTCGTGACGTCACCTTTTTTTAGAGAATCTGAAGTCTCCCTGATCTACTAAATTAAGGAAAATAGTCCTATATGTGCATTTCCCATAATTAATGTACATTAGAAATTTGTCTAACTTTCCATTAGTAATAACATATTAAAAAATAGTTTTGGCCGGAGTTGTCCTTTAAATAACTTGTAATTGTTCTGGAAACTTTACCTATAGAAAGATATTAATAAAACAGAACAGTTCCAAATAAGAGCTAGATCCTAACCATAGAGCTTGTGCAAGATCCTAACCATAAAACATATCAAGTGGACCTGTCACCACTCCTGAACTGTCTATTTCTGGATCTTTTTATTTTTTTTATTTTTTTGTGTCATACATTTCTAGTAATAATAGCAGAGGAACGACATATCACAGAACTATAAGAAGAATAAGAATAATGTTCCAGAGGAAAAGTATTTACTAAAACAATTAAGTCAAGAGTGGTGACAGTTTTTTTTAACCCCTTAGTGACCACCAGTATGCCTTTTTACAGCAGTCACTAATTAGCCTTAATACATACCCCTTTTTAATGTGTAATAGGAACAAGTTTATGCAACACTCTTGCCGCAGCATCACTGAGATCAGCTGTCAGTATAATAGCAGTACATAAGAGGCGAGCTCCCGCTGTCATACTGACACTGAGATTCTCCACTCCGGGTAGCTTAACTGAGAGTAACAGTTATGAGTAACAAGTTCCAATGGTGGGATAGTGCTATACTTACCGACCAGAAATACAGCCACAAAGTCTGGATTTTGAATGGTCTCCATGGCAATCCTGGAGGCCTTCTGAAGGCCTGCCATAGTTATGGCTGTGTAGATTATTATTTATACAGCATAGTGCACACTGTACAAAAATATATATTTTTTAAAACAGTGCCAGAATTGCTGTATTTTGTCAGTCTCCCTCCAAAAACAACAACATGAAATAAATCAAAAATTCATATCTAAGTAAAAAATTGTATCAATAAAAACTATACATCTTCCTGCAAAAAATGAGCCTACACCTAGATCCATTACAAGAAAGATAAGAATGCTATGGATCTTGGAGTGTGGGGTCACTTTTTGTAGTTTTCTCAGGATAATAGTTTGCTAAAGTGCCAAAGTACTAATAGTTAAAAAAGATATATATATATGCAAATTTGGTATCGTTGTAACCGTAGTGACCAAGAGAATACATGTGTTATTTATTTATTTAGGGTTGCTGGTTATTGGCAAAATTAAAAGATTGGGTGGGACATTTTGTGTTTTTTTTTTTTTTTTTTTTTTATGGAATGTTCTTTAAGGCTATGTTCACACTACGTATATTTCAGTCAGTATTGTGGTCCTCATATTACAACCACAACCAGGAGTGGATTAAAAACACAGAAAGGATCTGTTCACACAATGTTGAAATTGAGTGGATGGCCGCCATTTAATGGCAAATATTTGCTGTTATTTTAAAACAACGGCTGTTGTATTGAAATAATGGCAGTTATTTACTGTTATATGGCGGGCCATCCACTCAATTTCAGGGGTGGCATTGCTGCAGCAGGACACTGCCTCTGAAAGCCAGGGGGGTGTCTGCTCCAGTAAGGTGAGAAACATGAGTTCAGGGCAGGCCAGGCAGGTACTGGTAGTGGGGGACTCAATTATTAGTGGGACAGACAAGGCAATCTGTCACAAAGACAGGGATCGTCGAACGGTGTGTTGCCTTCCTGGCGCTCGAGTTCGTCACATCGCGGATTGGGCTGACAGATTACTGGGAGGGGCTGGCGGTGACCCAGCAGTCATGGCACCAATGATAAAGTTAGAGGTAGGGCCCTTAAAAACCATTTCAGGGACTTCGGCAGGAAGCTTAAAGCGTAACTGTCATGTTTTTTTTATTGCAGAAATCAGTAGTATAAGCGATTTTAAGAAACTCTGTAATAGGTTTCATCAGCCAAAAAAGCCTCCTTCTGTACTCAAGAAGCAATTTCCCAGCCTCCCCCCACCCCCCCCGACTTCTTATCTGTGCATTATCAGGCAAACACATCTTCATTACAGAGAAGCCAGTGAAGACAGGCTCTGCTCTCTCCATTGTAAGCCTATGAAGGGGGGAGGGGCTGAGGGAGATGAGGGAGCAGGAAGAGGTGACATGAAGGTCAGCTGTTTCTAGACTGTCTGGGCACCTAAAACGCTAAATTCAGGTGTCAGAAAGGTCACTGGTTATCTATGAACTTACTGAGAGAAGATTGCAGGGTGTTGCAGTCACTCCTAACAGCCCCTCCCCTCTCCATAGCCACATAATGGAGACAGAAATCCTGCTTCATTTGATGTGAGGGGGGAGGCTGGGAGATTGCTTTTTCAGTACAGAAGGAAACTCTTTTAGTACATAAAACCTATTACAGAGTTTCTTAAAATCGCTTGTACTGTTGATATTTAATGTTTTCAGAAAAATGACCCTGAAATGACAGTTACGCTTTAAAACAAGGACCTCCAAGGTGATATTTTCCAAAATATTACCTGTACCACGAGCCACACCCGAGAGACAGCCGGAGATTAGGGAGGTAAATAAGTGGCTCAAGAGCTGGTGCAGGGTAGAGGGATTTGGGTTCATGGAGAACTGGGCCGACTTCTCGGTCGGTTACAGGCTGTACGGTAGGGACGGGCTGCATCTCAATGGGGAGGGTGCAGCCGTGCTGGGGGAGAAGATGGCTAAGAGGTTGGTGTAGTGTTTAAACTAGGGACCGGGGGTGGGGGCAACTACAATATAGTAAGTGAAGACAGAGTAGACGGAGAGCTGGGCCTAGATTATGGAACTGGGGGTGGATCAGCGGGAGGGGATAGAACAGTCACTAGTGATAAGAGGAAAGGAAATATGGACAGATATATTAAATGTATGTATACTAAATGCTCGACGCCTCACTAATAAAGCTGAGGAATTAGAACTCATAATGGTGGAAGAGAAATATGAAATATAGTAGGGATAAGTGAGACATTGCTGGACAAGAGCTATGACTGGGCTGTTATTATCCAGGGTTATAGTCTATTCAGAAATGACCATAAAAATAAGAAAGGGAGGGGGGGGTCTGTCTATATGTTAAATCCTGCCTTAAGCGCATTATGCGGGAGGATATAAGTGATGATAATGTGGAGTCTCTTTGGGTAGAAATAAGGGGAGGGATGAAGAATAATAAAATTCTTATAAGAGTGAGTTACAAACCTCCAAGTATAGTGAAAGAAACAGAAAATCTTCCTATAAGACAATTAGATACGGCAGCAAAGCAGGGGGACGTCATTATTATGGAGGACTTTAACTACCCAAATATAAACTGGAAAGCAGGAACCTGTAGCTCCAGGAAGGGAAGCAGTTTTTTGAAAATAGTAAAAGATAATTACCTTTCCCAACTAGTACAGGAACCAACAAGAGGGGGGGGGGGGCACTCCTGGGCCTAATCTTAACCAATAGGCCAGACAGAATATCAAAAATAGAGGTTCGGGGTCACTTAGGTAATAGTGACCATAACATAGTAAGTTTTTAATTATCCTTCAATAAAATTATTAGTAGAGGGGCTACAAAAAAATTTAATTCCAGGAATGCTAATTACCAAAAACTAAGAGAGGACCTTGGGGACATAGACTGGGACAATGCCTTCAGAAATAAAAGTACACAAGAGAAATGGGACATATTTAAGAGCATCCTGGGTAAATCGTGTGAACGACACATGCCATATGGGAATAAAAGTAGTAGAAATAGGAGAAATCCAATGTGGTTAACTTCAGCTGTAAGGGGTGCAATAAATGATAAAAAAAAAAGCATTTAGACTACTAAAACAAGAAGGTAGTAGGGAAGCATTGAGCAACTATAGACAGAAGAATAGAATGTGTAAAAAGCAAATAAAAGAAGCAAAAATAGCAACAGAAAGAAGGATTGCCGCAGAAAGTAAAATGAATCCCAAAATGTTCTTCACCTATATAAAAAACAAAAGACTTAAAACCAAAAATGTTGGTCCCCTCAAAAATAATCTGGGTGTAATGGTGGAGGGGAAAGAGGAAAAGGCCAATCTATTAAATACATTCTTCTCTACTGTATTCACAGAGGAGAATCCCATAACAGATGACATGACTAGGGATAATGTAAATCCTCCCATAAATCTCACCTGCCTAACACAACAGGAAGTGAGGAGACATTAAAATCCATAAGTCACCGGCCCAGAAGGTATCTATCCTAGAGTTTTGCAAGAATTAATACTGTGTTAGACAGACCGATATTCCTAATATTTAAAGATTCTATAACGACAGGGATTGTTCAACAGGACTGGCGCATAGCTAATGTGGTACCAATATTCAAAAAGGGGTCAAAGAGTGATCCTGGAAACTATAGGCCCATAAGTCTAATATCTATAGTAGGTAAAGTATTTGAGGGGTTTGTAAGAGATGCTATACTGGAGTATCTTAACCCCTTAAGGACAGAGCCAATTTCGATTTTTGCGTTTTAGTTTTTTCCTCCTTGTGCTTAAAAGGCCATAGCACTTGCATTTTTCCACCTAGAGACCCACATGAGCCCTTATTTTTTGCGTCACTAATTGTACTTTGCAATGAAAGGCTGAATTTTTGCATAAAGTACACTGCGAAACCAGAAAAAAATTCAAAGTGTGGTGAAATTGAAAAAAAAAAAAGCATTTTGTTTATTTGGGGGAAACGTGTTTTTACGCCATTTGCCCTGTAGTAAAACTGACTTGTTATATATGTTCCTCAAGTCGTTACGATTAAAACGATATGTAACATGTATAACTTATATTGTATCTGATGGCCTGTAAAAAATGTAAACCATTGTCAACAAATATACGTCACTTAAAATCGCTCCATTCCCAGGCTTATAGCACTTTTATCCTTTGGTCTATGGGGCTGTGTGAGGTGTCATTTTTTGCGCCATGATGTGTTCTTTCTATTGGTACCTTGATTGTGCATATATGACTTTTTGATCGCTTTTTATTACAATTTTTCTGGATTTAATGCCACCAAAAATGCGCAATTTTGCACTTTGGGATTTTTTTGCGCTGACGCCATTTACCGTGCGAGATCAGGAATGTGATTAATTAATAGTTCGGCCGATTACGCACGCGGCGATAGCAAACATGTTTGTTTATTTATTTATTTATTTACTTTTATTTATAACCTGGGAAAAGGGGGGTGATTCAGACTTTTATTAGGGGAGGGGGCTTTTTACTGTTAACAACATTTTTTTTTTAACTTTTACACTTATACTAGAAGCCCCCCTAGGGGACTTCTAGTATAAGTGCTTTGATCTCTCATAGAGATCTCTGCAGCATAGATATGCTGCAGAGATCCATGAGATAGGCACTCGTTTACTTCCGGCTGCTGTAGCCGGAAGTAAACGAGTGCCGAGCCCGGGACGGCGCCATCTTGGAACGGTCCCCGGCCGGCTTCAGAAACGGAGATCGCTCCTCCGGGATAACATCCCGGAGGAGCGATCTCCGCCACTAGACACCAGGGAACAGCTGAATCCGGTAATCGGATGCAGCTGTCATGTTTGACAGCTGCATCTGATTACTGTATTAGCGGGCACGGCGATCGGACCGTGCACGCTTATACCTACGGTCCCGGGCTACAAGTGGCACCCGGGACCACCGCGGTTCAGAGCGGGGGCGCCGCGCGGCCCCGCTCTGAACGTCCTTACCGGCATCAGGGCGTAAGTATACGCCCGATGTCGTTAAGGGGTTAATGAAAATAATCTTATGGCGCAGCACCAGCATGGATTTATGAGGGATCGGTCCTGTCAGACTAATCTGATTGGCTTCTATGAAGAGGTAAGTTATAGACTGGACCTGGGGGAGGCTGTGGATGTTGTGTATCTGGACTTTTCAAAGGCATTTGATACTGTGCCGCATGAAAGGTTAGTCTACAAAATGAGGATGCTGGGACTTGGGGAAAATGTATGCAAATGGGTAAGTAACTGGTTGTGTGATAGAAAACAGAATGTGGTCATTGATGGAACATATTCAGATTGGGTTTTAGTTTCTAGTGGGGTATCACAGGGTCAGTGTTGGGTCTACTTCTTTTTAATATTTTTATTATTGATCTTGTAGAGGGGCTACAGAGTAGAATTTCCATTTTTGCAGATGATACTAAACTGGGTAGAGTAATCAGCACAGAGGAGGATAATATCATATTACAGAGGGATTTGGAGAAGTTAGAGGCTTGGGCAGTGAAATGGCAAATGAAGTTTAATGTGGATAAATGTAAGGTTATGCACTTGGGCCGTAGAAATAATAAGAACAGTTATGTGCTAAATAATAAAACACTGGGTAAAACTACTTCCGAAAAGTATTGGTGGACAGTAAACTCAACTTTAGTGATCAGTGCCAGGCAGCAGCTGCCAAGGCTAATAAAATAATGGGATGCATCAAAAGAGATATAGATGCTTAAGATGAGAACATAGTTTTGCCTCTTTATAAATCACTGGTCAGACCACACATGGAGTACTGTGTACAGTTTTGGACACCGGTATATAAGAAGGACACAGCTGAACTGGAGCGGGTGCAGAGGACGGCAACAAAGGTCATTAAGGCAAATGGCTGGGTTACAGTACCAAGACAGGTTATCAAGCTTGGGGTTATTTACGCTAGAAAAAAGACATCTTAGGGGCGATCTGATCACAATGTACAAATATATGAATGGACAGTACAGAGAGATCTTTGTAGTGGTCTTTTTACTCCTAGGTCTGTAACCATGACAAGGGGGCATCCTCTACGTCTAGAGGAAAGAAGATTTCACCATCAGCATCAGTTCTTTACTGTACGAGCGGTAAGACTGTGGAACTCTCTGCCACATGATGTTGTCATGGCCGATTCATTAAATAAGTTTAAGGGAGGCCTGGATGCTTTTCTTGAACAATATAATATTACAAGTTATGGGCATTAGATTTCCGGTCGTACGTTGATCCAGGGATTGTACTGGTTGGCATTGGAGTCGGGAAGGAGTTTTCCCCCTGTGATGGGGCAATTTTCGTCTGCCTCGTGGGGGGTTTTGCCTTCCCGGGATCAACACAGTGGGATTTCCCTAGGTTGAACCTGATGGACTCTTGTCTTCTTTCAACCTTATTTACTATGTTACTATGTTACCATGAATAGTGCAAGATATAACATGTTAGAGAGAACACCCACCTATTTTTTTTTTCTTTTTTTTTTTACTGTTCTCAGAAGGCCATGGTAACATCAAAAGAGATAATGTCCCCAGTCTTGTGTTTTTCCTAGCATAATGTTCCTATGATAAAACTACTAAATTTATCATGTAGTAATATCCTTTATATTACTGTTAGGCCTTGTTGCAGCAGCGACAGTGAGTTTGGCTGTGGCAGTGCGTCCTCTAATTGACATAAATGTGTCTTTATTAGCGGCTACTCCTGAGCACAACAACACCAGATATCACCAGTACAACAGGTATGGTTACTAGATTTCCCATGTAATT
Organism: Dendropsophus ebraccatus; assembly: GCF_027789765.1. Taxonomy (NCBI): domain Eukaryota; kingdom Metazoa; phylum Chordata; class Amphibia; order Anura; family Hylidae; genus Dendropsophus; species Dendropsophus ebraccatus. The sequence continues at coordinate 87,541,443 of NC_091457.1, forward strand.
ATTGCCTTATAGGCTGGTATATAACTAAAGCTTAATACATTAATTTGGTGTTTTTAATATATTGTGCAAACAATGTCTAACAAAATCTTTAACTCCCCCGCATCTCCAGTGAAGACCAATCAGATACTTCTGTCACCACATATGCTGCCTTTATCAGCACTATTCATAGAAACATGGGGATCCCCTTAAGTACTTTCTCTTCTTGCAATGTTGGATGTCAAGCAGTTGAGAAGCTTAATAGGAAATGTAAATGGTTTTGTGGAGCGCACATTTCAGAAGCACATATGTGAGCTCGCCAACGGCGCACAAAGATAAGCCAGCGATTTATCAGAACCATGCAGATGAGGCCTGATGGGATTTTAAACTGTCACCGTGCAGACTTGTCCTATGTGTTGCAATACTATTACCTCTGTCTGTGCCTAATTCCTCCTGTGTATTTCATGTGCATCACTGCCTTTGTTTATTTTCCCTATAAACCTCTGTAGTGATTTTCATGCTCTCTGACAAGTCCTGTTTTTAGCATAACTGGGGTATTTTAATACAAGCGATACAGTACAGATTGATGGGTGGCTGGATGTTTTGTGACATCCCTCTATAGGAGGAAAATCATCTTTTGAATACTAAGCTAACTATATCATTACAGGTCATATTCTGGCTTCAGCAGGCATGAGGCTAATGGCTTTATTGATGTAAATGCAATTTTTTTGCTGGTTTGAATATAATAATATAACCTGCCATCAACCATTGTGTGAGGTACAGGAAGTAAAGAAGCTGGCATTGTACAGCACCATACACTTGCATTCATTACTTGAACTTGACAAACCCTGTCCATTTTCCTATTGCTGTAGAAACTGCTGTAGTAGAGCTCCTGCTTGGTGCGACTACATTATGTGGTAACATAGTTCATTGTGTTACTGTAAATCTGTCCAAAATACTTTGTTGGTTAGTTTCTTAGGATATCTTAATTTTATAACATATCTTAGCATATCTTAATTGAACTATGTGCCAATGCAGGGAATATGGAGCTCTATAACAGAAAAACTGAGCTATTAAGAAATGAAACAGCACCAACCAACAATGAAATTGTTGATAAAACCAATGTTGGTAAAAGATGTAGATTCGCTTTAAAGTGATATTCCAGAGTGGCACAATTATCATTAAATAACCCCCATGCCCAAAGCTATTGTTATGTATAATACAGTGGTATTCCAGGGATTATCTTTTTCTAAATAATTATGGTCAGGAAGCTGTAAACAAACTATTCTCCCCTCCCATTTTCACATAGCCTTGTCCCACTGCACATCAGTATTTCATAAGGGTCGAGATCAGCAATAGGACTTGCTTGCTCGGCCTGTCAATGGCAGCAGCAGTTTTACAGTAGTATCATTATTTAGAAAAAAAATACTGGAATAGTCCTTTACAAATATATTAAAGCTCATGTGTGATTTTAGTATACTCCCCTCCCCTCGAAAGTGAACATCTATATTTTTAATTGCATATAGTCTTATATGTAGTTTCTCTTCCCCTCCCTTTGAACTGTATTGTGTGTAGGAGAAGATTGGCACATACAGGTGAGTACAATGAGAAAACGCAAAGGCTTCATCTTTTTAGCTTTGAGTGTAATATTGTTGGGTCTAGGACTAATTTAAAGAGAACCAATCACCTAAAATTTACTATCCCTATTATCAAAGATTCTCTCTCCCTAAGTCTGTATCTTCATAAATAGACTTCAGAAAGATACAGACTGCCTTTACAGTCTGTATCTTATACTTTACCTGATCCTCTGGTCCGCTACAGCAAGGCCGGCGCCGCCATCTTGATTTTGCTACTTGCGTTCCACAGCTGGAACGCAAAGTGACGTATTCAAGATGGCGGCGCGCGGCCTTCCTGCACCGAACAAGAGGATCAGGTAAAGTATAAGATACAGACTGCAAAGGCAGTCTGTATCTTAATAAATAGACAAAATGAAGATACAGACTGCCTTTGCAGTCTGTATCTTATACTTTACCTGATCCTCTGGTCCGCTACAGCAAGACCGGCGCCGCCATCTTGATTTAGTCTTTTGCGTTCCAGCGGTGGAACGCAAGTGACGTCATCAAGATGGCGGCGCCCGGCCTTGCCGCTTTGCATGACGGGAGCTTCCTGTCTTTTCAAAAGAGCCGGCGCGAGATAGGAAAGTAAAAAGTAAATATTTTAAAAACACAGCCAAAAAAGTAATAAATTATATTTACAAATATTAATAAAATAAGTAAATACATCTAATTAGGGAAATTTTTTTTTTTTATTTTCATTGATGATTGGTTCTCTTTAAAGAGAACCTGTTAGCTGTAATTCACATTCAAGCTGCAGACACTGTTAGGTCCCCTTCACACGTCCGTGTCAGTTTTTACTGTCAGGAAATCCTGATCAGGAGACCTTAAATGTCATCAGGATAGTATCAGGATTTCCTGACAGTAATCCGTTTTTACCATCAGGAAACCATCAGGAAAAACCTTCAGGATTTCCTGATGAGATAATATTGTCTAGTATGCCAACATAAATCACAGGTACCCGTGTACCTGGATGGCCACAGGCTGCAGAACTACAACTCCCATCATGGCCTACCAGCAGAGCCATGATGGGAGTTGTACTTCTGCAACCTGGACGGCCACAGACTGCAGAACTACAACTCCCATCATGTCCTGCCAGCAGAGCCATGATGGGAGTTGTACTTCTGCAACCTGGATGGCCACAGGCTGCAGAACTACAACTCCCATCATGGCCTGCCAGCAGAGCCATGATGGGAGTTGTACTTCTGCAACCTGGATGGCCACAGGCTGCAGAACTACAACTCCCATCATGGCCTGCCAGCAGAGCCATGATGGGAGTTGTACTTCTGCAACCTGGATGGCCACAGACTGCAGAACTACAACTCCCATCATGGCCTGCCAGCAGAGCCATGATGGGAGTTGTACTTCTGCAACCTGGATGGCCACAGGCTGCAGAACTACAACTCCCATCATGGCCTGCCAGCAGAGCCATGATGGGAGTTGTACTTCTGCAACCTGGATGGCCACAGGCTGCAGAACTACAACTCCCATCATGGCCTGCCAGCAGAGCCATGATGGGAGTTGTACTTCTGCAACTGGATGGCCACAGGCTGCAGAACTACAACTCCCATCATGGCCTGCCAGCAGAGCCATGATGGGAGTTGTACTTCTGCAACCTGGATGGCCACAGGCTGCAGAACTACAACACCCATCATGGCCTGCCAGCAGAACCATGATGGGAGTTGTACTTCTGCAACCTGGATGGCCACAGACTGCAGAACTACAACTCCCATCATGGCCTGCCAGCAGAGCCATGATGGGAGTTGTACTTCTGCAACCTGGATGGCCACAGGCTGCAGAACTACAACTCCCATCATGGCCTGCCAGCAGAGCCATGATGGGAGTTGTACTTCTGCAACCTGGATGGCCACAGACTGCAGAACTACAACTCCCATCATGGCCTGCCAGCAGAGCCATGATGGGAGTTGTACTTCTGCAACCTGGATGGCCACAGGCTGCAGAACTACAACTCCCATCATGGCCTGCCAGCAGAGCATGGTGGGAGTTGTAGTCCTAAGGGGTAATCTCACCTGTCCCGGATCCTGCTCTGTCGGGGCCGCGAGGTTGGGGTCCGGGTCCGGGTCAGAGTGCAGTGCTGAGGTCCGGGCAGCGGCGGCGGTCAGAGGTGCGGAGCATCCGGCGGGCGGCCCGGTGGTGAGTTCCCGGGGGGGGGGGGGGGGGAGAGGGTCAGATGCGGCAGCGGCGGCGGCGGCGGCGGCGGGGGCGGGGGCGGGGGCGGGGGGACGTCGGCGGCGGAGGTACTGGGGGTTAGGCGGCGGCGGCGGTGGGGGGGGGGGGGGGATCTGTAGTGCCGGGCAGAGTGTGCGGTGCGGTGCGGGGGGGATGGGGGTGTGCGGGTGATCGGACGGCGGCCGGGGCTGGCTCTCTACCAGTCCGGAATCGCGGACACTTTCCTGATATACATCAGGAAAATGCCCGTGATTCCGGCGCTCCCATAGACTTCTATGGGGGCGTCCGTGCCGGATTTCCGGACGAAAATAGGACAGGATCTAAAAAATCCGGTCCTATTTTCCGGAACGGACACCCTTCCGGAAAAATCCGGAAGGGTGTCCGTGTCTAATGTTAGTCTATGAGTCCGGAAATCCGTCCGGATTTCCTGATAGGAAATCCGGACAGATTTTCCGGACGTGTGAAGGGGGCCTTAGACAGCTGTTAGGTCAAAGAGACACATGGTACCTTTAATATATCCAGCTGTGCCTCCAGGATGTATAGAAATTATTTTATTCTTTGGTACATAGAGTCAGAGCCTTTCCCAAGCTCATGATATGCAGCAAGCTGAAATATAGTCTTCCTCCCCCTCCCTGCTTGATTGACACCTGGAAGCTGAATCTTCAGAAGCGTCAGGGATGGGACAGAGGTGTTACAGCTTGCTGCACTTCAGGAGCTCAGGAAAGCCTCCTTTACTCTTCTTACTATAAAATAAAAGCCTTTTATTACATTCTGGAATCGCAGACATATATATGAAAGCAGGGGCATAGCTAATGTCTCATGGGCCCTGATGCAAGGGGTCAACTTGGGCCCCACGCCCCCAGGAGATGTTGGGTGTAGTAATGTATATTACATGGTATATACAGCAGGTTCTCTAGGAGATGTTGGGTGCAGTAGTGTATAGTATTACATGTTACATACAGCAGGTTGGCCAGGAGATGTTGGGTGCAGTAGTCCCCAGGCACTTAATCTCTGTAGGTGCAGGTCCTGGTTGCTGCAGAAGACCCTTCCAGCCTCACCCTGCCCCAGGAGCCCCTCTCCCAGCCTCACCCTGCCCCAGGAGCCCCTCTCCCAGCCTCACCCTGCCCCAAGAGCCCCTCTCCTAGCCTCACCCTGCCCCAAGAGCCCCTCTCCGAGCAGCCTGTCCTTCCTCCTTGCACACCAGGCACACCATTCCTCCTGTCAGGTGTCGGCTGAGCCCCCTCACACTGCAGGCCGGACAGAGCTGGTTAGCTGGCTGGTCTGCTCTATAGCATCTGCCGCCCCCTGTAGGCTGGGAGGAGAGAGAGCTGCCTGAAGAAAAGCTCTCACCCCCCTCAGGGATGGTGCAGTGGCGCAGTCCAGGGAAAATGGCTGATGTGGGGGAGGGGCCTCGGCAGAGGGGTGAGCCGGGCCCAGAGCCTGCAATTTAGCAGCAGCTTACTGCATCCATGGGTCTTTGTGACCCATGGATGGGCTGCTGCATCAAAGTTAGGGACGAAGAGAGGTGGCGGGGGCCCTTGCAGGCCCCCCAAAATGGCGGGCCCTGTCTCCATGGCGACTGTGGCGACCGCTGTAGCTACGCCACTGTATGAAAGGTGTCATGTGTCTTCCAGACCTAACAGCAGTCTAACAGTTTCAGCAGTTTGGAACATGAATCACAGCTGACAGATTCCCTTTAATAATAAAATTATACCTTGTAATCCTGGAAAACTCCTCTGTGTTTCCAGAGTTTGATGCTTTGCGAGGTACTGCTTGAGCACTAGACCCCTTTTCTCTCTGCGCCCAGATTCTCGGCATGTCCTGGCTATAGAAAACATCAAAACATACCAACTAGTAATGAGTGAATTAGTTTGTAAATATTTGCATTTGAATCTTACAAAATATTTAGATTTGTTTGAAGTAAAATTTTTAGGGATTCATTTTGAGATTCAAATACTCACCTTCTCCCTGCTTCTGTCGACGGGCCTGGCAGACAATGGACTGGGATTTTGACAGGTGTCCCTGTTCTTCTACATATCTCACAGCTTAATGTATTGAGCCCAAAAGAGTCAAGTAGTGATGCGGTACATGACCATTTAGCTCCTTATACTTGTTGGGCTAGGCACTCTGCGAGTATCATCCTGAATACCAGGTACAAATTGTAAAATGCCAGTTATAGATTGTAAAATAGCTTTTCTGCTATTTCTCTACAGCAGAGATGTGCTATGCATCACTGTTTGCTGTATGGCCCATGGTGCGAAGTGGCAATGCATAGCTCTGTACCTGGTCCAGGGAGTGTAGGACCAAATCAGTGTTGAATCCGAAACAAGGCCCAACTTGAGCAAAACCTCCCGAAATTAATTTCTGGAGGTTTGCTTAGCCATGCTTTTTTTGGGGAGCTCATTTTGATGTTTAAAATGTACAAAAAGTATTTTTTTCCTCTATTGAATTTAATTGAATTCAAAAGGAAATCATCTGTCAGTTTGCATGCGGTTTAATTTTATGGCCTTCATTTTAACAGTTGTGAAATTATTTGCGATGGACTTGTTTTGAGCTCTTTATTATATTACATTATATTATATTATATTATATTGTTATATATAGCATAGTTTATGGTGATCTTAGCAGCCATTGCCTAGTACCATTGATTATATATTTTCTGCATGCCCAGATGAAAATGGATTATCCAGTGTCTTATGATCTCTTATGAAATAAAGATTAGGAACCCAGTAAGACATGATGTGCTCTTCTTAGGGGCATAGTCTCTGTCGCTCTGAATCAGCCCTTTCATCTTTGACATGTTGAAATATAAAATCAGATTTCTCACTGACTCAGATGTCTTAGGGGGTTAAAAGTATATTTCCCTTTTTAAACTCAATACAGGAGGGATTGCTGTGGAATTGGATTTCTCAAACAGCTATGGGAATATTTACATGTTCAGAGGTTATTTCATGGTTATATCATTGAATAAATACATATAATGCCCAATGCAGACTTCTGGGTAATAATGCAAATGAGTTTGTTCAGGAGCCAGGGGAATAGGACATCGATGTGATCCTGTATCATTGTTAATTAATAGGAACAACTGACAACTACTGACAATTAAAGGGCCAATGAACCCAAACTCAAATTCCTTTTTGGTGGCCTCTTTGGACTCCCAAGGAATCAGGGTATGTGTAATGGGTCAAGAGAGAATTCTTGTAATTGTCAAGTGACTTCTTTCCCCTATAAGAGAAAATTGAGGTTGTCTACTTTTCAGGGTTTCATTTTGGGAAATCCATCCTGAAAGTCCTGAGGCCAACCAGATTTTGTGTGGTGGTCACTGGGGTGGCAGCCTGGGAGAAAGCTGAAAGCAATTGTACTTCTCCCTAACATCGATTCTGGACCATTGTAGGAGCCTTCAGGTTTGGTCTGGGTTAACACTACGTATATTTCAGTCAGTATTGTGGTCCTCACAGGGCCGGATTAAGGTTGGTGGAGGCCCTGGGCGACAATTTTTTTGGGCCCCCCCCCCATTCCCCCCCCCCTCTCAAAAAAAAAAAAAAAAAAAAAACTATACTGCAATCTATACAGGTGGCTGATTACTGTAGGCGACTTAGCACAGACCCCTTCTCACTCCTGGCTGTGTGGCTCAGCATCCTCCTATGTTGTGCATGTGATGGTCACTAGAGTGCAGAGGAAGATGCCAGGCCTAGAGACAGGTGCGGGGAAGGCTGACTATCAGGGTGTGTTCTCACATTGCATTATTATCACAAACACAATGTGAGAACCCAGCACCTTCTGTGTGTTCTTACCCACTGGGTAAGTAGCGTCGTTCTGCTAGATTGGCGCTCGCTTACAGAGCCTTTTATAAGGCTGGATCAGCCATCGGTCGCACATCACTATTAAACGTAGCGATGCACGGCCGGTGGCAGATTTTGAACATGTGGGGAGATTTTGCTAGGGAGAAGCAGTGTAAGTATTATGGCTTAGAGCAATATAGTCTAACATTTTTTTTATTTTACCCTGGGGCACCCCTACCGAATAATGTGCTAAAAAATACAAAAAAAAAAAAAAAATCATTCAGTGACTCACAGGTGATGTCTTCTTTGATCTGAATTGTCACTTTCCTTTTCCTCTCCATCTGGCCTGGACCACCATGATGATTTCTTCCAGCTACAATTCGTCTCTTTAGAACCTGCCAGACAAACATCTTAGGCTCCGCACTTTTTCAACAACTTACTTCCTTTTTCCCAACCTATAAGGTCTCAAACAGTAGTAATTCCACTTTTTGGTGTGATTTCCAGTAAAGTGAGTAAGTACTGTATGTGAGTTGCCCGTGTATGTAGAATTCCCTTGTTGTGCGCTAAATAGTTATAAAGTCTCTATGTCCCCATATAGTAGTAATGTCTCCCGCTGTGCCTCCATATAGTAGTAATGTCTCCTGCTGTGCCTCCATATAGTAGTAATGTCTCCTGCTGTGCCTCCATATAGTAGTAATGTCTCCTGCTGTGCCTCCATATAGTCATAATGTCCCTGGCTGTGCCTCCATATAGTCATAATGTCCCTGGCTGTGCCTCCATATAGTAGTAATGTCTCCTGCTGTGCCTCCATATAGCAATAATATCTTCTGCTCCTGCTGTGTCCGCACTTTATGTTATACTGTGTGCAGATGTGCTGTGTGTGGGTTAGCAGCACGTGGGGCAAGGAAAAGTACTTGCGCCCCCAGTGCCCCTAGCATTGTAATTAACGATTTAGTGGTGCTCATGTAGCTATCCCCTGTGGTGTGCTGAAAGCTGTAGTTCTCCCCCCCCAATCCCCTGTGGTGTGCTGATCGCTGTAGTTCTCCCCCCCCCCCAATCCCCTCTGGTGTGCTGGTAGCTGTATTCCCCCCCCCCCCAATCCCCTCTGGTGTGCTGGTAGCTGTATTCCCCCCCCCAATCCCCTCTGGTGTGCTGGTAGCTGTATTCCCCCACAATCCCCTCTGGTGTGCTGGTAGCTGTATCCCCCCCCCCAATCCCCTGTAGTGTGCTGGTAGCTGTATTCCCCCCCCCCCAATCCCCTCTGGTGTGCTGGTAGCTGTATTCCCCCCCCAATCCCCTCTGGTGTGCTGGTAGCTGTATTTCCCCCCCCAATCCCCTCTGGTGTGCTGGTAGCTGTATCCCCCCCCCAATCCCCTCTGGTGTGCTGGTAGCTGTATTCCCCCCCCCCCCCCAATCCCCTGTAGTGTGCTGGTAGCCGTATCCCCCCCCAATCCCCTGTGGTGTGCTGGTAGCCGTATCCCCCCCCAATCCCCTGTGGTGTGCTGGTAGCTGTATCCCCCCCCAATCCCCTGTGGTGTGCTGGTAGCTGTATCCCCCCCCCAATCCCCTGTGGTGTGCTGGTAGCTGTATCCCCCCCCCCTTTAATCCCCTGTGGGGTGCTGGTAGCTGTATCCCCCCCCAATCCCCTGTGGTGTGCTGGTAGCTGTATCCCCCCCCAATCCCCTCTGGTGTGCTGGTAGCTGTATCCCCCCCCCCAATCCCCTCTGGTGTGCTGGTAGCTGTATTCCCCCCCCCCCCCAATCCCCTCTGGTGTGCTGGTAGCTGTATCCCCCCCCCAATCCCCTCTGGTGTGCTGGTAGCTGTATCCCCCCCCCCCCAATCCCCTCTGGTGTGCTGGTAGCTGTATTCCCCCCCCTTAATCCCCTGTGGGGTGCTGGTAGCTGTATCCCCCCCAATCCCCTCTGGTGTTTCTGGTAGCTGTATCCCCCCCCCAATCCCCTCTGGTGTGTTGGTAGCTGTATCCCCCCCCAATCCCCTCTGGTGTGCTGGTAGCTGTATTCCCCCCCCCCCCAATCCCCTCTGGTGTGCTGGTAGCTGTATCCCCCCCCCAATCCCCTCTGGTGTGCTGGTTGCTGTTTTCCCCCCCCCCCCCCAATCCCCTGTAGTGTGCTGGTAGCTGTATCCCCCCCCCCAATCCCCTCTGGTGTGCTGGTAGCTGTATCCCCCCCCCCCCCCCCAATCCCCTCTGGTGTGCTGATGTAGTAAAAAAAAAAAAAAAAAACACTCCACTCACCTTTCCTCGCTCCTGAGCTGGCCGGGCCCTCTGCCGTCTTCTGCAGCGCACGTCTTCTCCGGCAGGCGGCGCGCGATGAAATGACGTCATCGCGCGCAGCCCGCCAGAGAGAAGAGGCGTGCGCTGCCTCCCCGGAGCTGACAGGCACAGCGCTCTCCTGTGTCTAGCGGCAACCGGACGCAGGAGAGCGCTGGAGCTGGTGAGGGCTGCATTTCCACGTTCCGTGATCCTGTCGGATCACGGACGTGGAATGCATGTACCGGAGCCCCCCCGCGGACGGACAGCATCTGTAATTAGATGCTGGGAGGCTCCCAGCATCTAATTACAGATGCTGTCCGGCCGCGGGGGGGCTCCGGTACATGCATTCCACGTCCATGATCCGACAGGATCACGGAACGTGGAAATGCAGCCATAGATGCACCAATCTGAACCCGGAACTCTGCTTCCGGGTTCGGGTTGGTGGGGGCCCCTTTGTGGTGGGGGCCCAGGGGCACGTGCCCCTGGTGCCCATTCCTTAATCCGGCCCTGGGTCCTCATATTGCAACCAAAATCAGGAGGATCTGTTCACACAATGTTGAAATTGAGTGGATGGCCGCCATTTAATGGAAAATATTTGCTGTTATTTTAAAAAAACGGCTGTTATATTGAAATAATGGCAGTTATTTACTGTTATATGGCGGCCATCCACTCAATTTCAACATTGTGTGAACAGATCCTTTCTGTGTTTTTAATCCACTCCTGGTTTTGGTTGCAATATGAGAACCCAGCCTTGGAGTGGTAGGGAATGGTTTGATTATTTTAAGAGTGGGTTGCAATACACTGCATACTTGTGCACTGTCCCACTGCTCTGTCTAATTTTCACTGTAGGATTATATTTAGGGAACAGGATCCGCAGGGTGAATGTCTGTTAATAACATCATTGAGTCCAAGTAGACCTCAACTATGACAGAGAAAATGAGAAAACAAATCCAGAAAATCACATTTTGGAAACATTTGGAAAGAATGTATTTGCAAATTATGGTGGAAAATAAGTATTTGGTCACCTACAAACAAGCAAGATTTCTGTCTCTCACTGACCTGTAACAACTTCTTTAAGAGACTTCTCTGTCCTCCACTCATTACCTGTAGTAATGGCCAGGGACGGTTTTAGACTAGATGTGGCCCTGGGCAAAGTTGAAGGTGGGGCCCCAAATGCTGAAATATTTTAGCAACAATTTAAGGTCCCCATACATTTTACTCTTTTGTTGGTGGTACCTGTTGCTCCTGGTGGGTTCGGCCATCAGTGTAAGGTGTATGGGGCTCTCTGGACAGTCCTCTGACAGATGATATCAGTGACATAGGGGGTCGAGCTTGATAGAAAATCAATGCCCAACCTCTTTGTTCTCAGAGAGATAAGCCGCCATCAGATCTTTATGGCTATGGCTTTCCCCTCTCATAGAGAACACAGGAAAACTCAGATGTGCCAAATTTCTGTGTATGGGGAGGACGGGACCAGATGGGAGAGATAATTGTCAGCTGAAGGATTGTTCAGCCAGCAGTCATTGGAAGCGTACGGCCACTTTTAAGGCCGTATTACATGGCTCTTTTATGATGCAGCAAAAGCTATGGAGGAGATATATCAAACTGGTGTAAACATGAATTGGCTCAGTTGCCCCTAGCAACCAATCAGATTCCATCTACTCAGAATCTGAGTAATGAAAGGTGGAATCTGATTGGTTGCTAGGGGCAACTGAGCCAGTTTCACTTTACACCATGTTTGATGAATCTCCCCCCTTATGTATATATACAGTATATCATTAGTGATGTGTGTGCAATCCTTGCTGTATATAGTAAACAATAAAGATATATACTACCTGATCACGTTCCCCGGTGTCCTCAGGCCGTGTCTGTGATATATACTACCTGATCATGTTCCCCAGTGTCCTCACAGAGCGATAGCGTCCTGATTGGGACAATTTTCGCTCCATGTATTAGAGCCCTTACTCAGTTCAGAAGGTTACATGCCGGGACTGCCGCTACATGTCAGGACTGCAGCTACATGCCGGGACTGCCGCTACATGCCGGGACCGCCGCTACATGCCGGGACCGCCCCTACATGTCAGGACCGCCGCTACATTCTGGGACTGCCACTACATATCAGAACTGCCGCTACATGCCATGACTGCCGCTAAATTCCAGGACTGCCGCTAGTGGTGTAAACACAAGAACTATTTATATGAATTGCTTTAAAAAAATAAATTAAAGAAAATCACTATAATCAGGACCAAATATTACCTCCATACCGTTATTGAAGAAAACACACTATATATAGGCCAAAATTACCACCATAAAGTGACCACCGCATAAAGACTCTATATACACTATATACAGACCAATATTACCGCCATAGAGTGACCACCGCATAATGAATCTATATACACTATATACAGACCAATATTACCGCTAAAGACTGACCACTGTATAATAAATGACTCTATATACACTGTCTACAGACCAATATTATGTGGCTGTCACTCTATGGCTGTACTATTGGTCTGTATATAGTGTACTGTATATAGAGTCATTACTGCCATAGATCGACTACCACATAATGACACTATATACAGACCAATATTACCGCCATACAGTGACGACCACATAATGACTCTATATACACACTATATACAGACCAATAGTACAACCATAGAGTGATCGCCACATAATATTGGTCTGTATATAGTGTCTATATAGAGTCATTATACAGGGGTCAGTCTATGGCAGTAATTTTGGTCTGTATATAGAGTCATTATGCAGTGGTCACTCTGTGGCGGTAATATTGGTCTGTATATAGAGTGTATATAGAGTCATTATACAGGGGTCAGCCTATGGCAATAATATTGGTCTGTATATAGAGTCATTATGCAGTGGTCAATCTATGGCGGTAATATTGGTCTGTATATAGCGTATATAGAGAGTCATTACTGCCATAGATTGACTGCCACATAATGACTCTATATATACACTCACCGGCCACTTTATTAGGTACACCATGCTAGTAACGGGTTGGACCCCCTTTTGCCTTCACAACTGCCTCAATTCTTCGTGGCATAGATACAACAAGGTGCTGGAAGCATTCCTCAGAGATTTTGGTCCATATTGACATGATGGCATCACACAGTTGCCGCAGATTTGTCGGCTGCACATCGATGATGCGAATCTCCCGTTCCACCACATCCCAAAGTAGCTCTATTGGATTGAGATCTGGTGACTGTGGAGGCCATTTGAGTACAGTGAACTCATTGTCATGTTCAAGAAACCAGTCTGAGATGATTCTAGCTTTATGACATGGCGCATTATCCTGCTGAAAGTAGCCATCAGATGTTGGGTACATTGTGGTCATAAAGGGATGGACATGGTCAGCAACAATACTCAGGTAGGCTGTGGCGTTGCAACGATGCTCAATTGGTACCAAGGGGCCCAAAGAGTGCCAAGAAAATATTCCCCACACCATGACACCACCACCACCAGCCTGAACCGTTGATACAAGGCAGGATGGATCCATGCTTTCATGTTGTTGACGCCAAATTCTGACCCTACCATCCGAATGTCGCAGCAGAAATCGAGACTCATCAGACCAGGCAACGTTTTTTCAATCTTCTACTGTCCAATTTCAATGAGCTTGTGCAAATTGTAGCCTCAGTTTCCTGTTCTTAGCTGAAAGGAGTGGCACCTGGTGTGGTCTTCTGCTGCTGTAGCCCACCTGCCTCAAAGTTCGACGTACTGTGCGTTCAGAGATGCTCTTCTGCCTACCTTGGTTGTAACGGTTGGCTATTTGAGTCACTGTTGCCTTTCTATCAGCTCGAACCAGTCTGCCCATTCTCCTCTTACCTCTGGCATCAACAAGGCATTTCCGCCCACAGAACTGCCGCTCACTGGATGTTTTTTCTTTTTCGGACCATTCTCTGTAAACCCTAGAGATGGTTGTGCGTGAAAATCCCAGTAGATCAGCAGTTTCTGAAATACTCAGACCAGCCCTTCTGGCACCAACAACCATGCCACGTTCAAAGGCACTCAAATCACTTTTCTTCCCCATACTGATGCTCGGTTTGAACTGCAGGAGATTGTCTTGACCATGTCTACATGCCTAAATGCACTGAGTTGCCGCCATGTGATTGGCTGATTAGAAATTAAGTGGTAACGTGCAGTTGGACAGGTGTACCTAATAAAGTGGCCGGTGAGTGTATATGGCCCTGGCTATATGGCACTGTCACCCAGTCTGACATCAGCCCCCCTGGACTGCCCCCAACCCCGAAGCTCACCCGCTCCTTTCATTGCAGCACACCTTAGCTCACCCGTGGCTGCCCACAACCCAATCTGACAGCCCAACCCTGTCCTAATGTATTGTTAGGTAACTTTATACAATGCAGATGTAGCAATAAATGACAAAAAACTCCCTCAAACAAGTAAAAGTGCTAGTTGCTAATTGCTGACCAATAGATGACCCTATACTGTGCAAATGCAACAGTACATGAGAGAAAATTCCCTTTTTATAGTGTGTGCTTGTTGTAAACATGTGCATATAAATCATATAGTGCAAATGCTGCGGAAGTGTGCAAAATATAAGACACATATAGACAGCAAGTAGATGAGCTGAGAACAAAGTCTTGTTGGCAGTCTATGGCTGAGAACGAAGCCTTACCCTGCATGGCCTTGCATTCAGAGGCCAAGATGGCCAACTGTGCACACTAGGGGATGCCCATGAAGGAGGATCAGTGTACAGTAACAACATATTGTTCCTCAACATATCTTCGACATAGAACACATGTGGGAGATCTTCAACTCTATCCAGAGACAGATGTATCCATTAGATTCTGGCTTCCAACCACACCTGCTGGGCCGATCAGACATCCAACATATGAGTTAGTGAAAAAAAAAAAAGAAAAACAAACTGTGTGTTAATAATATTAGCCTATGAATAAAAAGTGATAATAATGTCCAAGTACGACTTATCCGAAAAACTAAAGCGTGATAAAGGAAACATATACATATAAATATACATATGAAAGGAAGAATGTGATTGTAGTTATCATAACAGTGATAATGCATTATGTGTAGTAAGGTAAGTGGTTCATGTGTGTAGCTGCAACAAAGAAAATGTGGAAATTTGTATGCGGTGATGACACAGATAGTAATGTTGTGTGCTGAATATGTAGGGCACTGGATAGGCGCAAAGATGTACAGTATGCAAAGATCAGAGGAGCCAAAAGCCATGGCAATAGGAAATATGTAAAGATATAACTAAGGAATTACATCAGAAAGGTTTGCAACTAAGCAATGTCAAAACCAGGTGCAAAGAAATAAGTGTGACTAATACACAATAACAAAAATTGCAGCAGCAACCTACAGGTGTAAGGGCTTACCCTATATACTCATCACAGCGTACACACGATAAACACCTGCTCTGTAGATATTAAAAAGTGAGGGTCTTAGCAAACTATTTGATCAGAGTGTACCATGTCACCAACGTTAAGGTGTCCTCAGAGACATGGTCCCTACTCTAGCATTTTCACACTAGCAATGGCCTCTACTGGGCTTTAATAAGCCTACAACTGGGCAGATAGGAGACAAATGATCTCTTTCATAGCATCATTGGGACATGGGTAGAGTGCAAGCCAACAGGAGGTAGCCACACACCCCACATTCAGCAGAAAAAAAGGGAAAATTTGGCAGCACATCTATGACTCTGTTCACACTGCAGATTGCACGCTGCTAGTGGCTTAAGTACAGACAAAAAAAACAAAAAGTGCAGCAGCAACCTACAGGTGCAAGGGCTTACCGTATATACTCCTCCCAGAGTACACACGATAAACACCTGCTCTGTAGATATTAAAAAGTGAGGATCCAATATTCGATTCGATTGCATTCGATTTGAATAGCTCACGATGTTCGACTATTCGATCGAATATCGAATCCCATTATAGTCTATGGGAGAAAAATCCTTGGGACTTGGAAATCAAGATTCGACCCAATGAAACCTCAGGAAATGATGCCAACACCTCTGGAATGCATATGGGACACAACCTTGAGGACCTCCTGGAAAACTGGGATATAGCCATAGCCATAGGCTGTATCCCAGTTTTCTAGGCGGTCCTCAGGCTTTATCCACCCTCTCCATGGAGCGGGCAGACAGCGGGAATCAAAAGCCGATAGTTCAGGTTCATACGAACCCGAACCTCAGCTGGTTCGCTCATCCCTAATCACAGACTATCAACTATAGACTCCAAACACAATGTAACCGCTTTATATAATGGAAAAAATACTCGGACAACTTATTTCCTCTACATTTGTGTGGACAGAAAGCCAAATATTGAGCAAAAGAAAATTTATCATGCAGCCATTTGAATCACAAAAATCAAAGTTGCTGTGGGGATTACTTTAAACGGCAATAGAGTCTCTCTCTCCATGCTGTTTAGCCAAACAGCAGTCCTTTTATTTTTTGAGACAATGGAAAGGTCTGGAATACGTGGGAACAGTCGTCCCACCCATCACTTTGAATGCTCCAGTAAAGCCGGACCCAGATCAGCTGTGGAAACAGCTGATGCATTTAATAAAAGTGACAATAACCTACAGTTACTGTCTAAAGCTACCGGTTCACTTCACCAAGGCCAGACACCTCAGTGACACGTATCTGTCCTCTAAAATGACAAATAGTATTTTCTCACAAGGCCCATGAGTTGAGCCCTCGAAAAATTAGCTTGAGGCCCATGAGGTGAGCCCTCCAAAAATTGTATAGAGGCCTATGAACTTTGGCACATGAAGTGAGCCCTCAAAAAAATTGTATAGAGGCCTATGAACTTTGTCCCATGAGGTGAGCCCTCAAAAACATTGTATAGAGGCCTATGAACTTAGGCCCATGAGGTGAGCCCTCAAAAAAATTGTAAAGAGGCCTATAAAGTGGGCCTTCAAAAAAATTGTATAGAAGCGTATGAAATTAGGGCCACGAGGTGAGACTTTAAAAAAATTGTATAGAGGCCTATAAAGTGAGCCTTTAAAAAAATTGCATAGAGGCATATGAAATTAGGCCCACAAGGTGAGCCCTTAAAAAATTTGTGAACATGGCCCTTCAGGTGAGCCTTGTTAATTTTTTTTTTTAATGGCCCATTTCTATGGTAGTGGAAGCGGAGGAGGAAATGACCTAGAGCTAAAACATGCAACTTCACTTCTCGAGGCTTTCAACTGGTGGAGAAGCAAAGTTTGGGTCTATCCATTGGGCGTTCATTTTGATGAGTGTCAGTTGACAGGCGGCTGTGCTTATCTGTGATGACGCCCCCAGCTGCGCTAAAGACTCTTTCGGACAGAACACTGGCAGCAGAGCAGGCCAGCACCTCCAAGGCGAATATTGAGAGTTCCAGCCATGTGTCTAACTTGGAGACCCAATACGTGTAGGGCGCCGAGGGATCGGGGAGAGCAGGGTTGTGGTCGGCCATGTACTCCCGCAACATCCACCGATAATTGTCCCTCCTGCTCGTACTAGGCCCTACATTGATGGTACTTTGGCGAGGGGGTGCCATGAACGTATTCCATACTTTGGAGAGTGTTCCCCTGGCGGCCGTGAACCAGATGGATATTGTCCGGCTTTGGGAGGAACACTTCTCTGCTGCCAGCAATGGAAGGTGGGAATGTCTCAATCATATTCTTCAGCAGTTCTCTCTGATTCTCCAGTAGTGTGGTGGTCCTCTCTACTGAAAGGAATGAGGAGACATTATCTTTATACCGGGGGTCCAGTATTGCAAAAACCAAGTATTTTTTGCTCCCCATTATGTGGACAACGCGTTTGTCCCTCGCAAAGCAGCCCAACATAAATTCAGCCATGTGTGCCAGGCTGTGAATTGGCATCACATCGCTGCCCCCACCAGAAGTATTGCTCAACATTTCCTCCTCCTCTTTCTCCTCTTCGCCCCATCCTTGCTGGACCAATGGGACGCACACAAATGCACCGCTAGCCCCGCCGACAGTGTGGCCAACAGCCTCCTCCTCTTCTTCCTCCAGGAATCGATCCTGAGAAGCTGACAGTAGATGACTACCTACCCGCCTCTGCCTGTCACGTGCCTGGGGGATTAAATTGCTTTTTTTCGGTTATACAGCTCCTGCTGCAGCCGCGGCAGATATGTGCCAAGGCTGCTGCAGGAGCTGTATACAGCGGTTCAGGGAACCATATCAGCCAGATTGGGCTGATTGGTTCCCTTTAAACCTTTTTACATTAGTATACTCAGTGCTATGTATCTATCCATTGAGGGCATCTACCTGATGAGGGAATTCTCTGTCTACTGGAGGTATCTGTCATGTGGTGGGAAGTTATTGGGGGCATCTGAGGGGGAAGGGGTGTATCTACCTACTGGAGAATTCTACCTGCTGTGTAGGGATTGCTTTCTGCTGTTGCGTGTAACTACAAGTCCCAAATGGCCCCCACTATAACACCTCTGCATTGCTAGCTGCTTAAAGAAATACGAGAAGGTAAAAAGTTTATATTTTTTTGCCATTATCCCTGTGATTATCATCAGTAATCCACATTGCCTCTGTAACTACAATCCTGTGCAAGCTCTTTAAGGCTCATCAGCTTTTCAGATGCCTTTTTAGGTCAAATATTTGCAAATGACACTGCTGTGTGAAACATGCAATGAACCAGGCACTGAAATACACCAAATAAACTGTGATTATGGAAATTGTATTCATAATTACAGATGCATTTTATTTTTCATATTCAGTGGCTCTTCTGGAAATTACATAACGCACACTTTTTGGAATGATTGGCTGCAGTTTATAACATATAATCAGCAGGACCCATAGAAAGAGAATTCAGTCAAAATAAAAAAGAAACCTCATTATTTTTTGGATGTTCAAATCAGTTTTATTTATGTCTTTACAGGTGGTTCACAGAATTCAATTGCAGTAGATACAGTATGTATCGGAACTGAGGAAACCTTGGTAGGTTTAAAGTTTTTAACTGTGGTTATATGCCTTCAGTTTAGCACATTGCTAGGGCTGGGCGTGGCTTTTTGGTAGTCCAGCCACCACCACCAAAGGCAGTAATGGAGATAACTGCACAGTGAATCCTAAATCCATTCTTACTCCACTGGACTTAGCCCACACCTCCTGGTGTTTACTCCTGCAACCCCTCTTGGCATGGCTTCTGCTATACACTAAAGACATGGCAAATACTATATGTTGGAATACCTTTTTATCCTAATATTTGCCATGGGTGAACCACTGTTTTCCATAAACCCTAATAACACAGGAGGACGTAGCCCTGATCTAGACCCTTGTCTGTTAGCTCAGAGTTAGAGATGAGCGAACCTCGAGCATGCTCGAGTCAATCCGAACCCGATCGTTCGGCATTTGATTAGCGGTGGCTGCTGAAATTGGATAAAGCCCTAAGGCTATGTGAAAATCATGGATATAGTCATTGGCTATATCCATGTTTTCCAGACAACCTTAGAGCTTTATCCAAGTTCAGCAGCCCCAGCTAATCAAATACCAAACGTTCGGGTTCGGATTGACTTGAACCCGATCCCGATTCGCTCATCTCTACTCAGAGTCATACGTGTAGTACTGGAGCAAAGCACAGGAGAGGACTGGATTACTGACTAATATTAGCTGTATACCAGTATCGTTGTTCCATATAATATTGGTATATTGTATAGAATATGTTTTTTTTTTTTTTTAGTCACACTGACAGACTACTAGCCCTGAAAAGGACTATTGGATTTTTTTTTTTTTTTTTTAAGCTAATTGCCAGTACCTAGCTAAGCAGAGTAAGCCCTCCACTTGCTCTGTCCCTGCTCCAGCAGCTCTCCCTATAAGCTAACTATCGAGCATCTGGAGACCCAGGTCACATGATGCAGCCGACCAGTCAATGCTAATTATTATCTTTACAGGTGATGTAGAGATTTATAGTGACCACATGGGCACGAAGTAGGACTGACACACCACAGACCTCCTGTATCTGGACTCTAGCACGATAATGGGCTCATAAGTTGTAGAAGACATCCTTGTAGGTTATTTTTAGCAGTGGCTTAAAACTGTCATTTTTTTAATGTTTTACCAGAGAATTTAATTTAAAAAAAACAACTTTCCAATTAGTAGGAAGTAGCAGACACAAAATTTGAGATTTAAAGCAACATGGTGGACAATCTTAAGCTTTCAGACAAAGTAGTATAACTTGCAAGGTGCTTGGGACAATTTTGAATACCTGCATGCCGAGAAATCGCTTATCTGAGCTTGTTGTCCCAACCTTTTCGTCTACCTGATAAAATTTGATTGGCGGTAATTGGTGCGGCTGGGCAGAGAGAGAGATCTGCATTCTAATAAGCTCATGTGCATTGATTAATATCAAGAGGCTTATACATATTGAATAGTAACTTTGTTTATTTTATTCTTTGTCATGAGGATGTGATTTTCTTCTTCAATAACTCACTAAAGTAATGATGCCGCTTGATGGGAAATGTATGAGGTACTAAAAGATCATTTATCATCGCAGCGTACACCACTGAATAAAATAGCCCAGAATACATTATTCCATGGTGGAAGTTTTCTCTGTTTTCTCCGTTTCCTGTGAGAACCATGGAGCTCCTTTTAACTAGCTTTGTAATAATCGGTAATCACAAAACCTTATTGATGCTTCCTCATTGTCAGGGAATGTACACCACTATCTATTCATCATCGTACAGAGAAGATGGTGCCGTAAACCTCTACATTTTCTGCAGCAGTAATTGGTTCATATATTAGATCTGGAGTTGTTCTCGCTCATCAGGCATTGCTGCGAATAGCTACAAATGGAAATTTCTTGTTTATAGGGTCAGTCATATACAGCCAAATGTCTAGATTACTTTCACAGAGGGTTGAAGGAGACAGATTTTACCAATGCTAGTCTTGCAATGTGTTTTTAAAGAAATTATATGTTTTGGACAATGCCTTTTTTGTTGTAAAGGTCCACTGCCCAATAGGTTATAACAATCTGCTATAACCTTTGGAAAAATGGAAGGAAGTGTTTAATTTCTTAGCAGTGCCACCTCAGGAGAAGAAATAATTTGCACAGTTGTCATTTAAAAATCTGGTCATCCAAGGTGATAAATTCATTATGTCTACTTTACAAACCATTTAGACTTCCTAACAGAAGACCCTGTCTATAACCTTAGGATTGTCTAAGTAGGTATTCATTTTGTCTGGATTAGGAACTGGTGCTTGAAAGTATAACTGATCACTCAGCATGGACTTAAGGCAATCTTTCGTGAAACACCTCACAATACCATAATCACCATGTACAATATATATCCCAGATCTTTCCTAAGTGAAGGTAGCAACTTGAGCAGGATGCTTGGTAGTATTTCAGCACACAAGGAATTAGTTATTTGGTTAAAGGGGTTATCCAGCGCTACAAAAACATGGCCACTTTTCCTCCTTCTGTTGTCTCCCGTTCAGGTGCAGTTTGCAATTAAGCTCCATTTACTTCAATGGAACTGAGTTTCAAAACCCCTCCCAAACTGGAGACAACAGATGGGGAAAAGTGGCCATGTTTTTGTAGCGCTGAATAACCCCTTTAAAGTGTCACAGTCATTATAACTTTCAAAATCTAAACCAACAGTCGATGTGATATAAAGCAAGTTTAATATACATTCATTTTTTTTGTTGTTGTTATCATGCTGTAAAACAAAGCTGAACTTACCAGAAATCCAGGTCCAGTCTCCTGAAGGCAGATTTTCTGACTTGTGCTGGTTGAAAAAAAGAGACTAAACACAGGAATCACATGACTAACCTCTCTGTGAGCGCTCAGATGGCCTGGGATACACAGGACTTCCTGTTTTTTTGAGAAAAAGAAAAACAGTCAGAAAACAGGAAGTGCCGTATTTTCCTTGATAACTAAAAAATAAATAATGAATGTAAATTGCAACCTTGTTTTATATCACATCTACTGTTGATTTAGATTTTGAACTCTATAACGACAATGACACTAATAAGTAAATTTTATAGAGGAATGGGAACTGATTAAACCTGTAGCTTTGCACTGGGCCTAGAAAACAGGAGGAAACAGAGGTAGAGCTTCTCACTACGCTGGTCAAACTAGAATGTTCCAAACCACTGTGGAGGGAGGGTTAGACTTAGGGCCCTATTCCACAGAATAAATTGGCCCCATTCGGCCGATTATCGCTCGGTGGAATAGACAGAACGATCAGCCGATGATCGTGTCATCGGCTGATCATTCATTTAAGTTCAGACCTAAAATCGTCGTTCGCTACCAGCGCATCGCTATGGTTGAACAGCGGTGCACGGCGGCGACCGACGATTTCAGCAGAACCATACATTACCTGTCCGGGCGCAGGTCGTCTTCTCCCTGTCTTGCGAGGCAGCATCGGCTTTGGAGCGGGCTGTCTGAACTTACAGACTGCTCAGCCAATCACTGGCCGGAAACGCCGCGGACAGTGATTGGCTGAGCGGTCTGTCAGTTCAGACAGCCCCACTCCGAAGCCGATGCTGCCGCGTGGGACTGGGAGAAGAAGAACTGCGCCTGGACAGGTAATGTATGAAACAAGGGCTGCAAGGACATCGGTAACGATGTCCTTGCAGCCCTTGTTTCACGATCATCGGGCCGTGGAATAGGCCCAGTAAATGAGCGCCGATCTAGCAGATTGGCGCTCGTTTACATCGTTGCTCGGCCCGTGGAATAGGGCCCTTAGCTTTGTAGTGATTGGTTTTCCCTCAGAAAGAGATTTACCCTGAGACACTCCTCTTTCAGGGCACCAAGCTAAGGACAAGGCTGTCTGTGGGAAGGTCATGTGACCAAACACCTTCCAGCATTGACATTCAAAGCAGAACCCAGAGCTGAAGGCACTGCATCCCATCATTATAACCTACTATTGATATAAAATCTGAAATCAGGTGAAAGAGGAAATTCATTAGTACGTTGCAATAAAATATTTTTTCTTTCTCATACTGAAAGCTTTACCAGTATATTTGATAATTCAACTGTTAACAACAGATGGACTTATTTTCCAATTGCTTTCCAAAGCTACCAGCACCCTACTAGTAGTCATTGTCATTCTAGCAATCATTATGGTCTAGTAATTATTTTTACAATGGCAGAAAACATTAGCTTCCATTAGGTGTACTGTATATCTTGTGTGTTCCTAGTAATCCGAATAATCAAAAATTTATATAAAAAATATTAGCAGCCCCTCGGGAATAAGGCAGATGTGGATGAGGGTGCTAAGGCTCCTATTTAAAAAGCTTCCTAATCATGATTGAACTTTAAATGGAAAGAAAAGTTTGTTTTCTTTTTATTAAAGTGTTACTCTGGAGAAAATAAATTATTTTCAAATGAACTGAAAGTTATACAAATTTGTAAATGACTTCTATTTAAAAATATCCGGCCTTTTAGTACTTATCAGCTGCTGTATGTCCTACAGAAAGTGGTGTATTCCTTCCAGTCTGACACAGTGCTATCTGCTGCCACCTCTGTCTGTGACAGGAACTGTCCAAAGCAGTTACAAATCTCCATTAAAAACTCTCTCCTGCTCCAGCAGGTAGTCCTGTTTAGACTACCTGAAAAGAATAAGAGCCACTGATACATCCAACTGTCCTCAAATTATTCTCTCTTTTGCCTTATATCTTGTCTTTGTGACCCAAGATTAAACATGTTGAAATCTACCTATAGCATGCTTGTAAGACAACGTGAGTGAGTAGAGTAGACCACACACTCACTATGGCATAAAGAATATAGTCCTATGTCCACTATAAGGGCCCTTTTACACACACAGATATCTGACAGATTTTTCAAGCCAAAGCCAGGAACTGACTGTAAACAGAGACCAGGTCATAAAGAAAGCATGCTCGAGGTTCGCTCATCTCTAATATTAACATATAACAAAATGTCTGCTTAAAGAGGATGTACCACCAGGTACGTCCTCTTTAACCTGACACAGGGATAGAACGGCACCGTCACAGGGAAGCTGGTGCCACGATCCGTTTTTCGATTCTAATGGAGCCGCGTCATAGAGGGGAGGGAATTCCCTCCCACGGGGGGTTGGGCCGGCCTACCTCCAGTGCTTGAGCACCGGACGGTAACCGTGGAAAGAACGGCGCCGTACAGGGGAACCGGGCCGCGATTCTAAAAACGGACCGCAGTACCATGACGGTGCCGTTCTCTCTCTGTGTCAGGTTAAAGAGGACGTACCTGGTGGTACATTCTCTTTAAGGAAGATCATTGACAAAATGTTGATTTTAAGGAAGAACGTGAAGAGTGTACAGAAGCTGTGACATCAATATAATTTTTCGTAAATTTGTTCTACCAACTATAGGCAAGTATATAGCATATAAAAGTATATATTTAAAAAAAAGAGAACACCGCTTACATTCATTGTTAAGATGTTTACTGGATTGTAGTGCATATTCTACAATTTAAAGTAAATGACACGATTTCTGAAACAGCATTTTCATGGGCAAATAGGCTTGTAATAAGCTGCAGATTTGTACAAAATGGCCAAGTACATTTGGTTTCTATGATATATATAGGAAGACTAGACATTGTTAGCAAATAGCAAACACTGTCTGATTTTTTTTTTTACCCCACTGAGTCTTTTATTAGTGCTTCGTTCTGGGCTTGGGTGTTTATGGAATAATACAATGGTTGGCAGTGGGCCCACTTTTCCCTCTTCTCCAGTATTCTGTTTAGTGTCCTTGGTAAGTTCAGGTGACTATAAGTTTAGATAGATAATCAAAATTTTCTAAAAGAAAATATCTTTGTTGCCCACAGAAAACAATCACAATTTGGCTTTCCTTTTTTAAGATATATATTTTTTTCTTTTAAGCAATTTTTTCCTGTCTAACCTAAATATAGTCTACAGTTAACGCAATCTGTGTCAGGTGAAAAAGAGAGCTACATGAATCTGGTGTGGGAACAGAACCATCATTGTCTATGGCATACCAGGGCACCGGTCCTTCATGTAACTGAGTAGCTTTCCATGTTCTTTCCCATGAAGTTTTGATCTTATAGCATCATGTCTTTAGAAAGAAAAGTCCCAAAGAGATTGAGGTAGATGGAAATATTCCTGAACTATTGTTTTGTCTCTCCTTTTAAGGATCTACCCATTCAAACTATTCCTGGATTTGCTGGGAAAGGCATTGAGTATGACAACTGAAGACATCTTAGGCATATGTCTTTAAACCGCTCTCTCTTTTATGGGGGGAAACATGACAACTTCACACAGACACCGAGTAGAATAGGTTTTTAAGGTGCAACTGGAGGTGGAGGGCACAGTGGGTGTGTACCCTCTCAACAAAAAATATATATATTATTATTATTAATTTATTTATAGTGTGCCCTTAATTCCAGAGCACTATACAAGAGATAGGGGGTAACAAACAATAACATTACAAGATCTAGAACACCTTTCATGAAGGCAATTAGCAGACTGGTACATGGGGAAGAGGACCCTGCCCGCGAAGGCTTACAATCTATAAGGTAATGGGAGAGAAACAGAAGGTAAAGTGCAGCCAGTAAAGTGTCATGCAGAATTATTATAGGTTATAGCCTACTTTTATAGGAAGAGATGGGTTTTCAGGTTACTTTTGAATGACTTGATGTTGGGTGAGAGCTGGATGTGTCGGGGTAGTGAGTTCCAGAGTATAGGGGAGGCTCAGGCAAAGTCTTGGAGGCGGTTGTGCGAGGTGCGAACAAGGGGGGAGTGCAAAAGAAGGTCACTGGAGGATCGAAGGTTGCATGAGGGACGGTAGCGGGATATTAGGTAAGAGATGTACTGAGGGGACAGGGTGTCCAGGAGTCAGAAAAGGAGTCAGCTTTCATCTCTGGTATAATAAGTCTAAACAGTTGCTGTGGGCAGTTTATATTAGTTTCTATTTCACACATTTTGATAAATTGTGGTCAATATTAGGACATGCATACTTTATACCTGCAGAGTCTTGTAGGACATACCATTCTAAATAGGATGGGATGTGTAGCAACAGTATAGTATATAGTGTCTACAAGTAGTATTCAACCCCCTGCAGATTTAGCAGGTTTGATAAGTTGCAAATAAGTTAGAGCCTTCAAACTTCAAACAAGAGCAGGATTTATTAACAGATGCATAAATATTACAAACCAAAAAGTTATGTTGCTCAGTTAAATTATAATACATTTTAAACATAAAAGTGTGGGTCAATTATTATTCAACCCCTAGGTTTAATATTTTGTGGAAAAACCCTTGTTTACAATTACAGCTAATAATCGTCTTTTATAAAACCTGATAAGGCCGGCACAGGTCTCTGGAGTTATCTTGGCCCAATCCTCCATGCAGATCTTTTCCAACTTATCTAGGTTCTTTGGGTGTCTCATGTGGACTTTAATCTTGAGCTCCTTCCACAAGTTTTCAATTGGGTTAAGGTCAGGAGACTGACTAGGCCACTGCAACACCTTGATTTTTTTCCCTCTTGAACCAGGCCTTGGTTTTCTTGGCTGTGTGCTTTGGGTCGTTGTCTTGTTGGAAGATGAAATGACGACCCATCTTAAGATCCTTGATGGAGGAGCCGAGGTTATTGGCCAAAATCTCCAGGTAGGCCGTGCTATCCATCTTCCCATGGATGCGGACCAGATGGCCAGGCCCCTTGGCTGAGAAGCAGCCCCACAGCATGATGCTGCCACCACCATGCTTGACTGTAGGGATGGTATTCTTGGGGTCGTATGCAGTGCCATCCAGTCGCCAAACGCCACGTGTGTGGTTGGTACCAAAGATCTCTTTCTTGGTCTCATCAGACCAGAGAAGCTTGAACCAGTCTGTCTCAGAGTCCTCCAAATGATCATGAGCAAACTGTAGACGAGCCTTGACATGATGCTTTGAAAGTAAAGGTACCTTACAGGCTCGTCTGGAACGGAGACCATTGCGGTGGACTTTGTTACTTATGGTATTGACTGAAACCAATGTCCCCACTGCCATGAGATCTTCCCGGAGCTCCTTCCTTGTTGTCCTTGGGTCAGCCTTGACTCTTCGGACAAGCCTGGCCTTGGCACGGGAGGAAACTTTCAAAGGCTGTCCAGGCTGTGGAAGTCTAACAGTAGTTCCATAAGCCTTTCACTTCTGGATGATGCTCCCAACAGTGGAGACAGGTAGGCCCAACTCCTTGGAAAGGGTTTTGTACCCCTTGCCAGCCTTGTGACCCTTCACGATCTTGTCTCTGATGGCCTTGGAATGCTCCTTTGTCTTTCCCATGTTGACCATGTATGAGTGCTGTTCACAAGTTTGGGGAGGGTCTTAAATAGTCACAAAAGGTGGGAAAAACAGATAATTAATCCAAACATGTGAAGCTCGTTGTTCTTTGTGCCTGAACTAATTCTTAATACTTTAGGGGAACCAAACAGAATTCTGGTGGTTTGAGGGGTTGAATAATAATTGACGCTCTGAATAAACTTTTCTCAATTTTAAAAAACAATAAACAAAGAAATAACTTTTTTTTTTGCTGCAGTGCATTTCACACTTCCAGGCTGATCTACAGTCCAAATGTCACAATGCCAAGTTAATTCCGAATGTGAATCTGTCTGAAATAAAAATCAGACACATTTCACAAAAATAACTAAAATCTGCGCTGTGATTGGTTGCTATCAAAATGGGCTCTGATTGGCTGCCTTCTGTGTGTCTGATTTTGTCTCAAGAATATAATTAATGAATATATTTGCATACATATTTATCTTGATTAGCCCTACGAGTGTGACTATATTAATTTTAAATGGTAATACCTCTTTAAGAGATGGGACCCAGTACTTTTGTCCATGTGGTGTATGTGTGGTGAATTTATTTAAAATTGAAAGTTTTCTATTAGCAAGCCCTTGGCTGAAATATCTACAAATCAGTGAGTTCTAAGTCATAAAGAAGACTGCAACCATAACTCATTACAAGGCCTGTCAGGGTAGTATTTCATTTAATTTGTATCAATAAGAGCAATAGTGTTCATAACATTGGAAAAAACTTTTCACATGAAGTGTTAATCTATTGTCATTGAATCAATTGTCATTTCTTATAGAAACGTACGTCACTCACTATTTATTTCTAAAATGGCACAAAGCTATCATTTGTTGTTCATTTGATCATTACCTCCCATGTATCAATCAATGGAACTGAACTGCAATACTGATTGATTTTCCTTCAATTTATAGATTTAATGGGTCCATTAGTCTCAACAAGTGTTTTGCTGAGGCATGGCAAATAATGGGTTCCACTCAATATAAAAGTCCTGCATGATGTGAGGAGGTAAATGATCTGTGCTAAATGAGAACTAAAGGAGAAGATCCATCTTATGAAGATCTTATAGTCCACTTCCTCGGCCATCAGCCTCAATTTAAAAACAAAAAGAACAGAATTTAAAGCTATAGTGAGTGACCACATTGGTAAAAGCTTTACTGACAGTTATATTGATCGTCTCCCAGCTTTTCTTAAAACAATTATACTGGATTCAAAATTATAGGATAGACAGACAGACAGACAGATATGGGTGAGTCAAGAATTTATTTTATCTTTTTCCATTTCTTAGGACAACATACAGTGAGAAACATTAAAATATCTTTTATGACAACACATGGTTGGCAACACAGACATTTTTTTTAGGATATTGGTAAGTGTCACTGCTTCATTTATATTTCTGAAGATGAATCTATTCTAGCATTTGGTTGTCAGAACAACAAGGTTATCCTATGTCATGTGTCAGGACAATGGCATTACTATATGCCAAGAAGGGAAGCAATATCCTGACATGAAAGGACTGACATGGAAGAACTGGCTAAATTTAGTGGTGGCCTTTTAGATAAAAATGGAGCAAGTGGGAGTTTGCAGAAAGTTTATGTGGCAGAGCCATGTAGAATGTAGAGAGGCCTGTTATCTTCTGCTCCTTAGTGAGACAGGAGACAGGTGACAACCCCCCCCCCCCACCCCCCAGCATGATTTTATCCCTATTACCCCTAACTGTGCATTTTCTGGACTTCAGCACCATTCTTGGTCCATAAAGTATGGCAGAGGATGCACCATTGACAAGGATTTTTCCCTATTAGTCCTGTTTTAGGCTGCAGATGGTTAAGTTAGATCTTCTGACCTCTGGCTTAGCCTTATCTGACTTCCCATTTCTCTGTTTTAGTACTGTATATAGCCGCTTGGTGTTCTGACCTATTTCTGTACAACAATTCTTTAGTGTTAATTTGTCTTGTTTCATTTGTGCAGGAAGGGAACGTCAGCCAGTTGCCACCAACCACCTAGGATCGGAGGGACAAGTACGTAAGACTGTTAGGGGGCTTAGCACCAGGGCCCATTGTTGAGTCTTCCTACCTATTCACCCTGGACGTACTTTCTAACAGTGTCTAGTTTAACTTTATTTTTGAAATACATATTGTAGTAAAGATTCAAGTTACATAGGGCCCTATTATACCAACAGATTATTCGACAGATTTTTTTAAGCCAAAGTCAGGAATGGATTTGAAAAGAGGAGAAATCTCAGTCTTTCCTTTATTACCTGTTCTCTGTTTATAGTGCATTCCTGGCTTTGGCTTTGTAATGTTTGCTGCACGTGGGACCCCTTTCAACCTAACATTCCAGTTATATTCAGAAAAATAAAGAAATGCAGAGTAGATTGTTTGGATATCTATTCTTATAATTACAGTTCATGTGTAAGAAATGAGGAAAGAAAGTAGATAGATAGATAGACAGACAGATAGCTCTTTTTCTAGATGTCTGCTTCCAGGCCTGGACTGGTTAAAGCCTTTTCCTCATACATTTCCATTTCTTCTTCTTTCACATGTGTTATTGCAGGTAATCAATTAAAATGACTTTTTCTATAATCCAGAGATCTGAAGAGTCATCTCATTTATACAGAGTGTCACATTTTATATTGTTATGTCGGTTCTTCCAGCTACATAAGCTTGAGAAAAAATCTTCCTTTTGACTGCCCTGACAAATATATCTACCACAGTGCAAGACATAATAATAAAGACTTGCCTAGGTGTTTCTCCTTAACAAATTGTCTTGAAAGCAAACAGTTCATGAAGTGAATCAGTGTGAATCTCTAAACAATCATTACAGCATCTCAAATCCTCATAGAGCATCTTGAGCGTTCATTAAATATTTGCACAGTGCTGTGGGTCTCATGTCAAAGAATATTGATGACCAGTCCAACTGAGCAGATTGTACTTGTTTCAGCTAAAACTTTTAGAGATGTTAAGGGGATCTCCAATGTGGGTTGAAATGACTTTGCCCTTGGAGTAATTTACTTTAAGTGCGGATAAATCTTAACTGATTTTTAAAACTTGTATCACATTCTCTTAGTTTCAATGGGAGGAAGATAATTTGGAATTTATGAGCATTCGCAATTTTACATAATGTCACAAAAAAGACTCATATATCTGAAATACATGATATATGAAAGGGAGTACGCATTCCCAGGGGATGGAAAAGTTTAGGTTGTATCTGGGCCCTAGTGTGTTAGAGGACTAAAAACCTCTACATTAAAAGCAGTAAGAATATTATAAGTGTATTTATGCATTTATTAGGTTAGGGAGTTCCTGTCACAAGTTTTTTAATACCATTTTTATTTATTTTTTTATTTGTTTTTTTTGGGGGGGGGACTAAAAAAATACAGAAATTTTAGCTTTTTACTTTTTTTTACTGTGTTCACTGTACAGTATGAAAGATAAAATGTATTTTATTGTTCTGCTTCTAACGCACTTCTCTTGTGAAATGTATTACAGCCTACATTCCACCTAGCAATATGCTGGCAGACAATGTACCCGGCTGTGTCTGCAGCATGGCCGGGTGCACTGCCTGTCAGTATATTGCTGGCTAAATACAGGCTGTAATACATTGCACTATATGACTAGTGCAGTCTATTACAGTAGTGAGCAAAGTACTCTGGCATCAATGGCGGCTCTGGGAATCTTCTCATCCAGAAGCCAATTGTAAGGATACAGCACTGTATACTCTTTGCATGTTTTGGTCGTGATCTAACTGCGGCATGTAAAGAGCTAATCTATGAGGAAAAGAGGCTTCTCCATTCTTGATAAATACAGTGGGGGCCTGACTGTCAGCATGAATTCCTGTGATCCTTGCTGGGAGCTGCAATGCATTATCCTAGGCCTGCCGTAAAATGTTAGCGGCCTACAATAAGGATCTTTAATGACCGCTATAAAATGGCGTATTGGTGGTCATTAAGAGGTAACCTTAATTTATTCAAAACCAAAATATTGTAATGAAATATAAGACATCCTAAAAATTAAAATGTAAAATAAATATAAGCTTTGGCTTTATAAGAAGAAAGCAGTAGATCATTTTCCTGTGATTTTGCTTTTCATTGGACCCAAAGCCCAGAGCTAAGACGTGATAATTATCTCCATCGAGCGGCAACAATGGTGATTAAACTTGTGTCTCAATTAAGGATTCACATCAGCACCATAAAAAGCTTATTGTTTCCAACAGGTCAAAAGCACAATTTTTTTCAGAACTGTTGTTTGCAATCCAAAAATAATGAAGGGATTTTACAGACTAAAATGTAAGAAACTTGAAGGATATTAATCAGTGAATGTGACATTGTGTCTCTGTCTCTGTGATGTTTTCTTTCTATGTCTACAAATTGACTCATTGCAAAAGATGGATGGCAGAGATTTTAAGAAGGGACCAGGGAGCTTAGCTGGCACTGACTGCTTATTATGTACCAATCTAGGAAGACCATTCATCCTGATTACATTAAATTCTCCTTGTCCATGAGATCAGAGGTTTAGTCCAGCTGTAAACGTGTTTTTTTTTTTTTTTTTAATTAAGGCTATTAAAAGCTTCCTTTTAATAAAGGTCATGGAAGTATACAAAGACATGAGCCATAACAAAAAAAGACGTCTTCAAAGGGGGGTAGCTATAAGCAGAGACTTTCTATTGCTGGAAGCACAGTAACAAGTGGCATTTTGGTGCACCCTCTGGTATTCAGCACTTTGGGCACTTGCACTACTATTCCTTCAAACTATACGATACCTATAAGATGACCAATTCACTAAACAGTGTTGTCAGATGGGCCATACTGTAGCTGTTGAGGATACAGATTACAGTCACTGCTAGGACTAATAGGACTGCTGGGACAAAAAGGGTTGTCTTTTGCTTTGTGTCAAAGCCAGATCCAACTGAGAGAACCTCTTATACTATGGTAGGCTGCCCCAACACTGTCACTTTGTCGGGACATTAGTGTGGTCATTGTTATATCGTTGGCAGAATTTTGTGGTAATTCTTTGCGCTGGGTATAATGGTACAAATAGTTCTATAAACAAGGAGAGAGTCTGGTGGCTTGCACTACTGGTTCCACAACTCAGTGAGCTGATCAGGGGGCGGTGTTCTGGATCCTGGATAATGCTGTGTAGACAGTTAGTGGAGGTGCTCAACACCGGCAGGTACAATCCAACATAGGTAAATGTAGAAAATAAAAGCGGTCACTCACCACAAATCTTGCCATAGAATGCTTTATTGATCCAGGGAAGAACACAGCAGGGAAGGGGGAAGATGGAGGAGCAGGTGCAATCCGTGTGAAAACGTTTGTCTGATTGCACCCGCTCCTCCACCTTCCCCTTCCCTGCTGTGTTTCTTCCTGGATCAATAAAGAATTTTACGGTGAGATTTGTGGTGAGTGACCGCTCTTATTTTCTACATTTACACAGATAGTTCTATGTTATAGCAGTTTGCTGTGGGAACTACAACTTGGAACAATTGTTGCTTGTCACAAAGTCTGGGCACTCTAGGTTGACTTTAGAGGTTTGACCTGAAAATTACAATATCATCATCCATTTGTCTTCATGATGCTTCTCTACATTCACTAGCCTTTCTAGTGGCTTCCAGAAGGCAATTAGCCGGCTATCCCTGGTCCTATATATAAGCTATTGGTGCCTTCTTCCTTTTAATACATAATTTCTACAAAAAATACTTTAGTCTTTAGATACATCAACTGCTCTTCCCATTGACCGTGACACTTCTAATTAACTAGGACATCAGCTGCCTATGGTATACTTGGCTGCTATCCATCTGTAACATTTAGAAGACTGCATGAGGAAAGGATCATTTGGCTCCAGATTCTTATTTTATCTACAATCCACCTTACATTCATCTCACTGCGACCAAATACCTAAAAAGGATCTACTGGATTTTAGAGCTTTGCCTTCCACCAGTCACTTGGACAGCTCCAACCCATAGTAATCACTCGGGATCATGTGATAAATGCAGCTACATTAGAATTAACACAAGCCTTAGTTGAAACTACAGGAAATATAACTTTGCAGATAAGAAGCCGTTCTGCAGGTGTCACTAATGCAGCTTTACATTTTCTATGCATTATACAATGATTTTTCGGTTTGAAGAAAATTTTTACAGAACAAAGCCCTGAGAACAGCTCTTGTATTTTATAGCTGATTAAACATCAGTAACTGTGGTGTAGGTTATATTGTCTGTGCGGCTCCATAATGCTAATATTAATGGGAGCTGAAAATTGCTCTGTGTCGACCCAGGGAAGCAATGTGTGTTCAGATCAACTATTTAAAGGAACAATATTTCCAAAATATTTTTTTTATTAAAAGCATAAAATTAAATACAATGAACATTACAATGTATGAGAAATGCCTGCAAAGCCTTTCATGGCTGAGGCTTTATTTATTGACTTTTCCTCCCTCCCTCTCTTTCTCATCTTTTTTTTCCTACTTGGCTGATGCAAAGAATATAGACAGAGTGTAAAATATTATTGCCTAAAAGCATCATCTGTGACACATCTAGTTTATAAAACAAGGTATTAAAGAGATATTTTGAGAGGCCTCAGAAATCTGTATGCTATTATAATAACATTCATTCAGGGTTTAATGCAACACATTACACATTACAGGGGATATCTGATCTAGACTCAAAGCCAATAGGTTTCATGCACAGTGCTATAGCATACATATTTCCAAAGCACACGGTTGGGAATCCCAATAAATAAATACCAGATATACCCTGTATATGGTGATTTTGCAATATATTCTTACACAAACATATGAGACTCATCAAGATGTTAACACAGTGGCACTTTGTGTCTTAGGGCCCTATTACACCAATAGATATCTGACAGATTTTTGAAGCCAAAGCCAGGAATGGATTGGAAAAGAGGAGGAATCTAAGTCTTTACTTTAGGACCTGTTCTCTGCTTATAGTCTGTTCCTGGCTTTGGCTTCAAAAATCTGTCAGATAACTCTCTCTGTGTAAGGCTAGATTAATACAGGACAGATCCGTAGCGGATTTCATGCTACGAATTCGTATCGAAATCCGCTGCGGATCCCAAACTGTCATTTTTAATGAGATTACATACTCACAACGGGATTGTCATTCCACTGCGAGTATGTAAATGCCCGATCCCTTAACGTCCCGCTGTCCAGAGCATACATTACCTGATTCATGCTCCGGCTGCATCTGAGGCTCCTGGTTCCTGTAGGTCCCGCCCTTCAAATCAGTGGCTGCAGCGGAACTGTGCACTGATTGGCTGGGCGGGACCTCTGGAAGCCTCAGATGCAGCAGGAGTGTGAACCGGATAGAGTATGGTCCGGGCCACGTGGGGTTAAGGGAGGCAACACTTACATACTCACAGCGGGATGACAATCCTGCTGCGAGTATGTAATCTGGGATTACATTTGGGATCTACAGCGGATTTCGATGTGAACTCGCAGCATGAAATCCGCTGCGGATCTGTCATGTGTGAATCTAGCCTAAAGGCACCCTTACATGTCATGATATAGATTATAGCATCAACTTGGTTGAGTTGGTTGAGCTGTTTTCTATTGTTTCTATTAAAGGGAAACAAAATTTCCTTACCTTCACCCTCCGTTCTGTTTTCAATCATTTTCAATAACTTTATTCATATTTTTGGATATACTTGGCATTGCTGTTTCGGCTTCACAAACACGCTACGTGACAGCTCAAAAAGAACTTACAAGACTATAAAATATACAGCATATACTTGAGAGATGTTGAAATAAACTTATGCACAAGGCTGTTTGATGGCTTCATTCAAGTTCTGTGTTGCATGGAGCCATAAGTCCGCTTCTATAGAAGTCTAAAGGCCATTACTGTACCTCCATGTTCCTCTGATTTCATACAGAAGTATGTTAGGTGTGTTTTTAGGAATGCACCTGGTGTGGATCATTTCCTAGTACCTGGAAAATATTTTCTATTCTTTGATGTGAGGCAATGTTAAATAATAGAGTTCTTTCTTCTCACTAGTTGGAGCCCACTGAATAACTTAAAAAGATCAATGTGAATTTAAATCCCTATGCAATGAGCTCCCCCTAGGGATAACTGTAGGTAGACAATTTTTATGCAACTCTGTCCTAGTGAAGGGAAGCAGAAGATTTGAGCTTAGTT
Source organism: Dendropsophus ebraccatus (assembly GCF_027789765.1). Taxonomy (NCBI): domain Eukaryota; kingdom Metazoa; phylum Chordata; class Amphibia; order Anura; family Hylidae; genus Dendropsophus; species Dendropsophus ebraccatus. The sequence goes on from NC_091457.1 coordinate 87,576,670, forward strand.
GAACCCCTTATGTACCATAGCTAAGGTTACCAATTATTGTGCACATTCCTGCACACATCCTTCCTAAAGGCATTGCTTCTAATGGGAAATACTTAACCTCTCCAATATGGTGCATGAAAATTTGGAGGCAGGACAGTCTTGGCTATGTTCGACCCGGGGGGGGGGGGGGAGACACACAATGGGGATTAATAAGTGATTATTCTTCTTACTTATGGCCAACATCAACACACACACACCCAACCCCGCTACTGCACCCACCGGCACTCTAACTATGAGCCCTCGTAAGCACTCATAGTTAAATGCAGTGCGGTGACAGAGAGGATTCTCTCCACCCTGTCAGTCACTTTTGTGGCCACAGTGTGGACTCAGATTATCACAAGCGCCCACTCCCTCCCTGGAGTTAAGGTGTTTAAATGACATTACCCCAGCACTGCAGAAACGTGCAAAGCCAGGTGAGTATATATATATATATATATATATATATATATATATATATATATGGGGGGGGGGGGGGTTGTTTGTGTTTCTTTTTTTTATTTACAGATGATGCCTACCTGAGTAGAAAAAAGGGGTATGGGGGTAACTGCCTATGGGTTTGGGGGTTTGTAACAACATGGAGGATTCTGCAATCAAGCTTAGGGCAATAGCCAAGGGGGATATCTTTTACTGGGGAGGTAGTCTACACTGGGTCATACAGTTACTAGGGTGCATCAGGGATACTACCTACTAGATGGATGTACATAGGGGGCCTAAATACCATATAGACACAGAAAGGGACCTTTATTCTATAAAGGGGGCACAGAGGGCCCTTCTGGATGGATGGAAAAGAAAAAGAAACGGAAGTGACTCCCATCAGAGAAAACGCCACCTGTGAGTCAAAGGATAGAAGTCACTGTCATCATTAGTATGGTGTAGAGCTGGTATCTACTAGTATATGGTCAATGTATAGGGGGATAGTGGTCTAAGAAGTAAAGGATTTTACATTCTACAGCAGCAGTGTAAGTTCTGTAACCAGCCAAAACACACAGTGCAAAGTGACATGCACTGCAGGTTTTACCCTAGCATGCCAGCTATTCTAGCAGGTTTCGCCCACTGCTTTTAACCTTTGCAATGAAGACCTGGTGGGATAAGTAGTCTGTTCAGGACACATCAAACCTTTATCTGTTTAACCTTTATTATCTATGTGTATAAATGCTATATAGTAGAAATTGGATAAGGAGAGTAGGGAGCTGCCAATGGAAATGAGGGGGACAGTGTTTCTATTAGTGTGGAGGGGGTAGGGGATGAAAACTTTGAGGTTGGTAGATGTGGACAGGACTGCTGCACTGTGGTGTGGTTTACTTCAGGTAAAGCAGTATGCATACCTCACAACATTTTGGGCGGCCAAAGAGGGACATTTGTTCACGCTAGGAAAATTTTACAGTCATTTCTTTTTAATTCAAGGATGCAATCACACATCCAGGATCTGCTGCAGATTGATCCTTTTAGTTACATGGATATCTGCAAATCTGCAGCAGATCCTGTATGTTTGATGCATCCTTAGGTCTCATTCACACATCAGTAACCTTGTCTGTAATTGCGAACCCACAACTGCTGACAGGATTACAAATGTGTTTCAGTTACTGTCTGCATTTGCAGGTACCCACTCCCATATAGGTGACACGGGCGCACAATGGCTTAATCGTTTTGTTGCGGCACTGATCATGTTCCCAAATGGATCAGAAACACCTACAGATGTGTGTATGGGGCCATAGAACTTAATGAGTCTGCATGTGTAAAAGGGGCCATAATGTCACATAATTCATGTAGATATAACAATTTTTAGGATCCAACTTTCACCACATGATCCAAGTTTGTGTCTATTATACAGTAAGAAACCAGAAACTTTCTAGAGCACCATAAAAAGTGTATTATTGCAAATCTAATTTCTAGGTCAAAAAGAGGGACATGTAAGGGGCAAAGAGGGACAGAGGGACATAGGTAGAGATGAGCGAAACAGCTGGATTTCTGGTTCGTATGAATCAGAAATCTCGGCGTCTGACTCCCCCTGTCTGTTCCCTCCATGCAGCAGGTGGATACATTGTAAGGAACGCCTAGAAAACTGGGATACAGCCAATGCCAATGGCTGTATCCCAGTTTTCCAGGCGTTCCTTACGATGTATCCAGCCGCTCCAAAAGAGGGACACTTGGGAGGTATGAGTACTGTATGAATACAGTATCTGTGTGTATTGCTGCACTGCAGTGTTAGTTTACTACGGGTGGAGGACCATGTACTTTTGCAAAATGTATTGCTGCACTTCTGTAATGTTTCCCCACAGCTGAAGTAATTCATATAGTACATTGTAGTGTTGGTTCACTAGAGGTGGAGCAATATGTGTTGCTACAGTGTGGTGTTAGGCTACTACAGGTTAAACAGTATGTATTTCTTCAATGCTGTGTTGGTTTATTCCAGGTGGAGCAGTATGTATTGACATTTGTTTACTACAGACGGACTAATATTTATTTCTGCACTGCAGTGCTGGTTTGCTATCTGTGGAACAATATTTATTGCTGCACTGCGGCTTTGGTTTATTGCTGATTACTTGGGGGATGGTATCTGCATTACGTGGCGGTATTTAGAGGTGCACAGTAGTGGGTGTTTGTTAGCGAAGCCCCAGTATCAACATAGATTGCCTGGTGAGGCCAGGGTACACATTTTAAGAAGCCCTGGTCTAGGCAAATGGGACATACATATTGGATCCAATTCTTGTGGAGCAATACATACTCTCTATAAAATGGTGTTCGCTGTCGGGCAAGATACAGTACATGGCTTTTCTGGATCTTTGAAAGGCTAATCTTCCCAAGGCAAGGGGGATTTATATAGGTAGAATTATTGTTTAGCCATGTCTCTTACACCTCCTTGTGGGTTGTTACCCAGCTGTTCCAGGACTCTCAATGGTAAATCTGATAAACAAAGGTAGATTTAGAATTTTGCAGTTTTCACATAACCTGGTAGATTTGCCAGTTACAGCTTCCCAGGGATTCTAACAAAGCTTTGTCTGGGCCTGCTACCATCCCCCGGTAGCATATTTTTAAATAAATTCAATATGTAGCCTACATTCTCATCTACAGTACAGACCAAAAGTTTGGACACACCTTCTAATTCAAAGAGTTTTCTGTATTTTCATGACAATGAAAATTGTAGATTCACACTGAAGGCATCAAAACTATGAATTAACACATGTGGAATTATATACTACAAAAAAGTGTGAAACAACTGAAAATATTTCTTATATTTTAGGTTCTCCAAGGTAGCCACCTTTTGCTTTGATTCCTGCTTTGCACACTCTTGGCACTCTCTTGATGAGCTTCATGAGGTAGTCACCGGAAACGGTTTTCACTTCAGAGGTGTGCCCTGTCAGGTTTAATAAGTGGGATTTCTTGCCTTATAAATGGGGTTGGGACCATCAGTTGTGTTGTGCAGAAGTCAGATGGATACACGGCTAAAAGTCCTACTGAATAGACTGTTTGTATTATGACAAGAAAAAAAGCAGCTAAGTAAAGAAAAACGAGTGGCCATTATTACTCTAAGAAATTAAGGTTAGTCAGTCCAAAAAATTGGGAAAACTGTGAAAGTGTCCCCAAGTGCAGTTGCAGAAACCATCAAACACTACAAAGAAACTGGCTGACATGAGGACCGCCCCAGGATAGGAAGACCAAGAGTCACCTCTGCTGTGGAGGAGAAGTTCATCCAAGTCACCAGCCTCAGAAATCACAGGTTAACAGCAGCTCAGATTAGAGACCAGGTCAATGGCACACAGAGTTTTAGCAGCAAACTCATCTCTACAATAATTGGTAAGAGGAGACTTTGTGCAGCAGCAGGCCTTCATGGTAAAATAGCTGCTAGGAAACCACTGCTAAGGACAGGCAACAAGCAGAAGAGACTTGTCTGGGCTAAAGAACACAAGGAATGGACATTAGACCAGTGGAAATCTGTGCATTGGTCTGAGAAACCCAAATTTGAGATATTTGGTTCCAACCACCGTGTCTTTGTGCAACGGAGAAAAGGTGAACAAATGGACTCCACATGCCTGGTTCACACCGTAAAGCATGGAGGAGGAGGTGTGATGGTGTGGGGGTGTTTTGCTGGTGACACTGTTGGGGATTTATTTAAAATTAAAGGTATACAGAACCAGCATGGCTACCACAGCATCTTGCAGGGCCATGCTATTCCATCCGGTTTGCGTTTAGTTGGACCATCATTTATTTTTCAACAGGACAATGACCCAAAACACCTCTCCAGGCTGTGTAAGGGCTATTTGACCAAGAAGGAGCGTGATGGCGTGCTACGAAATGGTTTAGGGTGAGCTGGGCCGCAGAGTGAAGGCAAAAGGGCCAACAAGTGCTAAGCATCTCTGGGAACTCCTTCAAGACTGTTGGAAGACCATTTTAGGTGACTACCTCTTGAAGCTCATCAAGAGAATTCCAAGAGTATGCAAAGCAGGAATCAAAGTGAAAGGTGGCTACATTGAATATCCTAGAATATAAATCATATTTTCCGTTGTTTCACACTTTTGTTAAGTATACAATTCCACATGTGTTAATTCATAGTTTTGATGTCTTCAGTGTGAATCTACGATTTTCATAGTAATGAAAATACAGAAAACTCTTTGAATGAGAAGGTATGTCCAAACTTTTGGTCTGTACTGTATATCGCTGAAAGGTAAACCTAGTCGATCGATTTATCAACACTAGCGTCTCATAAGCCATTCTTAAAGTGTCACTGTCGTGAATTTTTTTTTTGCAGAAATCAATAGTCCAGGCGATTTTAAGAAACTTTGTAATTGGGTTTATTATCCGAAAAATGCATTTTTATTATGAAAAAGCTGTTTGAAGCTCTCCCCCCTGTCTTCATTGTTCTCCTATGGAGAGAGCTAAAGAAAAGACCAAAACAGAACAACAAAGAGTTAATCTACAAATATCTCACCCGTTATCTTCTTGGACAGTCACCAGTGACCTGTCTGAGCTCGGATTACAGCTGTCACCCAGCTCCCTGCCTGTAATCCTCTGTTATCTGCTTTCTGCTGCTGGCTAACTCCCTCCTTCCTCCTCCCCCCTCCCCTCTCCCTAGAACAGACAGGGTACTTCTCCTGCAACAAGTCACAATTTTCAGATTTTTCAGAGTGGATGAAAAAGAGGAAGGAGGGGGGGACCTGGGAAAAGGCTTTTTACATGCAGATAATGGCAGATTTGGCTAATAAACCCAATTACAAAGTTTCTTAAAATCGCCTGGACTATTGATTTCTGCAAAAAAAAAAAAAAAAAATACGACAGTGACTCTTTAACTAATTCCCCGCCAGCACACAGACACTCTGGATTTATATAAAGGCGCATGCTCTACATAAATCCAGGCCACAATATGTAGAAAACATACACAACAACTTGTAAAAGCATAGCTCTATGATATACCAATTAAATCACCAAGTATTACCAAATAAATTACCAAATAAATAAAATTAAGAGAACAATTACTAAGGGGAATATGTATCAACATCTTTTTTTTTTTTCCTAATACTTAGTTTTGCACACAGTGTATTTTTGATGCAACATTTATCTTAGCAAATTAGTGAGATTTAACCAGTTTACACCAAATTTGCCATTTCTCAGTTTTAGGGCGTGCTTTCAGGTTACCTACCTTTTTTTCGGCTGATTTATTATGTGCAATGATTTTATTTTAATGCAAAAAATAGTGCAGCAGTACTCCACTGCTATCTTAGCGTAGCTTTTCAGCCCAGCTGATTTAGGCAAGAATTTTGAAAAAAATGCAAATACATTATTTTCTAGATCTGTAGATGCTTTATATCCAGGTGTCAGCTATCATTAATTGCTAAGTACAATGAAGTAAGCAGTGTTTATAATAGTAAACAAAACCTAAATATGGTGAGTATTGCATGTTGCAACCAATTTATAGTTACACCATTAAGTCCAGGATATCCTGGGCTACCATATGCCCTGAGTATTAGGTGTCATTCTCAATTGCTATTTAAGGCTATGTTCACACTACGTATATGTCTGGCCGCATATTTTTCACGGCCGGACATATACGTGTAAAACTCCGGCCGGAATTTACGCAAGTTGCGGCCGGCTACGTACGGTCCGCGAACTTACGCCCGTAAGCTACGTACGCTTCCTGAGCGGCGTACGTAGCGATCTGACAGCGGTATTTTACTGGGATATCTTCGGCTAGTCCCGGACACCCCACAGAACCTTTTGGATCGGCAAATCAAAGTGGAAAAAAGAAGAAATCACCACTCCGTACAGGACCGCATATTACACTACGGCAGTAAGTTACAGCATTTCTGTCCCGAAACAATGGTCTGGTTCATTTTTTACGGCGCCGCATACGATCCGGGCGTAAGTTCGTACGTAGTGTGAACTGTGCGGTCGTAGATCGTATACTTTGCATTGTACGCAAACTACGTAAATCTCCGGCCGCTTATTCACGGAGCGCGCTACGACCGGAAACTTACGTAGTGTAAACATAGCCTTAAGTATATACGGTACTCATTGAAATCTAGAAACATAGATTCTGAGATTCAATAAGAACCTTTATATAAAGGTTTGAAAAAAATGTAAATGTGCTTTTCATGTGAGACACCATAGAGTGCTACCTAGTGCCTCTGGCTTTTTAGCATCAGTCCCAAGATTTGTGTGATATTTTTTGTCCTGAAGCAACACTTAGAGTTTAGGTACTATGTTATTGACTGACACTTTTATAATGGTTAGACATTTCACATTTTGCATGAGCTGAAAAATTGATGAAAAAAGAACATTACCTCTTAAAGGGAAGCTAACAGCTGGTTACAAGAATCTGATCTGATGTTCCCATAGTGCATGAGACACTGAGCGAGAAGGTAATTTCTTATCTAAATCCTCTTCACCCTTTGCCTGCACTCCTCCATTTAATTGCCATGTTAATTAGGTACTTTAGTGCAATGGGGAGGGTACTACAGCCGTTAGTGGACCTTAAGGCTAAGTTCACACATCATTTCTTTTTTTTTTTTAGCAAAGAACGGACGCTGATTGCAATTGCCTCAGTGTCCGTTCTTTACTGCAGGGGCCTGCTGTGTTCATACATCATTATTCTAACGCCCGATTAGAATAATGTGCCTGTCAATTATTTCCGGACGCTGCTCACTGAACAGCGTCTGGAAACATCAGCTGTTCACACAAGGCAATGTGCAGCGGCGCCCTCACATTGCATTGAAGTTAATGGCTAATTGATTTGTGGATACACCCGACTATGCACGCAAATCAATTGTGAAAAAAGAATGTTCCTGCAGCCGATACGGAGGTATCGGCTGCAGGAACGGGCTGAGTGCAGCCGGGCCGGCTGTTTAACAGCGTCTGTTGCTATGCAACGGACACTGTTAAACAATGTGTCAACATTGCCTATCACTGCAGAGCGCAATGGGAACATAATAACAGGTTACACTCTTCTAGGCTGCTGTCAGATTCCTAGTGGGGGGACCCCCCCCCACGATGGGAGCGCAAAGGCATGATACTTTTTCTTTAACCTGCCAGTCCTCAGCATCGTATGGTCGTATGGTCAAGATCACCCGAACGTTTGAAACAACCATCTAAACGACCGCAAAATAATCGTTACACTACATATATCGTTCACGTTCTCACGTGTTATGTGTTATCATTCGCTAAAAAAAATCATTAAGTGATTGTTAACGAGTGGTCGTTGGAGCGAGTTTATGAACGATAATTGGTATACTGCCTTAAGTATCCACCTTCCCTAGTAAAAATATCACTCAGTAAATTGTATAAGCACAAAAAAAAAAACAAAGTGCAAAATTGCTGATTTTTTTTTTGTCACATCAAATCCAGAAAAATTCTAATTCTGATCAAAAAGTCACATATACCCAAGCAAGGTACCAATAGAAAGAACAGATCCTGGCGCAAAAATGACACCTCATACAGCTCCATAAACCAAAAAGTAAAAGCGTTATAAGGATGGTAATAGAGCAATTTTAAACACGTTTAGTTTTTTTTTAAGGTTTTAATTTTTTTAAAAGCCATAAAATAAGAGTGTATACAAGTTACATATTGTTGTAATTGTACTGACTTAAAGAACATAGATAACATGTCAGTTTTACCATAGGGCAAACGAAATAAACACAAAACCCTCTAAACAAATAGCTTTTTTTTCAGTTTCACAATATATTTTATGGAAAAATTAAGTCTGTCATTGCAAAGTACAATTGGTGTCCTGTAGGTGAAAAAATGCAAGCCCTGGCTTTTTAAACATTAGGAGGAAAAAACAAAAGTGCTATAAACAAAAGGGGTTTGAGGGAAGGGAAGGGGTTAACAACCAGGCCATTGTTTTTGTTGCATTGTCATTTTTTTCCTCTTCACCTGCTAAGAGAACTTTTTTTTTCCATCTAAAGAGCCATACGAGATCTTGTCTTTTTACAGGACCAATATATTGGAATGACATCATTTGAATTTCCATATTCTGTGCCGTATAACTATAAACGCTCACCAGCTGTAGATTAGAAGTATTTTTTTCTTTATATTTCTCCTCCCTAGTTCTATATAGCACCTATGACGTGAAAAGGGCTTGCTGTGGGTGAAATTATCTTATAAATAACTATTTTTCTCAAGTCCCCTATCTCATAGCCATTGCCTCTGTTTAGAGCTATCCTCTCTACTGAAAGTGTAAGGTACTACCCAAATACTCTCTGTCCTCACTAGAGATGAGCGAACCTCGAGCATGTTCGAGGTCGATCCGAACTCGAACGTTCGGCATTTGATTAGCGGTGGCTGCTGAACTTGGATAAAGCCCTAAGGCTATGTGGAAATCATGCATATAGTCATTGACTGTATCCATGTTTTCCAGACAACCTTAGAGCTTTATCCAAGTTCAGCAGCCCCAGCTAATCAAATACCAAACGTTCGGGTTCGGATCGACTCGAACCCAAACCCGATTCGCTCATCTCTAGTCCTCACACATAACACATCTCTCCTCCCAGACACAGCGCTGATGTTCTGTTGTATCCAGAGTCATGAAGTAGTGGAGCTATGGCATGGGATGTTTGACATCCCACATGTCAGGAAAAGGTAGAAGTGGAACATAAGGAAATGTATAAACTAGCAAAATTTTACATATATTTTATTTATCTTGCACATTCAATACTGTAAAAGCGTAGTGCAATGTCAAAAGACCTTCGCTATTAACATGAATAATAAAGAAGGATTAGCTTAAAACATAGATTTTATTCAATTGCAGATAAAATATCCAAACAATAAACTCAAAAATCCAATCAATAAAATGACAATAATGTCCATAAAAGGATGCTGCCACAAAAAGTACCCCACCAGTGTCATTGTGGGAAGTGCTGACCTCCGAAACTGGGAAACCCTATTGGCAACGATGTCACCGTTAGTCTCTGTCTGTCGCGTAAGTATTGTGTGCAGTCATATCACGAACATGTGTCAGATACGGTATCCAAATGCTCAACCGTACCAATCTGGCCAATCGCCCTACTAAAAGTATAGGTACTGGCAAATCTTGATAGTACCGATCTCTACCAATAAAGACAAGAACGTCACAAGCAAACACCAATGAATGTGGCCCAGTCACCTGGCTGTCCGTAATGCTCTCGTCCCATATGCATATACCAACACCTACCCCTACATTCATTGCATTCACTGGCGTTTGCTTGTGGCGTTCTTGTCTTTATTACTGGAGATCGGTACAATCAAGATTTGCAGGTACCTATACTTTTAGTAGGGCGATTGGCCAGATTGGTACTGTTGGGCATTTGGATACTGTATCTGACACATGTTCGTGATATGACTGCACACAATACTTAGGTGACAGACAGAGACTAACGGTGACATCGTTGCCAATAGGGTTACTCAGTTTTGGAGGTCAGTACTTCCCACAATCACACTGGTGGGGTACTTATTGTGGCAGCATCCTTTTATGGACATTATTGTCATTTTATTAATTAGATTTTTGAGTTTATTTTTTGGATATCTATTTTACCTGCAATTGAATAAAAGCTATGTTTTAAGTTAATCCTTCTTTATCATTCACATTCAACACTGTAGAAGAAAAAATCCCAAATGCAAGAATTGAATAAATGAAAAGATGCATTAAAATTGGATTAGAAATTGTTTGTACTGTAGCTCGAAATGTTACTCATAAAAACTACAGCTCACCCTGCAAAAAGAGCCCTCACACAGGGACAAAGAAGCTCATACTTTCAGAAAAATCTTCTTTTTTACACAAAGATTGAAGCAAAATGCAGCTGACTTGCGTCCAGTCTGCAGCAGTCTGCAGGGAAGACAGGAAAGGTATTTTCCTTGGGCACAGCTTGACTTCAGGGCACAAGTATGTCTATGGATATGATTGTCTGTTTTTCTACTTTAACAACTGAAAAGCCTCTGGAATTATTCATTTATTGTTTAAATTATCTAAGATACAAGGGATGTTAAAAGTTAAAATATATTTTCCTCACTTTATTCACAGGATTTAAAGAAACAAAACAGATACGCTGAGTAAGGCTATGTTCAGACGCTGTATGAGACCAGCTGTTCCTTGACTTGGCCGGGTCACGGAATGATCAGTCTCATTATAGATCATCCCAGTACCGCCACTGCACTGATCTTTCGAGCAGCTGAGATCTGAAGCGGGCGCCTCCATGCGTGCCCCCATCAGAACTCCCCACTGCACACAATGGAGCATGCGGCCAGAGCCACTCGCTCCACTGTGTGCACTGACAGGGTTTTTGCAGCAGCTATTCAATGAATAGCGGCTGCAGAAAACTGAAATGTTAGAGATCCCAGCAGGAGCGTATACTATGTGTATACACTCTGTACGGGATTCCATAGAAGGCAAGGTAACGTACATTTTCGTATTGATCGCGGCCGTTGTTGCAATCGGCGTACTTTTACGAAAATATACGTTGTGTGAACATGGCCTAATGAAGGACCAAGGCATTTTTTTTGCCCTTCACTGTACACAGCATAAAGAAAAACAGCTGTAATTGATACATAAAAAAATTATGAACATACCATATTTTCCGGTGTATAAGTTAACTTTTTAACCCAAAAAAATTTGCCCAGAAGTCGGGGGTCATCTTATACAGTATTCTTGGAATGGTCCCTGATATAAAAGAAAAAATTCAACTCCCCTATCACTTGTTCCTGGCAGCTCCTCCCGGCAGCTGTGCGTCTCCTGTCATGTTCCTGTCATGAGTCAGGTGCCCTGCCTCCCACCTCGGTTAACCCCTGCCTGACCGCAGCAGGGCTCCAGCTGGTAAACCCTGCTGTGGTCAAGCAGGGGTAAGATTTGAGACGAACCCCTGAAAATCTTCTTAAAGGTCAGGGGATGCCTTATATGCTGGAAAATATAGTACTCATTATTTATAGCCTGTGAGTGAACTTGCTTTGCAAGAACCTATGTGCAAAAAGTAGCTCTCTATTTTCTCTCATTCAGAAGTGAAAGGTTAGAGGAAAAGATGGGAGTTCTAGATAATGTTTTCGCTGTGGCTTTGGCTAAGTAACTCTATGGTGTCAGATCGGGTATGGACATAAGAACTAAAAGAAGCATTTTTAGTGCTTAATTAGGTTTTCCCATGACAATTACAATATATTCCAAAATGCTAGAGATGCACTACATGTGCCATTAAAAGGGTACTCCATTTAAAGTATACCTGTCGCTATAACTTTCAAAATATAAATCTACAGTAGATTTGAAATACAGCGAGTTTGAAATATACATTTGTTTTTTTAGTTATCATGCTGTAAAATAAAGCTGAACTTACAAGAAATCCAGGTCCAGTCTCCTGAAGGCAGATTTTTAATCTTATGCTGGTTGAAAAAAAGTAACTAAACACATGAAATCTGGCCACTACGTCTGTTAATCACTGCCTTCTCTGTGAGTGTTCAGATGACCTGGGAAACATAGTACTTCCTGTGTCTAAATACAGGAAGTGCCGTGTTTTCCATGATAACAAAAAAATAAAATAAATAATTAATAAATGTAAATTGCAAACTTGCCTTATTTCACATCTTCTGATGATTTAGATTTTGAAAGTTCTAATAACAGGTACACTTTAAAGCCGAGTTCACACTGTGTAAGTAGGCGGATTTTTTCAATAAATAGCGGCCAGTGTTGCAATAGAAGATATTTATTTAAAATTTACATTGTATGAACTTAGCCTAAGAAAGATTTAACCCTGTTCAATCCACACCCATAATCTAAGCTTGTTTGTAATAGTTTTCTATTACATACATAGGTCCCTTTTTCTGCAGCACATCCTAACTTATACCCTGAAGCTACAGAAAATCCTCACTTCTTAGTCCTCCCCTTTCAGTGTTCATTCGCCTACTGCAGCCAGCCAACCCGGCGTGGTAAAGAATACTAGTGGTTGAAACACCAGTAATTCCAGACATTTGCAGCATATTTGATGTAAAAAAAAAGTGCTCATTGTGTGCAAAAATTAACAAATGATACAGAATAACCAAAATAGAATCCAGAATATATAAAGAGTATCAGTAAAAACTGCAGAAGGTCTATTTTTATTTTTTAAAGTAAGGTCGCACACATTTAAAATAGCAAGATTCAAAAATCCCATTCACATGCTGAGGAACAATCCACACAAAATACATGTGGAAAATCACAAGCTGAGTGGATTGCAAATGCACAACATGTTAGTTTTGGATTAATGAGCAGTGGATTGTGTTGTAGAAGCTCAACTGCGGATTTTTAACCCCTTAGCAACCCATGACGTATCTGATACGTCATGTTGCCGCGGGGGGAGTTCAGAGAGGGGTCCCACTGGGACCCCGCTCTGAACAGCGCTGCTCCCGGCTGAGATCTGCAGCTGCTGAGAACTGGGGGAAGAAGACTGAATAGATAATAAGTATGGAACCAGCAACAAATGCAAAAGTTGTTTGTTTTTTTTAACCTCTCTAAGGTATCCAATAGTGTCTGCAGCTCTTTGCAGCAAATACAACTGTTAGCTTCACATTATTGGATGATTCCAAATGGCTGTCCAGAAATCAGTAAATTAATACCACAAAGTTTAACCTGTTTAAGTAAACAGGTAGCAATCTGTAAAAATTAAAACACATGTATCCTACAATGGTCTTGCTGCTAAAAGTGATACCAAGTTGTATACATTGTCATAAATGTCCTCCATTACTTTTTAACAAAATAACATATAAGTTATTACTACCTGAATTTGCTAGAACCATTAAAATGTGCCAACCATACTTGTAGATTCAGTGATTAAAAATCGCCCATTAGTCAAGTAATAAGATAACATCAAACAACCAAATGGCTGAAATAAATGCATCAGGCGTTGTATGTGTTGAAATTTGTGCATAGAAGGTTACGTCTTATGCAAATGATTTATCTTTAAAGTGTTAATTAGAAATTCAGGTCTAAATCAGGTGTGGTGACTAACCAATCAATGTCGGCCATATGTACGAGTTTGGAATGAGAGAAGATGCGTTAATAGGTTGCAAATTGCTATTTTTCTACAAGTCATTAATGAAAGGCTAACCTTTTTTTCAGCAATATAAATCTTTGCAAAAGCTTCCGCATCTAACCCTGCATTTTAGCCTTAAAATTATGAGGACAGTTAAAGCGTAGCTATAATTTAAGTAGCCCAAAAAATTAAATTGCTAAAATATATATATATATGTATATATATATATATATATATATATATATATATATATATGTATATATTTATATGTATGTATATATATATATATATATATATATATATATATATGTTACCCTTTATAAAGATTCCTAAACTGTGTGCATATCTTGTGTGCTTGCTGAGTTGTTTGACTCAAAAAATAAATAGATAAATAAAAGATTTTTTTCTCCTGGCTTTCTGATAGTGAGCATGGCCTTCTTCACCTGTCATCTTCCTTGCTGGGTCCATCCATCCATTGACCAGCGCCTTAGCAGACAGTGGGATAAGATACAGTGCCTCAGTATACAGTATTGCACATTTGGGATTAGATACAGAGCCCCAGCAGATGGTATCACACAGAGTGGGGTTAGATACAGTGCCCAAGCATACAGTATCACACAGCGGGATTAGACACAGTGCCTCAGCATGCAGTATCACATGGTAGGATTAGATACAGAGCTCCAGAAAATGCTATAGTCACCTGCTCTCTCACCACTGCAGGATTCAGTCAGTCAGGGGGGGGAGGGGCACCTACTGCAGCACTAAGTGAACAGTGACCTCCTCTCAGGTGACATACATACAGTGACAGTCACCTGCTCTCGTAAGAGTGTAAGATGTTGTCAGCCATGGCGGGGGGCACCTGCTGCAGACATCTGATGGTGGGAGTAGTGTGGAAGGACTACAGCTGTGTTGTGCTGGGAGTTGTAGCCCCCCATTCTAGAAAATGTTTTGAGTACCCCTTTATTACTGATCATATCAATAGAGGTATTGTGTGCATAATACAAATTAATTCCATTCTTTCTTTGAATACTCTCAACAAATACAATCTACAGATTTCCTGACTATAGGCCCAGTTTACTTTAGTTTTACAAAACTATTATGTCAACGAGATCGAATTTTTCCCTTTCACATCAATTACCGTTTACTGATGTATGGTAAATATTTCCAGCAGTTTGGATGGTTCAAGTAAGATGTATCGATTGCCCTGGGTTTTATAATGAAGCTTTGAAGGAAGGGCACTGTGCCAGCATCTCGAGGCCTCCAGAGTCGATTGCTCTTACTATTAGCTTGTAAGTGGGTAACAGGATCGCTTTGGAAGCTGTCCTCTACATTCTAGTGCAAATGAGGGATTTGATTAAGATTAATAGATTGATAAGATTAAAAGGTCTGTTTATTTGCCCTGCTAAGCACAAGAAAAAATGTGTCTGGGAGATTTGGAAAAAATATATTAAGTGAAGAAGGAGATCAGAAATACCAGTGGCACTGGCTGGTAGTGAATCTATCATTTAAAGGAGAAATAAATCTTTTTTTTTTTTTTTAAAGAAATTTGAAAGAAAGCAAAAGTATAATGTAACAAGCACAGTGCGCAATAGTAAAAAGAGTTCAAGGAGTCTCTCAGGCACTCCATACAAAAGCCATTTTAGAGATAGCAGGTGTTAGGATGCATTTTTCTCGATGCATTTACTAATAAAAAAGACCTTTTTTGGCAAACATTTTGGCATAAGCTGCACAAAAAAGGTATAAATCACAAATTGCATTTTGCATCGGGGGGGGGGGGGGGGTTGATGAAAAACACTACAAATTTCATTTCCAGCATATGGCTATGTTCACACAATGGCTGTTGCCACATTATTCTAGTTTAGGTGGACTAATTGGCCTTTGGGTGTGGCTTTAATTAAAAAGTCCATTGAATTGAATAGTAAAAACAGAGAGAGGATAGTGAAAAGAGAAAAATTGTGCACAAACAAATAAACATAACGTCCGCTGTTTTCAAAAGATGTCCGAATTTAAATGACATGATCATTATTTTGACGTCCGCGCAGATGACGTCCGTCATTTAATAAACTGTGTGCATTAAACGTCTGTCCTTCCATTGACTTCAATGCAAATCGCAGCAGTAACGGGAGTCTTTTTAAATAGAAAAAGCTGACGCCTTTTTTTGTCGTTGTGTGAACATAGCCTGTAAATGAAAAAAAAAATTAACCAGTTTAAACCTGACTTGCTTACAAAAAAAGGCATGTGACTTTGTGCATGAAGATATTATCCAGGTGAACAAAAAAAGTTCACTACATGGAACACAGTTTTATTTATCAGTGGATTGCGAAAAGGTGAAATATTTTTTTTTTACAAAAGACATTTCACACTTTTTATGCATATCCTCCAGTCTTTTTAAAGGGATTTTCCCCTTTTAAGCTCAGTCCTGCCGCATCCTGCTCTAACTTCCTGGTTCAATGTGAAAGAGAGACGAGGGAGGAGCGTGGACAGTATGCGGCTGTGCCGAGCAAAAAGAGCTCTGCAATGCTGTGTCTCCCTCTGACATTAAACTTGTGTTCAGGGACAATCCAAGCCCTGGAGGCATGTGGGATGTAAGAGGGAGACATGGAAGTAAATAAAACATACTTACCTGGTCCCAACCATCAGTCCTATCTCTGCCTGGCCAACAGTATCAGCTATCAGGATCCATGGCAGAGAAAGAAAGGGACCAAACTTCAAAAGAAGGTAGTTTTGCTAATAGAGAAATTTCCCCATCACCTAACAAAATTTTACGTGATAGAAATAAACCTTTAACCACAAATGCAACATTTCTTCTTCAATTTCTAGAACACCAATACTGTTGCTACTTTCCAAAACATGATTTTTTTAAAACTCCTTTTCAGGACAAGACACGACAGTGAGCCCTTAGGCTGAGCCCACCCACTGTCCCTACCTACTTGCCTCAAATGGCCCTAGGTAGCCACGAACAACCACAAAGATGGTCCCTGCTCTGGTGTAAGTGAAACACAGAATGAGATAGACAAACAAAGACAAAGGATAGTCAGAAAGCAAAAGCCAAAACCAAACGGGCAACGCAGTACAAAGTCAGTAAACAGTCGGATAGTCAAAGGTCAGGCAGGAGGTCAGATAACAGGCTGAGCAAGCAGATGAATTAGGAACGGGGATCGCAGGAATATACAGGGGGAGCTGGGATCAGGGTATGAACCTTAATAGCCAGCACTGAGAGACAGGCTCAGCTTTCTTTTATGAGGATCAAGAGCCCGGTCCGGATCCCCATTGGACCGGTGCTCTAATCCTCAAGACTCCAGATGGGCAGAGCAAAACGTCAATCAAAAAGACTTGCTCATCTGCAGAAATCAAGTCTTGCAGAGCTAAGTGTAACTCTTGCTTTGCCTGAAGCTGAGAAGTGTGTCACACAAAAGCAAAAACCCAGTTCACACCAGGCTACTGCACATTCCTGACACTCCTTGTAAAAAGCTTTTGCTTCTTCTTCTATCCAAATTTAAAACCTGTTACTACTTCCTGAAAAGATGATTTTTTTAAGTCACTTGAAAAAAAACATTGGGGGACATTTCTCCAGGGCTTTTTTGCCCATTTTGGTCTAAGTTTTATATATGAACCAGTATTTGACTGGCGAATATTTTTTAAATGCTATTTTTTTTTTTTTAAATCTGCCTGTTTTCACTATTCACCCAGAAATTTGCATAATCCAGGATTAGCGCAAAATGTATCATTTGCAACTTTTTAAAAAGTTGCAAACACTGGTGCAGGCCTACGTCTGGTCAGTACCAAGTAAATTTGTTTGTGCAATTTTCTGCAAATATTCTGAGAAAATTCTATTAAAAAATGTATAAATACTTTGTTAAATTAGACCTATTTAGCTGGATAAAAAAAAAATAAAAATACCCTGTACAAAAAAACGTCTTTAGATCATCCAGGGACCCCATAATAGATAGCAGCAGTCTGCTTCCACCGCCCCTGTTACTCAGAGCAATGGCAGCAGATAGTTGCTATCTGCATCTTTGTTCTTTCAACATTGTGTATGTCAGCTGATCATTGTCTTCTATTGCATGTAGCAATTATCGTCAATAACTTCTGATATCGGCCGAATACAGTCAATAATCGCTTTGTGTAATAGGGCCTTTAGCCATTTACCCCTAGCCAAGATATGTTGTCATAGCATCTCATTTGCTACTGGATGGTTAGTATCTGGATTTGCTGAAAAGGTCATGGAAACAACAAGTGCAACAAACACTAAGCCCTTCTGTCTTGGGTAGCAAAACCTGGCACCTAAGTGGAGGGGGAAGGGTTGATTGTAACTGTAAGGTTTTCTATATCCTTTGTACTCCAATGGTAACTAAGTATCCATGTTTATCCTTTCCTAACACTATTCCACTGTTGTAGAAGTAAAAACTGAAGATAAATGGTTGTCGTCTGGACCAATAATAGGATTCCTGAGTTCCGCAAGATGTGAAGCTCTAAAACAGCCCCGGACAGATTAATAGAGGAGCTTGATGAGCCGTGACCTAGGGATCTTCTGAGAGGGACTCAACAGCTAATCAATAAGAACACAAATGTTTCAGAACTCAGAAAAAAAAACATACAACATACAAGGACTGGACAGAGCTTAGGATTTTTATAGATTTACTTTATTTTATGGCAAAAAATTTAATTAATATTTTATTGTCATTACCAAAGAAGAATAAAACAAGTCAGATTATTTATAAATTAAAAGTAACCAAGTGACACACTGGAGATCATATAATATTTTTGTGTGCTTTACATGTTCCAAAACCAAAATTGTGGAAATGATGATTGTACCTAGTGGAAAAGTAAAGAACCTAAGTTTCTATTGTAGCATTAAAGTTGAAATTCTTTATAAAGTGTGCACCATAGGGTCAATTCTTAAAAACAGAAATAAGGGAAAGACATGCATCTACCAAGATTAAACTTCCAGAATTACTAAAAAAAAAATCAACAAATGACACAAAAAAGAGACCTAAAAGAACAACATATCATATAATAAAAAAAGCACATTGAACCACATCCAAAAGGCAAACTATAGGATTACAAATAGAAGGACATCTCTCTAAAAGAAACAGAAAACAATATATAAATAATTGTGAACAATTACATCTATGAGGGAAGTCTAAAGTGCTCACATAGATGTTTTATTAAGCCATATAGCTTCTTCAGGGATAATGGCTCTGCTGGAATACATGTAGTAATACTGCATACATATTCATCAAGTAATGATAAAATAAAAATATTAGGTGCACGCTCCAGATGGCAAATCATTATATATAACAAGTTTATATACTGTGTAGTACTATAACAACATAAACTAATTGAATACAAAATATATAGCATTAGGAAATAAATAGATCTAGGGGGGGGGAAAAGCTAAATAAAACAAAAAGAAGGAAAATAAAACTCAAAAATCAAGAAAGTACAATGTTATGTGCAGTTAAATTCATACAACATCAATAACACCTTTACTAGAGACTACAAAGACAAACGTCAACTACAGATTGCTTTCCGTATGGACAATGAATCCAAAGATCTAATGTCAAAGGTCTTTTAATGTTGCAGGCAGCACTTCTCCAATATGTGTGAGGTATGAAAGGATACTAGACGTTTGGTTTTGCTCTACTTCCACTTAATACTCTTTGAAGAGGAATGTCTGTGCACTGTAAGTTGCATTCTTGTTTGAGGCCCTATTCCACTGAACTTTTTCGAACGATTATCGTTCATAAAATTGTTCAAACGACCGCTCATTAACGATATTCGTTCTGTGGAATAGCTGTAAACGAGCGAACGACAACAGCGAAATTGTCGTTGAGTCATTCACTATTTTTTTTCAACATGTCGAAAAAAAAATCGTTGGTCTTTCAACAATAATTCGCTAATCTTTTCGTTGAATAAAAAATCTTTCAGTCGTTCTTGAAATGTCTACCTACATTTCCCCACATTTTAAACGACCATGTAACGATGTAACGACCGCAAAAAAATCGTTACACTACAGATATCATTCACGTTCCCACACATATTATGTGTTATCGTTTGCTTAAAAAAATTAAGTGCTCGTTAACGAGCGGTCGTTGGAGCGAGTCTATGAACGATAATCATTCCGTGAAATAGGGCTATTATTTTTATATCCCAAAAGAATCAAGTTGTAGTAGCCCAGACATATTCTCCCTGGCGAAGCCACGGGTGGAACTGTCATAAACTTTCCCCCAAACTTTGCCTGTCTACTACATATATTTAAGAAATTAGTAACCTTTACATTAATGGTATTTCTTCTACATCATCGTGCCTGAAGAAGGGTAGGCTATGACTGAAATGTTGCATAAAATTACATAACTACATGCACAGCTTGATTCTTTTGGGACATGTCAAACAGACTTTAGACACAAATGTCTCCAAAAACACAATCAAG
Organism: Dendropsophus ebraccatus; assembly: GCF_027789765.1. Lineage (NCBI taxonomy): Eukaryota > Metazoa > Chordata > Amphibia > Anura > Hylidae > Dendropsophus > Dendropsophus ebraccatus. The sequence goes on from NC_091457.1 coordinate 87,596,596, forward strand.
AATGGCATATCTGTTCACTGGTCTTAATTCCCTGTCCCCACGTCCCACGTGAATTTATTGAGAAGCTTTTCTATTCTATAAACAATGAGATCCATTGTAATGTTTGTAGTTGTGTTGCCGGCATCCTAAGCACATAGCCCAGGAAGCATTTTTGATGGAAAATTCCTATTTTTGTAAAAGAGCTCAGTCAGCAGACTAGTCTCTATAAAACCTTTCAGCTATACATCACAGTAACTATAATTGACAGTTGAAATTGTTACTTACTTTAATATGTGAAATGACTTAAAATTGGCATTAACCTCCAACTAGGAACTCTGACTTACTAATTATAAGAAATAAATTAATCCACCCTGCCGCAATCAGTGTTAAAGGTTTAATTTGCAGTTTTAGAAGAATAAACAGCATGTTCTGACCCTCCCATCAGATGGAATCATTGATCAGACACATTCCTAATGCTGACTATTTATTAAGTATAACAAAAAGAGTTGAAGAAGTTTCCTGTTTTTACTTTGTGAAACAATCTATAAAATAGATCTGTGCATGTATGCATTGGCTGGTGACAGGTTCACCCACCCTTACCTGCACTGCCTTGTTTATAAAAATGGCCGGACCATAAGAACAATGATGCACTTTGCCCCTCTGCCATTTTGTCTAAAACCCCCTGCTGATAGTATGTAAGCTGATGCATGCGAGCAGGGACCTCACTCCTCATGTATGGATAATTATATGTAGATCTCTGTAATGTCTATTTTTTGTCTATGTATGTACCCCCAGATTTTTAAAGTGCTGCGCAATCCGTTGGCGCTATATAAATAAAAGTTATTATTATTATTATTATTATTATTATTATTATTATTATTATTATCACTACTTCCTGAGAGACACAATGGTACAGGGGTCCCATTCATTGATAGTAAATATGCATAATGTCTTGCAGAACCTGGTAGTAAATGGTTAAATTTTTTGTTTTTAGTCATCCAATGGTTCATTATTTATGGCCATCCTTAATATTTTCATCCCATATGGTCCGTGGTTAATCTTCAATTATTGTTGCAGCATTGTTTGTCAATGCCCAGTTGAGGTTAAAGTGGGTCGTTGGGGAAAATGAATCATAATGGATACCACTCACCTACACTGTGTTAAATACACTACTGTGTGAGATAACAGCAATCTACATCCACAGAAGATCTGTGGTTAGTTCTCCAAGATGTTTGGAACAACCTCCATGTGCAAGTGTACAGTACCTAGAAGGACCAATGCTGTTTTGAAGGCAAATAACAGTCACACCAAATACTGATTTAATGTACTTTTCTCTTCTGTTCAATCTTTTGGTATTTTGTGAGTTAATAAAAAATAAACTATTACATTATTATAAACTTCTATTTTTGAAAGCATTATTCCTTTGAGGCATTTTTTCCAAATCTGCCTAAACTGTTTGGACAGTACTGTATGTTAACCTAGATTGCCTGGTACCCATTGGTTAGTTGTACTCCCCAAGTTCTACCCATATTGCATAGATCCATTTCTATTGCTTCTCTATCAAGAAATAAAGAAAAGAAGGATTTTTATTTCAGAAAATCCTTGCATGTCCACCTCTATTTGCCCTATTAGTAATAAGTACTCTGTCATCTGTCAAATGATGAAAACACACAGTTCTGAACCGTCCAAATTCACGACAGTAGGATCTGTCACATTTCCACCATGGTGGACAAAATAGCACTACATTCTGGGATTTTTGCTGGAATCTGTGATAATTAACCCATTCAGGACCAAGGATGTAATTATACGTCAATGTCAGGTAGGGGGTCTGGAAAACAAGACGAGTGCAGCCCTAGAACTGGCACCCACCCCAGCTGGCCCTACCTGCTTGCCGCGACAGCTCTAAACAGCTGCGGACAACTGGGCGGCGTTCCCTAACCTGGCAAAGTGCATACACGAAAAACAGAGACAAGACTAACAAACAAGCAAGGGAAAGTCAGAGGTCCGAGTCAGTAACAGCCAGTCAGTATAGGTACAAAATTGTGATCCAAAGAATAGTCGAGGTCCAAGCCAAAAGGTCAGGTATCGGAAGTACAAAGTCAGAGTAATGCTAGGTCAAGATACACAGGAGGAACCAGGTTCTATCGCAGGCAAGAAATGAGAGCACAGGTCTGATATTTATTCAGCCTGGAGTCCCAGCCCCAGACTTGATTGGGGCTGAGGCTCCAGGTCCTGCCAGATACAGAAAGCTAACTGGTAAGTCAGCTGTCAATCAATAATTAGTGCACACACCCAACACCTATGCTGAACAGCCAGGGGAGTGAAACCTTGGCCTCTACTATAACAAAGAACAGCAGAGCTGAGTATGTGAAAAACATGTGAAGCATTATGGCTGAAAAAGCCGAGCCGAGCGCACAACCCGAGTCCTAACAGACCCCCCCCCCCCCCCCCCCCTGAGGAGGGGCCTCCGGACCCTCACGAGGACCTCCAGGTCTGGTGGGATGCTTATCATAAAAATTTTTTATCAAATCCGGGGCATGGAGATCTCGTGCAGTTACCCATGTGCGCTCCTCTGGGCCGTACCCCTTCCAGTGTACCAGATATTGTATGGTTCTGCGAACCCTTCTTGAGTCTAAAATTCTTTCTATTTCATACTCGAGTTCACCTTGGACTACAACTGGAAGAGGCGGAGGACTAGTAACTGTTGGAGGAATGTACTTCTTGATCAGGCTTTTATGAAATACTGGGTGAATTTTCAATGACTGAGGCAACTGTAATTTAAAAGATACAGGATTTATAGAAAAGGGACCAATATACCTGGGGGCGAATTTGGCTGAAGGTACTCGTATACGCAAGTTCTTTGTCAATAACCATACCCTTTCTCCCACCACATACTGAGGACCAGGACGGCGTCTGCGATTAGCATATTGTGTTTGTTTTTGCTGGGACACGGTTAGAGTCGTCAGACTCTCCGCCAAAACTGTGCAGTTTTTTGGTCAGTTCTTGGACAGAAGAAAAGTATGACTCTAGATTAGGTACCGCAGAGAACCTAGGATGAAAACCATAGTTACAATAGAAGGGGGTTTGTTGAGTGGAAGTGTTGACATGGTTGTTTAAAGCGAACTCTGCCATGGGTAAATATTCAGACCACGTGTGTTGATTATCAGATATAAAACATCTTAAATATTGTTCCAGGGACTGATTGGTACGTTCAGTTTGGCCATTGGTTTCAGGATGAAATGCAGAAGAAAATGACAGAGATATGTTGAGCAGTTCACAGAAGGCCCTCCAAAACCTGGACACAAACTGTATCCCTCGGTCCGAGACAATGTTGGTAGGTATCCCGTGCAACCGGAGGATGTGACGAGTAAACAGTTTGGCCAGGGTTTTTGCAGTAGGCAACTTTTTTAAAGCAATAAAATGACACATTTTACTGAATCGATCTAGAACCACCCAGATGACAGTCTTACCCTTTGAGGGGGGAAGATCAGTTATGAAGTCCATCGATAGATGGGGACCAGGGGCGAGTCGGCAATGGCAGAGGCTGGAGCAGACCTTCAGGCAGGGATCTTGGGGTTTTTGCTCGGGCACATACGTCACAGGATTTAACGTATTCCCATACATCCCTCTGCCACGAAGGCCACCAGCAAGAACGAGACAAGAGATAACCAGTCCCAGCTATCCCTGGGTGACCAGCCAGTGTAGACGCATGTATCTCCTTTAATACTGCTAATCTAAGGTGTACAGGGACGAACAGTTTATCAGAAGGTAGATTAGCAGGCGCATCATTTTGAGATCTCAAAATTTCCTCTTTAAGATTAACAGACGTGGGTTTAACCTCTTTGCCTTATCTAGGTATAACAGGTTTTTATGGTCAGTTAAAACAGTTACTTGATGTTTTGCCCCCTCCAGGAAATGTCTCCACTTCTCAAAGGCCCACTTGATGGCCAACAGCTCCCGGTTACCAATATCGTAGTTAATTTCAGAGGTGGAGAATTTCCTGGAAAAGTACGCAACTGGTCTCAGATTAGTAAACGTCTCTCTACCCTGAGACAACACTGCTCCGACCCCCGTCTCAGACGCATCCACTTCTACCGCGAATGGCAGATCTAGGTCAGGATGGACCAATACGGGAGAGGATGAAAAACTCTTTTTCAGTTTAGTAAAGGCTTGTTCTGCCTCAGGAGACCAGGAGGTTGGATCTGCACCCTTTTTTGTCAGCTCTGTGAGAGGTTTTACCACTAGTGAGAAGTTTCGGATAAACTTTCTATAAAAGTTTGCAAACCCCAAAAACCTTTGCACCTCTTTCAAGGTGGTTGGCCACACCCACTCCAGAACCGCTGACACTTTTTTAGGGTCTATTTGTACAGACTCTGGCGTTAAAATGTACCCTAAGGTGAGCTTTGCACGGTTGCTTTATCCTCTGCAGACCTTACCATTGTTAATTAAACACGTGGATATAAAAGCGCTGCAGGCTGCCTTCACTAAATTCATTTGGTGTGGCAAACGCCCGAGATGTTTGTTCACTAACTGGCTGCAACCTAATGTACCAGATACAGATATGGTGATATCACAACTGAAATTCTTTCTAGGGGTAGATAGGGTGGATGCTGAGAGACACAAAGATTTGGGTACTAAACTTTTCTTTAAGAAATGGAGACCATTTATACTTTCGCACTATGACACTGATGGAATCTGTGATATTGTCCGCCCATTTCAAATGACTAAATGGTACTGCACAGAATTGCTTAAGGGTACCCTAGGAGCCTTGCAAATATCGTAGATTACAATCTAGCAATGCTGATGAGAGAGAATATAGAGGATTAGGGAAATACCATCTCTTCTTCTGCTGCTCAGTTTGATGGTTTCTTTGCATGTGGAAGTGTTCTCTCGCAGTTTCTGTTTTATCCTTTTTGATTACACCTGTTTGTAATTGCTTGTGAACACATGTACGCATTTAGTTTGGTGTATTGGGTTTACCCGATACCATTTCTGTATTTGTTCTGCGGATGTGGTCTTGAAAAAACAATAAAAATGTGTTTAAAAAAAAAAAAAGTACCCTAAAAATGCAACCTCCTTGACACCAAACAGGCACTTAGACAACTTGGCACAAAGAGAGTTTTTCCGAAGCCTAGATAACACCTCACGGACATGATTAACATGAGATTCCCAGTCGGGGGAATAAATGAGAATGTCATCCAGGTAAATGACTACATATTGGCCAAACAGATCTCGAAATAGGTCATTGACAAACCTTTGACCCTGAACAGCCAGGGGAGTGAAACCTTGGCCTCTGCTATAACAAAGAACAGCAGAGCTGAGTATGTGAAAAACATGTGAAGCATTATGGCTGAAAAAGCCGAGCCGAGCGCACGACCTGAGTCCTAACAGTCAATTTTTGTGGTGCATTCCCACTCATGGACATATAGTTATGTCCTCAGATGAAACGGTGCAGAAGCTGTGCTCGTGCCATCCGCGGTGGGTCCTGCCTGTCAATGATACCCGGGCACACGCCACAACTGCCAAGATCAAGGCAGTTAACCCTTTAGATGGAACGATCAATGCAATTGCAGCATCTATAGGGCTGAACAGAGGGAGAATTCTCCCTCTGCTCACCACCGGGGCTATGAGAAGTGATTGCACAGCCCCGATGGTAGCTATGTCAACCGGAGGCCTTCCTGAGGCCTTAAGTATCAAAGCTATGGTGGCTGATCAGACTCAGCCTAAGGCTGAGCCTGATCAGGTATGCCTATGACAAGCACATTACATTGCAATGCAGATCAACAATACAATGCATTATGCCTGTTATCAACTGAAAATCACTAGGATAAGTTAAAGCATCACAGAGCTATAACCACATAAAGTCAGGCAGGTCAGATTAAAAAAAAAAAAGACTCTGGTCCTCAAGGACAAAATCAGCCCGGTCCTAAAGGGGTTAAGAAAGGCGGTGCTACACTAACATAACTGATCCCTGACCAATGATAATTCTCCTGGAATATTGGCAATCAAAGACTGATTAAGTATTGGAAGGCTGGAATAAGGGCAAGAGATCAGCCCATACAGTATATCTATAATGAATAGGCTTGAGATATGGTCAGTGACCATTGTTGATTTAGCCATTTGCCTGTTCAAAAAAACAATCATAAATAAAAAGTCCTTTGTACAGCAGAAGATAATCCAGAATATTAAGATGATTCATTGTTATAACCAAAATGCCTATAAAACAGGAAAATTATAATTTCCATCATATATTTTGACATTTGTTGCTCGTCTCTAAAGAAAACAGAAAATGCCAATGTAGAGTCCTGTCTGCAACCTATTAAACCCCCAGCTCTGTCCTATCATAAAAAGTTATTTGCGTCTCAGGAATTGATTAAATATTGAAGCAAGGGGACTATTTCTGCGCTCTGTATTTAAAAGCCAAGTAAACAAAATATTTCATATGTGAACAGGGCAAAAGCATCCCTGCAGTAAAGACTTTATGGCAGCAGATGAGGAATGCTATTTAGTAGATTTGGCCCAACTCTCAGGAATGTGATAATCTTGTCATTTTGTTAATGGAGATGAGAAAAGATACAGAGTGCTCCCATTCTGTCATGTTAAATTAGCATAAATTATATTACCTCTCTTCCCAACTGTCTTTCTCTATTTACAGTGGAACATATTCTCAGCTTTAAGGGCACATTTCATAGTGGCCAAATCTGTACCCCATTTCTTGTACAGGCAAGCAGTAAGGAACCTTTGCCATGCTCCAGTGACCTTTACCCTTTGAAACGGATTGTCTTTTAATACAGGGTTAGGGTTATAAAAACAATTATGGCATCAGTATGACTGTGGAAAGCTGGTTAACCACCAATGCTATCGATGCTGTCCCTGGTATTTTTAGTGAATTTTTACCACCTTGTAGCCGTGTTGTTGTTGTTTCTAAATGCTTCTAATTTTTTATTTTTTTTTTATTAATACCACTCACATTTAATCATGGACGATCTAGGAAGGAAGAAATGACATGAACTGACTTGTTGCAGCTATGTGTAGGAGGACTGACTTGGATCCAGCCAGTTCAAAGATTTCCCTCCGGCATAAACGTGAGCGCAGATGACCACCAGGTAAGTATCGCTTCAAGCGTTCATAACGTGTAAGCCAGAGCAGATTAATATCCAGAAATGTGTTTATTAAAAGAACTCGCAATGCCCTTTAGACCTTTGCTACTTTTGGGCTTTAAATCCAGCTTAACAGAACCATTATTAACTTATATTTACACCCCTTTTTTGGGTCTGAGGTGAAACTATCACTTTACCATACAATAAAATATTTAGCATGCAACAATAATAAAAAAAGACTTATTTCCCCCAACGAATGCACATACACACCTTTTAAAATAACATATCATAAAAGATGTGTTCTATATATTTATATGTAGCATTCTTATATGATTCAGTGGAAGTGTGGAAGTGTCTTAACGTATAATATGCAATTGACTTAGCAATCATTCATACAGAAGTCAGATATCACAAACCCAATATCTCTTTATAATTGTCTATCTTGCCTATATATGCACAACCACATATTGTGAGTGCGTGTGTTCAATACCTTTACTGCACTAACAGCCAGGATCTAAGGATACCGCACCAGATTGTGCCCACCAACCCTTTTTTCTTGTTTTTGTTGCAGTGATTGCATCATATTGCAGTATCAGGCAATGTTTACACTACGTATGAGACCGGCCGTTCCGTGACTCCGGCCGGGTCATGGAACGGCCGGTCTCTGCCCGGATCATCACGGACGGTACTTAAGTACCGGCCGGATGATCTTTCCTCCGTGGAGCTCTGATGCGGGCGCATCAGCGCGCGCCCGAATCAGAGCTTCCCATAGCACAGAGTGAAGCAAGTGGCCGGAGCCGCTCGCTTCACTGTGTGAACTGACAGGTCCTTCTGCTGGCGGAATTCATTGAATTCCGTCCGCAAATAATGGACCTGTCAGTTGTTTGCGGCACCGTATGGATACCGGCCAGAGCGTATACGATGTGTGTACACTCCGGCTGGGATCCCATAATGCTATGTTTCACCCTGCAAATCTACGGCTGTAGTTTTGCTGCGAGAACTACGGCTGTAGATTTACGTAGTGTGAACATAGCCCTTAGGCTGGAAGTCAGTAAGCTCTTTAGAATGACCCATTCTTATTTGCAAAGGAGACTGTATTAGTAGGGGTCCCATTTTATATACCTGTGGCATTGGGATGGAATGAAACACCTGAGTAAGAGGTGGGTCCTAATACTTTTGTCCATATAGTGTAGATAAATAACATTAGGGCCCTGCTGATGGCCATCTTGATCACCTTTAAGAAACAGCTATAAGAATTTAAGCATGACAAAACAGAACTACACTTATCCCCCCATTACCTCCGGTGAATAGTACTGAATCCCTTTAGAGGCATATTGTTTACTACAGTCATGTCTCATAACTTCTAGGATTGTATACTACATCTGTGCTTTATTTCATTAAAATAGCAACATGCATCAGCTCTTGGCTAATATGTCAAAGTCCGTTGACCATCAGTGCACACAGTACAAGGCGCTCCCTCTGGATAACCGAAAATAATGAGGTCTTCAAGGTGGTAAACATTTAATGCAAGCCCAATAACTCTGATATGTCATAGAACATCTAGGAATGCTACAGACAGGATCCACAGAAAAAAAGAGATGGTACTGCAAGCCATAATGGAACTCAAACCTGTTTCCTAGAAAACTGGCTGGGATTCCTTTATTCCCAAAGAGCAATTTGTCTGAGAAGCTGATGGAGTTACTGAAATAGTTATTGTACTCAGTTTAACCCCAAAACAGCTTATGGGAGAGATTTTAGCTTGGCTATTAAAGGAGAACTCTGGGTAAAACAAAAAATAAATTGCAATAAAGAATCTACACTTACCTGTCAGACTGCAGTGCTGCATCCCCACTCCTAGGCTGCTACAGATGTCCTGCAGAGGTCGATGCAGTACTGCAGGGGCACTGGGACAGGTAAGTATAGATTCTTTATTATGTTCCTCACCCCCGTGCCTGTCCTGGATTTTTATTTTTTTTTTGGCCAAAGTTCCCCTTAATCCTCAACCTTCTTCTAAGGCTGTTAACCCCTTCACGTCAGCCATCTGTATATATACGTTCCTATTGCACATGCCCCGTGCAGTAGGAATGTACATATACGTTCCTGACTGACAGGGGCTTTGTGATGAGAACGGGATCGCTGCAGGGACAGCGATCCCGCTCTCATCTGTGTACAGCACCGGAGATAATGAGGATCAGCTGCGATCCCGCAGCTGACCCCCATTAACCCCTTAGTGACCGCCGAAACGGCGGTCACTAATGGGCCGGTGCCGCCGCTGTATTTCATCTCCCCCCACCGTGAATCCACGGTGGGGGGAGATGAAATAAGTAAAAATCAGACCCCAGATCAGCCCCCTAGTGCCCCAGTCACTAACCCCCCCTCCCGCGGCGGCCATCGGATCCCCGATGGCCGCCGCGATCACTGTGAACAGACTAATGTCTGTTCACAGTGATCAAAAAAGAAAAATGAATGAAAGCCCCATGCTTTCCGCCACCGGAGGTAGCGGAGAGCATGGGGCAGTCATCGGGACCCCCCCTGTGGGGTCCCGGTACAAGCGATCAGCGGTATATACTATATACCGCTGATCGCTTGTGCCATGTGCCGCCGGCACTTTTTATCCCCTGTCACCATGAATGATTGGTGACAGGGGATAAAAAGTGATGTCCCCCCACCCCCCAAGTCGCCCCCAACCCCCCCTGTCACCCCCGTCCCCGAGTCACCCTCCCCTACCCCATATACTCACGGATCCACGGAGCTCCTTCCTCTTCAGTGTCCTGGCTGGTTATGAAGTGCGCATGCGCTCCACAACCAGCCAAGCTCTGAAAATTTAAAGTGACAGAAACCAATTTGGTCTCTGTCACTGAACTATGATTACTGTGATAGAAAATATCACAGTAATCATAGTAATACAGTGAAAATGAATGTATAAAGTACAAAAAGTGACAAACATACAAAAAAATAAAACACACACTTTTTATTATAGTAATAATTACAGTTTACTCCCAAATTACCCCCACCCCCCCCCCCCCCCCAGATTACCCGTAACCACCGCAGGTTGCCCGTAACCACCGCACGTTGCCCGTAACCACCCCAGGTTGTCCGTAATCACGTCAGATTGCACGTAACCCCCCAGATTACCCGTAACCACCGCACGTTGCCCATAACCACCGCACGTTGCCCGTAACCACCGCACGTTGCCCGTAACCACCGCACGTTGCCAGTGACCCCTTCCAGATTGTCCGTAATCACCCCAGATTGCCTGTAACCACCCCAAATTACATGTAACCACCCCAGATTAGCTATAAGCACTTCACTCTATCCGTAACAATTCTAGATTGTCTGTAACCCCTCCAGGTTGCCCCTAACCACCGCAGGTTGGGCATAACCACCGCAGGTTGGGCATAACCACCCCAGATTGCCTGTAATCATGCCAGATTACATGTAACCCCCCCAGATTGCACGCAACCACCGCAGGTTGCCTCTGACCACCGCACCTTGCCTCTGACCACCGCACGTCGCCTCTGACCACCGCACGTCGCCTCTGACCACCGCACGTCGCCTCTGACCACCGCACGTCGCCTATGACCACCGCACCTTGCCTCTGACCACCGCACGTCGCCTATGACCACCGCACGTCGCCTATGACCACCGCACCTTGCATCTGACCACCGCACCTTGCCTCTGACCACCGCACCTTGCCTCTAACCACCCCAAATTGCCAGTGACCCCCTCCAGATTGCCCGTAACCACGCCAGATTACAGGTACCCACCTCAGATTACCTATTAGCACTTCAGTTTATCCGTAACCACAGCAGGTTGCCTGTAACCACCCCAGATTGTCCGCAACCACCCCAGATTGTCCGTAACCACAGCAGGTTGCCTGTAACCATACCAGATTGTCTGTAACCACAGCAGGTTGTCCGTATTCACCCCACGTTGCCCATAACCACCCCAGGTTGCCTCTAACCACACCAGGTTGCCTCTAACCACCCCAGGTTGCCTCTAACCACACCAGGTTGCCTCTAACCACACCAGGTTGCCTGTAACCACCCCAGGTTGCCGTAACCACAGCAGGTTGCCTGTGACCACCCCATGTTGACCGTATCCACCCCAGATTATCCGTAACCACCCCAGACTGACCGTAACCACCCCAGACTGCCCGTAACCACCCCAGACTGCCCGTAACCACCCCAGACTGCCCGTAACCACCCCAGACTGCCCGAAACCACCCCAGATTACCCGTAACCACCCCACATTAGCTGTAATCTAATTTTTTTTATTGTATTTTAGTAACTGCGCTATTCTAATAACTGTTACTAGCTGCGGTTTTGCTCCAGCAAATTGGCGCTCCTTCCCTTCTGAGCCCTGCTGTGTGCCCATACAGTGGTTTATGCCCACATATGGGGTACCGTTGTACTCAGGAGAACCTGCGTTATAGATTTTGGGGTACATTTTTTATCCTGTTCCTTGTGAAATTTAGAAATTTCAAACTAAACCAACATATTATTGGAAAAATTCAAGTTTTTCATTTTTACTGGCCAATTTTGAATACTTTCCACTAATATCTGTGGGGACAAAATGCTCATCCTACCCCAATATGAATTCTTTGAGGGGTGTACTTTCCGAAATGGGGTGACTTTTGGGGGGATTCTATTCTGTAGACACTACAGGGGCGCTGCAAATACACCTGGTGCTCAGAAATTTCTTCAGAAAAATCTGCAGAGAAAATGCTAATTGGCGCTCCTTCCCTTCTGAGCCCGGCTGTGTGCCCATACAGTGGTTTATGCCCACATATGGGGTACCGTTCTACTCAGGAGACCCTGCGTTACAGATTTTGGGGTGAATTTTCTCTCCTGTTCTTCGTGAAATTGAGAAATTTCCAACTAAAGGAACATATTATTGGAAAAATTCGAGTTTTCCATTTTTACTGTCTACTTTTGAATACTTTCCTCTAATACCTGTGGGGTCAAAATGCTCACCACACACCAAGATGAATTCTTTGAGGGGTGCACTTTCCAAAATGGGGTGACTTATGGCCATATTTTACTCCGCTGACACTACAGGGGCACTGCAAACCCACCTGGCGCTCAGAAACTTCTTCAGCAAAATCTGCATTGAAAAAGCTAATTGGCGCTCCTTCCCTTCTGAGCCCTGATGTGTGCCCATACAGTGGTTTATACCGACATATGAGGTACCTTTTTACTCAGGAGAACCTGCGTTACAAATTTTGGGGTACTTTTTTTCTCTTGTTCCTCGTGAAATTGAGAATTTTCAAACTAAATGAACATATTATTGGGAAAATTTGAGTTTTTCATTTTTACTGTCTACTTTTGAATACTTTCCTCTAATACCTGTGGGGTCAAAATGCTCACCACACCCCAAAATGAATTCTTTGAGGGGTGCACTTTCCAAAATGGGGTGACTTATGGCGAGATTTTACTCCGCTGGCACTACAGGGGCACTGCAAACACACCTGGCGCTCAGAAACTTCTTCAGCAAAATCTGCATTGAAAAAGCTAATTGGCGCTCCTTCCCTTCTGAGCCCCGCTGTGTGCCCATACAGTGGTTTATGCCAACATATGGGGTACCGTTGTACTCAGGAGAACCTGCGTTACAAATTTTGGGGTACTTTTTTTCTCTTGTTCCTCGAGAAATTGAAAAATTTCAAACTAAAGGAACATATTATTGGAAAAAATTTGAGTTTTTCATTTTTACTGTCTAATTTTGAATACTTTCCTCTAACACCTGTGGGGTCAAATTGCTCATCCTACCCCAAGATGAATTCTTTGAGGGGTGTACTTTCCAAAATGGGGTGACTTATGGGGTTTTTTCTCTCTGCTGACACTACAGGGGCTCTGCAAATGCACCTGGCGCTCGGAAACTTCTTCAGCAAAATCTGCAATGGAAAAGCTAATTGGCGCTCCTTCCCTTCTGAGCCCCGCTGTGTGCCCATGCAGTGGTTTACGCCCACATATGGGGTACCGTAGTACTCAAGAGAACATGTGTTACAAATTTTGGGGTGCTTTTTCTCTCATGTTCCTTTTGAAAATGAGAAACTTTAATCTAAATGTATATATTATTGGAAAATTTTAATTTTTCATTTTTTTACAGCCTAATGGTGAATACTTTCCTCCAGCCCCTGTAGGGTTAAAATGCTCATTATACCCCTAGATTAATTCTTTAAGGTGTCTAGTTTCCAAAATGGGGTCACTTATGGGGGTTTCCAGTATACAAACCTCCTAAATCAACTTAAAATAAGAACTGGTCCCTAAAAAAATCAGTTTTGGAAACTTTCACGAAAATGTGGTAATTTGCTGATACATTTCTAACCCCCGTAACACCCTAAAAAAGTAAAATATGTTTATGAAATGAAGCCAGAATAAAGAGGACATATTGGTAATGTGACTTAGTTACTAATTTATGTAATACAACTTTCTTTTTTTAGAAGCAGGGAATTTCAAAGTTCATAAAATGCTAATTTTTTCAATTTTTCATGATATTTTGATGTTTTTCACAAAAAACACACAAAGTAGTGACCAAATTTTGCCACTAATATAAAGTGCCATATGTGACGAAAAAACAATCTCAGAATCGCTAGTATACGTTAAAGCATCACTGAGCTATAAGCGCATAAAGTGAGACAGGTCAGATTTTGAAAAATGAGCCTGGTCTTTTAGGTGCAAATAGGCTCGGTCTTGAAGGGGTTAAAGGAGCAAAAAAATGACTTTCAGGAATGCTACCTCCAATAGCTGTCACCAGAGAGCAAGCTCTCTTGCTTCTGGGAGGTTGCTACTTGGCATAACCAGTGTTTACAGATAGGGATATAAATAGATATAACTGCTGACTTCCTTTGAAGTTTCAGATCAAGTTAAATCTGAATAGACAGTTGCATTGTAATTCATCGTTAACCATTTCTGCAACAGGGATGTGACATCATATTATTGTATAAACACAATCTTTTACTATAAATTTTTATTCTAACATGGTTGCCATACTGATAACAGGACAGATACCCATTAACTCTTTCACTCCTCTGTTTTCACATGTTCCTTCTTGCTTCCTAAACTCTATAATTCCTTTATTTTTCCATCTTCAAAGCCCTATGAGGGCTTTTTTGTGGGACCACTCGTGCTTTCTAATGACATCTTTAATTTTATTATAAATTGTACAGCAAAATAGAAAAGAACATTATTTGTAGGCTGAAATAGAAAAAAACTTACATTTTTGGAGGTTTTTGTTTTATGCTGTGGCAGTCACAATAAAAACTGATTTTTTTTTTTTGCTGAAAATTGCTCCATACTTACCCTTATAACTTTTTTTTACCTTCTATGAGGCTATATGAGGGCTCATTTTTTCTTTTTTTTTTTTTTTGCATTTGGCCCAGTGTTTGCTTACAGCACTTACCATGCAGGGTTTAAAATTTTAGATTTTAATAGTTTAGACAATTCTACACAGTGATGTAAAATATTTTTATTTTTTTTCCGTTTACATTTTTTAGTCAAATATGGTCAATTTTATTAGCTGTTAGTTTTTTTAATACATTGTCAAAAGGTTTTTTTTTTTTTTTTTTAACTTTTTTATGTTCTATTACAAGCAATCACCGGATTGTTTATGCTGATTATTACATTGCATTAATCAGGTAGATCGGAACTCTATAAGGCAGACTCTATAAACAGAGCCAATATGGCCTGCACTGAGGCCTAGTAAAGGAACCCAGATGTTGTGTTGCACGGGTGCTGATCAGTCATCCAATGGCAATTTTCATTTTGCCTTTTTAATTTTGAGATTTACAAAGGATAAATCACTGACATTAGCGAGATCGATAATGCTCTTTGGTGGTCAGTATCTGCTACTGTGTATGGGGGGGCACATGAGCTGAGCCTACTCCATGCTTCCATTCACATGTGCTGATGTAAATATACAGATCAGCGACATAAAGAGGCTAAGAAGTGCTTATGTCTAGGAGGTCAGTGACTGAAAGTGGCGGCAGGTTCTCAGGTTATGCTGAGTGGATAGGTTACGTCATATTCTGTCGCTAGTACACGTTCACGGTGGTGCACATATCCATCGGCTCCATAGACACCATTCTATGGCCGGGCCAATTCTGCCATCCACCGAAAGAATTGACATGTCAGTTCTTTTGGCGGAAGGCTGAATCCGTCCGGCCATAGAATGGTGTCTATTAAGCCAACGGATATGTGTGCTGCTGTGAACAGGTACGAGCGACAGAATCCGCCAGAACTTATCTGCGTGGCTTCCGTAGTGTTAACCCACCCTAAGAGAAGACACTTTGAGAACCTGACGCCCCTTTCAGTCACTAACCTCCTAGACATAAGCACTGCTTAGCCTCTTTATGTCGCTGATCTGTACATTTACATTAGCACGTGATTGGAACCATGGAGTAGTCTCAGCTCATGTGCCCCCTCCATACACAGTAGAACATACTCACCACCAAAGAGCATTAGCGATCTCGCTAATGTCAGTGATTTGGAAGTCTTTGCTATGAGTAATTGCTCTTTATCCAATATCTGCTGCTCCGAGAGGTAAATGAGCTCCCAAAAATTACTTCTTTAATGCATACACAATACAACTTCATGTAGCCTTAAGTTGACATTCTAACCATTACATCAAAAATGGATGATCAATAGCAGATTTTACCTCTCAGATCCACCAGCAAAGATCCTGTGTTCCTAAGTGTGTCAATCAAAATGACTAAAAAAAAGCCACAAAAGGGACGAGAAGAAGGAATGAACAGGTAAAGCATGTATGATACTCGGTCCAATTTTCTCAAACACTATACATTACCCAGTAGGGGTTAAAGGGACCTCCAGAGGTGGGACCCGTATGTTGTCAATGTTTGCTGCATATTTTTGATTGTAATAGCTCTCTAAGGTGCAGTGTATACAATAATGTAAAAGAAGTATTTTGCTTATAGCTATGGCAGGCAGCCAGACTAAACCAAACTGACAAGTCATGCCTTCATCCAGCACGCAACAATTTTATGATGAAGCTTGTCCAAAGATCAAGTGTAAGCTATTCTTAAAACGTGATGACATGGAATGCTAATCCTGCTGGGAAATGTGCCACATCTCTCCTCCGCATCTTAAGAAATACATATGCATTCCAGCCTGTTATTTTCCGAGTCAGTCTTACTTATTGATAATTTGGAAATTAGACCCCTTAATAGAAAACTGAGTTAATCTCCTCCTGCTTTGTAAGTGTGTGCATGCTAATAGGATTACATTTTCTATAAATCCATTTATACCATGGGTTGTAGAAGTCATCATCAGCTCTTAATACATGTAGGGAGCAGTCTCCTATTTCATTATATATGTCTTAAAGGGGTATTTCTATCTGAAACATTTATGTTCTAAATGACTTCACTAAGACCGTTTTCCAGTTCATGACTTACAGCTGAACCGAGAGGTGGCCCTTTCTTTACTTAAGTTAATTAGAGTTACAGAAAGGGTCCAACGAGCTTGGAGACTCACATACGGTGACATATGTTTGGGGTCATTGAAGCCCCAGATATGATTAGTGATGGAAGCAGTGATTCCAGTAGTTCAGGATGTAACCATTGAGGTTACTGATTGGCTGCACAGGTCACATGTCAGCTGCTGACCATCAGAGCTTCTGCACTGGAGTGCCACTGGACCAGACAGATGTGTAAGGTAAGTTTGATGTTATTTATACAATCATTTGGGCTTCATTTAATGTTTTTAAAGGGTGTATAATTCCTTTAACTAATCCCTTTAACTTGTGAGCACATTAACTCAGTAGATGTATCTGCAGGTGTACTCATTGAATACACTGATACTGTCATGCTTATGTGTGCTGCATTATTAAATTTTAAAAGAAGAAAACACTCTCTGATTATAACTGATAACTAGAATATAACCTTTATTTATTGCTGCCTCCCTAAACAACTCAAAGGGAATCTGTCACCCCCCGTGCCGGGGTGACAGGCTCCCGACCCCTGGCTACAGCCCTCTATACTCACCTGATCCCGCCGGGTCCCGCTTCTGGATCCGGTCGGGTCACGGAGATCTCAGCCTCTGCAGCCCGGCGCACGCTGAGAGATTAGTCCAACGCTTATAGAGAATGACGGAGAGTCCAGCGCTCCGTCATTCTCTATGAGCGTTGGACTCATCTCTCAAAATCCTCCATGTTCTTTGATAACCTGCTGTCCTTGGTTATGACCAACTATGGTGGACCAGGCATCATCAGTTCAAGGGAGGGTTTACACTGCATTTTTTTTTTTTTTTTTAAGATTTTATTTATACTTTTGCATAGAGAAAAACACAGAAACAAAAAACATAAACGGGCACAGTCTACCCTATTTAAACTTTGAGGGTGTACACCTTTAGGGAGCAACAATGAACAAGTATGGTCATAATACTGGATAACCCAAACAACATGGCAACATCAGGGATGTATCACCCGAGGACTACCGGCCGCATTAACACGTGACCGTATAGCTAGAGGCGGACAGAACATGTAGACCTCTCATACACTGCGTTTTTTGCAATCTTTTCAACATATCCGTTCTTGTTTGGTTACTTTTAACCAACAGAAAAATGTAGTCAACACTACTTTTGTGTCCGTAAAAAAAACAAAACGCATCCCTTTGATCCTTTTTTTTAAAAAATAATGGAAGTCAGTGGAAAAAAGGGATCCAAATGGATGACACACAATTGAATCCGATTTTGCATCTGTTTTTTTGCATCAGTTTTTTCCATAAAATGTATACGTTAAACATTATAAATAAATGCAGTGTGAACACAGGTCTACAGCAGCTTCCACAATACAAACTCAGCTTGTTTTCAGACCAAGAGGCCTGGTTCGAGAGAACAGTGATTGATGAGTTGTGCTAGCTCTATCAGAAAAGGAAGACATAAAATGACAATACACATTTTGTAGTAACACTATTTTCCACTTTCTGTCAGGGGTGAATTACGTAAAAGCAGCTGAAGCCAGTACTATTATTGATAACATTAAGGCTATGTTCACACACAGTAAGAGACCGTCCGTTCCGGATCTTTCGGCCGCAGAGCTCTGATGCGGGGGCATCAGCGCATTCATTGAATTGTGGCTGCAGAAAACTGACATGTCAGTTATTTGCTGCGCCGCACGGATCCCGGCTGGAGCGTATACGATGTTTATACGCTCCGGCCAGGATCCCATTAAGAAACAGGCAATGTTCACAGCCACATAAAGTACGGCCGTTGTTGTCAATGGCATATTTTTATTTTTTTTTCCTCCTTGTGCTTAAAAGGCAATAACACTTGCAATTTTTCACCTAGAAACCCACATGAGCCCTTATTTTTTGTGCCACTAATTGTACTTCACAATGACAGGCTGAATTTTTTCATAAATTACACTGCAAAAGCAGGAAAAAAATTCAATGTGTGGTGAAATTGAAAAAAAAAAAAAGGCATTTTGTTTATTTGGGAGGTATTTGTTTTTACGCCATTTGCCCTGGGGTAAAACTGACTTGTTATTTATGTCCGTCACAGTCTTTACGATTAAAACGATATGCAACATGTATAACTTTTCTTGTATGTGATGGCTTGTAAAAAATTCAAACCATTGTTAACAAAAATATGTTCCTTAAAATCACTATTCCCATGCTAAAAACGCTTTCATCCTTTGGTCTATGGGGCTTTGTGAGGTGCCTTTTTTTGTGCCATGATGTGTTCTTTCTATCGGTACCTTGATTGCGCATATGCGACTTTTTGATCGCTTTTTATTACAATTTTTCTGGATTTGATGCAACCAAAAATGCGCAATTTTGCACTTTGAGATTTTTTTTGCGCTTACGCCATTTACCGTGCGAGATCAGGAATGTGATAAATTAATAGTTTGAGCGATTACGCACGCGGCGATACCAAACATGTTTATTTATTTTTATTTATAACATGGGAAAAGGGGGTCATTTAAACTTTTATTAGGGGAGGGGGCTTTTTATTAATAACACTTTTTTTTACACCCCCTGGGGGACTTCTAGTATAAGTACACTGATCTCTCATTGAGATCTATGCTGTATAGGATATACAGCATAGATCGATGAGATAGGCACTCGATTGCCTCCGGCTGCTGCAGCCATTACGGCGCAGACCCCGGCTGGGACAAGACACTGGGATCGCTCCTCCGGGGGGGGGGGGGGTGGCGATCTCCGCCACAAAACACCAGGGATGCAGCTGTCATCCTTGACAGCTGCATCCGATTACCTTATTAGCGTGCCCACTAATAGCCGCTGTCCCAGGCTACATGCGGCACCCGGGACCATGGCGGTTCAGATCGGGGTCACCGTGCGGCCCCGCTCTGAACACCCTTAAAGGGGTTATCCAGTGTGGGGGCACTTTTTGGGGGGGACCTCCCCGGTTCCAGCGGCGGGTCACTCATTGTGGTGCTCCGGTCCCCGGTTCCCGGCCGCTTCCTGGTGTCTGACGCCGCCTGAGACGCTACGTCTCAGTGCCGCTCAGCCACTCAGTGAAGGAGGCGGAATCCGTTTGAAGTCCGCTCGGATCCCACCTCCTTCACTGAGTGGCTGAGCGGCCCTGAGCTGTAGCGTCTCGGGCGGCGTCAGACACCAGGAAGTGGCCGGGAACCGGGGACCGGAGTGCCGTGATAAGTGATCCGCCGCTGGAACGGGGGAGGTGAGTGGACGTCTTTTATTTCAAACACCTCCTCCCCGGTCCCCCCTAGAAAGTGCCCCCATGCTGGAGCACCCCTTTAATGACCGCAGGACATATATGCCCGCGGTCGTTAAAGGGTTAAACATGTAAAAACGTTGTTGTTATTATTGTAATTATTCCTGTTTTTATTGCTTTATTATTTTTAGTCTTGCCTATCTCTATGGTATTTTTTTGTGGATGTAAGATGCAATTGTCACTTTCTGTTGTATTTGTGGAGCATTTTCAGCTTGTATT
Source organism: Dendropsophus ebraccatus (assembly GCF_027789765.1). Classification (NCBI taxonomy): domain Eukaryota; kingdom Metazoa; phylum Chordata; class Amphibia; order Anura; family Hylidae; genus Dendropsophus; species Dendropsophus ebraccatus. Next base: position 87,616,604 of record NC_091457.1, read on the forward strand.
TATAAAGTGAGAGTATTTGTGGTGAAGGCGCGGTAATGTTCAATGAACATGTCACCATGGAGCATTTAATGCAGATCTGCCCAGCTTCCACCAGACATCATGTGCTTAAATACACCTGCTTGGCTCCAAATGATTCTTGGAAATCCTGTTCAGACCTTAGCAGCAATGGTATAAATATGCCATGGTGCATGTATCACACTTGTTTACTAAGTGTCACATTTACTGGGCAGATTAACCAATATAGTCACTTGGCCCCAGAGTACACTTGGGTGAGGTGTCAGGGGGTACACCTGTAATGAAGTGTAGAATAGAGACGCTCCAGACATATAGTTAGTTTGTAAAAGAGGGGTTACCTTTTCTTAACCCCTTAACGACGCATGACGGGTATACCCGTCATGCGGCCTATAAGGGAGATCAGAGAGGGCTCCCAGCGTGAGCCCTCCCTGCAACCTGCGGTGTGGCTATGTGTACCAAGGGGCCACGACTGGCTAATTAACTATTCAAATGCAGCTGTCAAAGCTGACAGCTGCATTTGAATAGTGACTGTGCCCTCTCCCTGGTGTCTAGCAGGGGATCTCCCCCCCGCGATGCGATCACAGAGGGGAGATGCATTGTAATGAGCCGGCCGAGGCTCAGCATCGAAATGATGCTGATCCCGACTCGGCAATCCATTTAGATGGTCTGCAGCAGACCATTATAATAGAGCACCGATCTGATGGATCATTGCTCTATTATATATACAGCATTGATCTCAATAGGAGATAAGTGCTTCGTATATAGAAGTCCCCCAGGGGGCTTCTAATTACTGTATGTGAAAAATAAAATAAAGTGTTTTTATTAATAAATAGCCCCCTCCCCTAATAATAGTCCAAATCCCCCCCTTTTCCCATTTTATAAATAAAAATAAATAAATAAATATATTTGATATTGCCGCATGTGTAATCGCCCAAACTATTAAATGATTACATTCCTGATCTCGCACGGTAAACGGCATAAGCGCAAAACCCTACCAAAGTGCGAAATTGCGCATTTTTGTTTACATTAAATCCAGAAAAAAAATTCTAAAAAGTGATCAAAAAGTCCCATATACGCAAACAAGGTACCAAAAGAAAAAACAGATCACAGCACAAAAAAGGACATCTCACACAGCCCCATAGATCAAACAATAAAAGCGTTATAAGGATGAGAATAGAGCAATTTTAAACACATCTAGTTTTTCTTAAAAGGTTTAAATTTTTTAAAAGCCATCAAATAATATACAAGTTTTACAAGTTACATATCGTTGTAATTGTACTGACTTGAGGAACATAGATAAAATGTCAGTTTTACCATAGGGCAAATGGCGTAAATACGAAACCCCTTGAAATAAAAGGAATTGCACCTTTTTTTTTAACTTTTACTGCACATATTTTTTTTCTGCATATTTTATAGAAAAATTAAGTCTTCATTTGCAAAGTATAATTGGTGTCGCAAAAAATTAGGGCTCATGTGGGCCTGTAGGGAGAAATATGCAAGCACAGTGGCCTTTTAAACATGAGGGGGGAAAACGAAAGTGCAAAAATGAAAACTGGCTCCGTCCTTATAGGGTTAAATCAACTGTACAGACGACAAATACTCCTTACAGCACAAGGTGGTAAAGCTACAGTCTTTTGGTTGCTTGGTAGATGCTTAGAATTTTGACATAATTCCCTTTTAGCTGCTTTAATGTATTTCTCCAGTGGTGGGAGTTTAGTTTTGTGCAAAATCATACATAAATGTGCATGTTAATTCTTTAATGTAAACCTATTTTGAATTTCAAGCTGAAATAGGCTCCCGAGCCCCTGTTCTACCCACTTCCAACCACATATAACTATACCTTATGAATCAATCTTCTCACTGAGTCTCCATATCACCCATCTCCAGCATGAGACCCAGCACCATTGGCTTACATAGTCCCACACTGAGGATTGGAGCAGGGCCATCTTTAAACCATTATTGACCCCCGGACAGAGTTATGAACAGGGCAAACTCCCAGCCGAAGATTATTGCACGTAAGTCTGCAAATATAGTGTGGTAGCAGGTTGGTGTGAACCTGCTTTGAGAGCATTGTTCAAACAAGGTCTCTCCGACCTTGCCTGGGTAGGTCTTCCTAATCACTCTTCGTTAGAGCAAGTTATGGCCTTGGCGGTTCAAATTGACCATAGGCGTAGAGAAAAAGTAGGTCCTGACTTGTCCGAGTCTTCTGTCTCTTCATCCCTTGCTGCTAAAAAAATCTCTCCTCCCATTACATTTGGCGGCCAGCCTCTGAAGCTAGGGGCTGTGGACGCCAAGGCCAGATGTAAACATTGTCTCCAGATTAAGAGTGCCTCTAAGTGTGCACCACAGCCGGCTAAAGCTCTGCTGCAACAGAGACCTACATCCATGGCCACCTACCCCAGAATGTAATCCTGTCATTTCAGAGGCCACTTGTTTACCCTCCATAGGAGAAGTGCTTCTTAAAGCAGAAGTCTTATGTCTGCCTCATGGGTCAATGGCTACACCCGCTCCAGTAGAGGTTCCCTATGAGCCACCAAGAAGCTCAGAGCACGGACTTTTACTTCATTGTACATATGTTGCTCTCAGAGACTTCTGATTACCAGTTCCAGTTTACATAAAGTTGTTGTACTATGGGCGATAATAGTATTGCCTTTGCACGTTTCTAAACCAGTTATTTATGGTAATATACTGTATGTGAAATTATATTCTGAAAGTGTCTTTTCATTGATGTGTTGCTCAACTGCCCCATACTGTGCTCACCCTCTCGCATGACTTCCTCTAGGTGCCATGCCAAGGTCAGCTTATTTCAAGTAAGGGAGTATGTAGTGACCTGGTACAGGCCTCTGTTGCACCTCAGTAAGGTAACTCTCTTGGGCTTACTCAAGTGGGATGAGGTGTCCGCCGTACTTAGCATGTTTTCCCACTAGTTGTCAATACTGTGTTTCAAAGTAACCAGCCTTTTGCACAGCTGAAGTCTTCAAGGAGTTAACTGTTATGTGTGATGTGTTGTTTTTCTGATCACTCATGGGTGCAGGTGCTTTCCCTCCTTTTTCTGACCTATCTAACAGGGACGCAACTAGACAAGTTATTTCTTTTATTAGTACTATAACCGCTCTGCAGTACTAAGCTTCCTACAAGGGGAGAGAAAACTAAAGGGTATCACCTTGCTCTCACCGTGAACCTCTCTAAATAGTTCAGGGCAGTTAGTTCAAGAATAATAGGAACTTCTACAAAGGCTCTCCAGGCCTTTTATTTCTTTTCCATCTGAACCCAACTAGGTTCCTTACTCCAGCACATATAGTACTTAGACCTCCCCTGTGCTTACATATTGTATTAAGGCCACACTATGCCATCATATAGTAGATAGGACTTCTGTGCCCCCATGTAATAGTTAGGTCTACCTTGTGCCCCTTATAGTAGTTAAGGGCTTCTTCTGTGCCTCTATATAGTATTAAGGTGCCTCTGTGCCAGCATATAGTATTAAGGTTTGTCTGTGCCCCATATATCAGTTAGGGCCCATTCTTTGCTCCTATATAGTAATTAGACCCCCTTGTGAGTGCCCAATAGTATAAGGCCTCTCTGTGCAACCACATAGTTTTAGGCCTGTGTCCTCAAATAGTATTAGGCCTCTCTTTGCTCCATAGAATAGTTAGGTCCCTCTGTAAGCCCATACAATAGTTATGCCCACTCTGTAACCCTATATATTAGATAGGACTCTCTGTGCCCCCTACAGTATTTTAGTCTGCCCTGTTCCCTTATATAGCAATATGGTCCTATGTGCCTCTTATGTAGTTATAAGGCTTCTCTGTGATAGCATATAGTTGTTACGGCCCCTCTTTTCCCCACATTTTAGTTAGGTTCCTCTGGGCCCCGAAATATTAGTTAGGCTTTTTCTGGTCCACTATATAGTAGTTTGGTCCCTCTGTGTTCCAATATAGTAGTTAGGGCTCTATGTGCACCCATAGAGTATTTTGGCTCCCCGCTTTTTTAATTAATGCCTTCCATGTGCCCCTATATAGTAGTTATGTCCTCTCTGTGCCCCCATATAGTAATTGGCCATGCTCTGTGCCCCCATATATCATTTAGGTTCTGCTGTGTCCCATATAGCAGTTAGGTCCTCTCTGTGCTCCCCAAGTAGTTAAGCCTTCGCTGTACATCAATATAGTAAAGAGATGTCTCTGTGCAGTTAGTCAGCCAGTATATAGTATCCCTGTGTAATCTATCCCTCTTGTAGTTAGTGTCCCACATGTAAGCCTCCCTCTACTTTAACATAGAAAAAAACTCATACTCGCTTTGTGCAGTCCACTGTCTTCCTGCTCTGCAAGTGCACTTGTGATGTCACATGTGCTTTGCAAGTGCATGTGTGCACAAGGGAAAAAAAACAGCCTCTGGTGACCACAGGATTAATGCTGTCACTACTCAGACTTGTTCCTCTGCAGAAGTGGCAGTGGCTCCGGTAAGTGGGGGACCATGAGACATGGCAGGAGGAGGAGAGGTAAACATAGCATCTTTATTATTTTCTATATAACTGCATCATTATATATGCTGTAGTACCCCTTTGAATTCCTGATGAACATGTAAAAGGTTGCTTGTCTTATTACCCAAATACATTGCTGGTGTTAGGGAATACTACCAACTAGTTGTAAAAGTTAGTATTGTTAGCTCATAGAGAGAAGAGGGTGGAGGGGGAGTGTGAAAATATCAATCACTCCATGCCAGTCTAGATGCTCCACAGAAAGAAAGCTTCTGCGGTTGAAGCTTAACCTGATGGTTTGTGATAGAGTCTGAGACTCCTTTGAGAGTGAATTCTGGGTCTCCAGTCAGTCCCCCATGGTAAGGAATTAAGCAGGCTAGTGCAGCTGGCATTGAGCAACTTTAAAGCAAATCTACCACTAGGTACATCACTTTTTTTTTTTTTGTTTTTTTACATGAACAGACTGTCGCTGGCGTGGGAATATTGGTGCCATGGACCTTTTTTTTCGAACTGGAACACCAAGTTCCCCCACACAGTGCCAGCCCAAGCATGGCCCCGGCATGAAGCCTTGGAGGCAGGCCCCCCAGCCCCCAGTCTGACAAAACCCTGTCTGTGAGGCGGCTCCATTAGAATCAATGGAGACGGCAGGGAAAATTATCACACTGGGGGCCGGTGGGCCCGCCTTCAGTGCTTCATGCCGAGCCGATACTCAGTAATAGACTGTGCAGGGGAACCAGGCGGCGGTTCAAAAAAAGGACCTCTGCCCCAGTGCCAGTGTGTTCATGTGAGAAGCATAAAGTGATGTACCTAGTGGTACATTCGCTTTAACCTGGGTGTCTCCATACTAACCCTCTGGATTGAAACTCTCTGTTACAAGACTGTTTGCCTCTGTTTTATGTGGAGTAAGTTCTGTTGGAACGAAATTGTTCATCTTTGTCCCAGCTCCCATTGTCTGCCTCTCTGCGCCCACACACTATCACGTGTGTCCCCAAACTCCACCAGGTAGACACTCACTTTCACTGTCTCACATGCAGAATTAAAAAAAAAAAATAGTTTTTCTAAAGCACACAATATATGCAAAGACACTGTATATCTAAAGAATATATGCCATATATTGCAGAGCTGAAGAAAATGTGAAAATATAGCAAAGAGTTAACTTGAACAAGGCCTCCGGTGTCTGTAGTAGGGAAATGTCCAGCATCAATCCATCACTAAGTGCAGATACTCTGCAGCACTGGGAAAATCTAACAGATTATTAAGCTTAGCAGAACATTGACACATTGCTAAATCAGCACAGGGTCACTGATGCAAAATGCACCAACAGCAATGTGCACTGGAGAGATGTTTAAAGAACAGAACAGGACAGTTTGACACCTAAACAAAGCAGGACCCTTCAGGTATATGCTTAAAGGGGAACTTCAGATAGGGAAAATGATTTTCTATTAAAAGTACATAAAAAGTTATATAGATGTGTCTATATAATGTATTACCACATCTGTGCGGTTCTGCTACCCTGGTAGTTGAATGACATCCAGGAAGTGAGGTAAACTGGCCTCTGTGCCAATCCACTTGCTCCCTCTGCTCCCTCTGCTCTCCCCCCTCAGGAGACAGAGTTTACATGCTTCTGTCTCACATTGTGTGTGTGTTTGCTGAGTACAGGCTGATGATGCAGACAGGGGGCAGGGCGTGATGTCACAGGAGGCTTGGCCAGATCTTGTCTTCCACCCCCCTGAGTGATTCACTATCTCTGACCAGCCCCTCCAGCCTAAACCTGAGCAGACAAGGAGTGATAGAAGCAGCTGCTGCAACTTCACTGATTATGCAAAGGTCTGCAGTAAAATTAGGGCTATGTTCACACATGTTGGAGTGTCATTGCAGTACTGCAGCATGTGAACAAAAATGATGCAGTAACACAATTAAATGATGCTTAACGGATCAGAGGAACCGAGCTGGCACTGCCAATTCCACCTGGACAAGGCATAAACAGTATATATCATGTAAGATAATATCGGATACAGTCCTTATTGTGGGGCTCAACCTCAAATATAAAAGATAGATTATAATACATGCGTTAAGAAAAAAAATAAAATTAAAAAAATTCTTTACTTTATTCCAATATTGTTACAGGTAGAAAATACAGCGATCTGTGGGTGGGACCACAATGAAATGATAAAGTACTGAAATTGATTCAGTAACACAATGAAAACTGCAATGTGTGAACACAGCCTAGATTTTTTGCAACAGTTTTCGGTGGGGAATGAGCAGGGTGGAGGACTGGGATGAACAGCCGAGGCAAAGCAATGCATTCTGGAACCTGTAGTACTGTCTACAATTGCTCAACAAGTACAGAATACAAAATACAGAACAAAGACCCCAAAACAAATGGATTTTTGGTAGTTTCAAAACTGGGTTAGACAGGTAAGTAATGCTATTTGCTTCTGCACCAGTTTATTTATTTTTTACCTTTACCTGGAGTTCCCCTTCATGAAGGAAGTATCAAATACTTAGAGATTGTTCCAACAATATAATTTATTACTAGTGATGAGCGAATACTGTTCGATTGAATAGGTATTCGATCGAAAAGTGAGATATTCGAATATTCCATATGTCTACGAATATCCCGCGAATATTTGATAAATATTCGATATGCGTTCAAATCCCCCAGCTTTCAGTTTTACCCTCCAAATGGTCAAATAGATGTTTTTCACTAATTGAATACTTGTTCCCATAGACTTTAATGGGATCGAATATTCGAATATTCACGGGATATTCGTATGAATATCAAATATTCGAATTTCTCACTATTCGCTCATCACTATTTATTACCTATACACTGGATAAGAAATAATTGTATGGTTATTGTGGGTCTGACCCCCCAATGACCACAAGAACAGGGGTATCAAGTCATCTGTCTGAATTTAGCAGTGGTTACATGTGCACACTGAAACTCCATTCCCTGTCTATGGGCTAACAGAGGTGGGTGAGTGCTGTACTTGGCCACCTTTGTCAGTCCATTGGCAGTCACTATACTTTACACATCCTTGTATCCTGTCAAAAGGTACTCATACACCTTTGTAAGCTGTTCACTCAGATCAACTAAGTATGTATATGTTTTCAATGGCATGAGTGAAGAAATCTGCTGTCAGATGCCTCATGCAGCAATGGCTGCTCAATCCTCACAAAGTATTTCTATTCCAAGTAGGTATACCCTACAGTATAAGCAATATATTGCAGCAGGAGTTTGGGGTTTTGGTCGGGCAACTGTTGGGAGCTTGTTTATGGCACTCATTTATTGGAGTGGCCAGTGGACCATGGGCTGGATGTAAGAACCTTAGGTCCTGGATACTCTCACCCAAGTCACTTTTACAGCCCAAAAACTTGGAAAATAACTTACGATAAGTGCTGTAATCATTGGCTGTCCCCCAACACAGTGAAGTCTTTTGTGCTCCCATTTGTCCCATTCATTTTTAATATCTATTTGTGCACCACCAAATACGTGATATATTCTATACATTTACAACACATAACATTTTAATAACTTTTTCTTCATTCCATCCTCAGATGCCTGAAAATCACACTTACATGAAGCCGTTTAGCGAACTTCAATCCATTTTTATGTACTTTGAATGCTCTAATATTCATTTTTATCTCTGTAGCAGTCAGGTAACAATAAACTCTTGTGAATTGGATATGAGGACTGTAATTCAATCAGAGGGATTTGCTGCAGTTCATAAACCACTTGATCTGCGTTCCTTTAAAATTGATGACATCAGCGGAATCCTCAATAGGTTTGCAGATCTGCATCCAGAGTTTTTCTCTCTGGTTGAAATGCCGTCTCCCAGTAGTTGACATCTTCAAAGTCATAATGACCCTGCGTCCCTGGATTTTAAGTTGTAGTCCTGTACATGCACTAGAATATAGTGGAGCAATTTATAATGTGCTGCTTATTATCCAATAAATGAAATGGTGGATACTCCCATCTACACCATTTATGGCATATTCAAAAGATAAGACTCATGTCTAAGGGGCCTATTCCACAGAGCGATAATCGGCCGAATCAGTGACCCACCGAGCATCGCTTCGTGGAATATCGGTGCGCAGCAGGCGACAGACCATTTGAGAAGCAGCTAACATTACCTTGCAGGGCTTCTCCTCTGCTCCGTCTTCCTCCCCGTGTCCCACGGCACAGCATCAGCTTCAGTGTGGCCTGACTGAGCTGTCAGAGGGAGACGAAACGGAGGAGAAGCCCTGCTAGGTAATGTATGCTGCAAGGGCTGCAAGGACATCGGTAACAATGTTCCTGCAGCCCTCGCTAACGATTGTCGGGCTGTGAAATAGAGCAGATCAGCGCTCGTTTACATCATTGATCGGCCCTGCTCGGCCCTTGGAATAGGACCCTAAGACCCTAAATTGTAAGGAAAATGGGGGTCTAGTGTTCCTGGACACCACATACTTTACCGACATACTGTGTATTAGAGTTAAAGTGACACTGTCATCTCCTTTTTGCATTCTGACATCTCTACACAGGTGTAAAGGGTAAATTTAGCGGTTTTTAAACCCTTATTTTATATCAAACGTCATGTTGCTTGTTCAAGTAAAAAGTAATATTTTATTGTTGGCCTTTAGGCCAGCCTGTTTCAATGGCCGGCGAGGGGGCGGGGCCAACAGTGATCTTGTGGACGGGGCTAAGTGGCGCTAATGCCGCGAGGCCCTGCCCACATAACACAATCTGCAGTTGATAAAAGATCACTTTTTACTTGAACAAGCACCATGACGTATGATATAAAATAAGGTATGAAAACCGCTAAATTTACCCTTTACACCTGTGTAGAGATGTCAGAATGCACAAAGGAGGTGACAGTGTCACTTTAAAGTGTCACTGTCGTTATAACTTTCAAAATCTAAATCAGCAGTAGATGTTAAATAAAGCAAGTTTGCGATATACATTCATTATTATTATTATTTTTTAATCACGCTATACTTACCAGAAATCCAGGTTCAGTCTCCTGAAGGTACATTTTCTGACTTGTGCTGGTTAAAAAAAACAGGCCAAACACAGGAGTTCCGGCCAGTACAGAGAGTCACGGCTCAATGTGTACGTCAATCACATGACTTTTCTGACTGTTTCCTGTTTCCAGAAAACAGGAAGTTCTGTGCTCTCCATGATAACTAAAAAAAATAAAATAAATGTAAATTGCAAACTTGCTTTATATCACATCTACTGTTGATTTAGATATTGAAGTTATAACAACAGTAACACTTTAAGTAAAAAGATAAGTGCTGCCACCCCTCTAACTTAAAGAGTCACTGTCGTATTTTTTTTTTTTTTTGCAGAAATCAATAGTCCAGGCGATTTTAAGAAACTTTGTAATTGTTTATTAGCCAAATCTGCCATTATCTGCATGTAAAAAGCCTTTTCCCAGGTCCCCCCCTCCTTCCTCTTTTTCATCCACTCTGAAAAATCTGAAAATTGTGACTTGTTGCAGGAGACGTACCCTGTCTGCTCTAGGGAGAGGGGAGGGGGGAGGAGGAAGGAGGGAGTTAGCCGGCAGCAGAAAGCAGATAACAGAGGATTACAGGCACGGAGCTGGGTGACAGCTGTAATCTGAGCTCAGACAGGTCACTGGTGATGGTCAGAAGAGATATCCCGTGAGGGATTTGTAGATTAACTCTTTGTTGTCCTGTTTTGGTCTTTTCTTTAGCTCTCTCCATAGGAGAACAATGAAGACAGGGGGGAGAGCTTCAAACTGCTTTTTCATGATAAAAATGCATTTTTCGGATAATAAACCCAATTACAAAGTTTCTTAAAATCGCCTGGACTATTGATTTCTGCAAAAAAAAAATTCACGACAGTGACACTTTAATGGAGCATAAAGCGACTAAGAGCCACTCAACAAGGAGAGGGTAAAAGCAGGTAAGCTACAAATTGTGAAGATGGGAATACCCATTTAAAATTAGCAAGAAAATGACTTTAGCTGCTTGTTTAGAAAGCCATGTGGGGTCATTGTAATTTTACAAAATGTTTGGTTCTTTTAACTCTTGAATTGTACCTCAACAGGACCAGATTATGGCATTAGCAGATTTAGGCTTAGCTTTAACTAAGAAACTGGACCAGCCCTGGTATTCTCTAGGAATTGTATTTAGCCATTACTTTAACTTTACATAGCAGTTTTATCATGCCATTTTTTTGTGTTGTATTTATGGCAATATTTTGTACCCACTGTATAGTACTATGTGATGCTTTAGGCACAAAGTGATTTTGGCATAATTAATCAGTATTATGACTGTATCATGACTTGACTTCCACCTACCATAGTCTAGCCCCATAGTTAAAGTGAATAGTAAATAGTTCTGACTGTTTAGGTCCTTACTTCATTGGCCTTCGAAGTAGGCGTCAGATGAATTCTCTTTATTTTACCTCAGTTGCAGTCTAGGGTCATATTTAACTTGTGTTATACTAATTATTACTTTCATTCTTTTGCTATCATTTAAACAGTTACATAGTTACATATTGTAGTTGAAGAGGCTGAAAAAAATGTGTTTCTCCAGTGCTGGAATTCCATTCAATGAGGTGCCAACCAGAAAACTTTTCTTTTCTCTTCAGCCCACCCACAGATCTGGGCTATTTAGAAAAACCCCTTGATTGGAAATATTAGACGAATCAAGCACTAACCCCAAGCAGGCTTAATCAGGCAGAAACTGACAAACCAAAAAAGAGGCCAACAAAGAGGTAACTCAGGGCAAATGTGTGGCAACCTGTGATGAGCCCATGAAGATGAGTTATTGGTTGCTTCAATCTGACAAGGGGGTGTGTTTCAACAATCCCTTTACCTTTACCACTACTGCAAAACAAAACGAATAGTAGGCCAAGCAGTGTAGCTTTTAATATCTTTGTTTACTACCATCTACGGCAATCTCAATATTTTTAGTTTATTGGGTCTTTAAATTTGTTCATCGGTGCCAGCACTGCAGACAGAAGACACTAATCTTAGGCACTTTCTCTACTATATGTATTTTAATATGTCTCAAGGAAATCTTAAATCATTATTTTGGAGAGCACCGTCAGCTGAAAGTAGAAGGCAGTCTCCCTAGAATAATACTGCCTTGGCAGGCAAATGATTGCAGTCTTAAATAATGCATGGCTTTTGAGGAAGGCATCAATATACATACAAGTTACATTCTAGCAAAACAGCCCTTTAAGAGTCCTTCTCCCCTGTAGCTTCAGCTGCTAATTTATTAGCCCTCTACGGAAATTCAGATGACTGTAATGACTTAAGGAAAACTTGATAAATACCCCTTATGTCTCAATATGTTGAGGAATCTGGAGAGTTCCGAGCATGAGACACGTTGAAGGTTTAATTTATTCCGTCAGACAAATATATTACTCACCTTTGGTCTTGGATGTTCTTTTGCAGTGTTGACCGTTTATCAAGCAGAATAAGAGTCCAGAAAGTCTTTGGCAATTCCTGTATCTTATCTGCTATGTTAAAGAGATCTGTATTCTAGAAGACTGGTTCATTTTCATCTCCTTCCAGGAGTATTGTTCATATTTGTCCTTCGTTAAGGAACCATCCTTTATTATATTTTTCTGCTACTGACTGTTGAGTCATAAATTAAAGTTTCCACTGCAGTAGCTACTGTATATGCAGGCCCGCTTCTGCCATGAGGCAGACTGAGGCTTCTGCCTCAGGTGGCAGCTCTTGGGGTCCTGCAGGGGGCGGCAGAATCTTCTCTGCTGTCATTTTAGTGAAAGCTAAAATGACAGCAGTCCCGATTTTCTAACAGTGCTGAGTGCAGTGGTGTCCCCAGGCATTAAGATCCGGGGCCAGTGCCCCGAACAGGAAGTTCACTGCCCCGAATCTTTTGCCTAGGGAATCACTGTACTGCACTCTGCACTCCGTGGCTTGGTGCCACCGGGTCCTGTGCTGAGTGCTCAGCTCCCTCCAGTCTATTCAGAAGGGAGGGGGGGGGGGGGGAGAGTGACGGAGGATTCAGCAGACCACCTGCTGAATGACAGTTATCTGTAGAGTATGTAGAGAGAGAAAGCCCCTGCGCTCCCTCTCTCTCCCCCCTCCCCCTCTCCTGTCACTGTGAGGAGAAGCTGCTCCCTTATCCGGACGCCGCGCTGAAGATGACCTCTGACCTCCCTCTCCTGCCGGGATCTCTGTGACTGCACCACCTCTGTAAGTATACAGCACACTATCACTGATATGAGGTGTAGTGGGATGTTCTGCAGCAGCTGAGGTGTAGTGGGATGTTCTGCAGCAGCTGAGGTGTAGTGGGATGTTCTGCAACGGCTGAGGTGTATGAAGAGGTTCTGCAGCAGCTGAGGTGTAGTGTGATGTTCTGCAGCAGCTGAGGTGTAGGAAGAGGTTCTGCAGCAGCTGAGGTGTAGTGTGATGTTCTGCAGCAGCTGAGGTGTATGAAGAGGTTCTGCAGCAGCTGAGGTGTAGTGTGAGGTTCTGCAGCAGCTGAGGTGTAGTGTGAGGTTCTGCAGCAGCTGAGGTGTAGTGTGATGTTCTGCAGCAGCTGAGGTGTATGAAGAGGTTCTGCAGCAGCTGAGGTGTAGTGTGATGTTCTGCAGCAGCTGAGGTGTAGGAAGAGGTTCTGCAGCAGCTGAGGTGTAGTGTGATGTTCTGCAGCAGCTGAGGTGTAGTGTGATGTTCTGCAGCAGCTGAGGTGTAGGATGAGGTTCTGCAGCAGCTGAGGTGTAGTGTGATGTTCTGCAGCAGCTGAGGTGTATGAAGAGGTTCTGCAGCAGCTGAGGTGTAGTGTGAGGTTCTGCAGCAGCTGAGGTGTAGTGTGAGGTTCTGCAGCAGCTGAGGTGTATGAGGTTCTTCAGCAGCTGAGGTGTATGATGAGGTTCTGCAGCAGCTAAGGTGTATTATGAGGTTCTGCAGCAGCTGAGGTGTATGATGAGGTTCTGCAGCAGCTGAGGTGTATGATGAGGTTCTGCAGCAGCTGAGGTGTAGTAGGATGAGGTTCTGCAGCAGCTGAGGTGTATTATGAGATTCTGCAGCAGTTGAGGTGTATGATGAGGTTCTGCAGCAGCTGAGGTGTATGATGAGGTTCTGCAGCAGCTGAGGTGTGGTAGGATGAGGTTCTGCAGCAGCTGAGGTGTATTATGAGATTCTGCAGCAGTTGAGGTGTATGATGAGGTTCTGCAGCAGCTGAGGTGTATGATGAGGCTCTGCAGCAGCTGAGGTGTATGATGAGGTTCTGCAGCAGCTGAGGTGTGGTAGGATGAGGTTCTGCAGCAGCTGAGGTGTATTATGAGGTTCTGCAGCAGTTGAGGTGTATGATGAGGTTCTGCAGCAGCTGAGGTGTATGATGAGGCTCTGCAGCAGCTGTGGTGTAGTATGAGGTTCTGCAGCAGCTGAGGTGTATGATGAGGTTCTGCAGCAGCTGAGGTGTATGATGAGGTTCTGCAGCAGCTGAGGTGTATGATGAGGTTCTGCAGCAGCTAAGGTGTATTATGAGGTTCTGCAGCAGCTAAGGTGTATTATGAGGTTCTGCAGCAGCTGAGGTGTATGATGAGGTTCTGCAGCAGCTGAGGTTTATGATGAGATTCTGCAGAACATCATAATACATAATGAGAAAATAATAAAATTACGAATAGCTGAGGTATCGACGTGAGAATACGTGAGAAAAGTTCCTACACAAATTATACTAGTATCGGGGGAGGGGGGGGAGGCGCCATTTTAATTTTCGCCTCAGGCAGCAAAAAAGCTAGAATCGGCCCTGTGTATATGCATATAATATGTGTGACATACCCATATTCTGCTGCCTGCATGTTTCCTCATACATTGCAGACTGCTCTGTCCCATTAAGAATATACAGTAGTCTGCCAAACTTGCTGTCTTATGGCTCACTCTCCAGCTCCCCTCTCTCTCTTCACCTTCTAAGCTGATTTATGGTTAACACAAAGGTCAATTTTGATTTGGCCACAAATCTTATCCTACAGTCATATACTCCTATACATCTGCTCCTTTCTTAATCCTAACAAACAGTACTATTATAGCAGGAGGTTGGGTACTATGATTGGTGGGTCGGACTATGCAGGATTTCATTCTTGTCTGATACTATGGAGATATATGGTTTTGCTGTAAAAACATATTGGTAGGAAATTTTTAAATAAATCTATTTACAACATTATTTTATTTTAGAGGCGTTAAAGTAATAAAAATGATTGTGAAGGTGTATATATTCTCTTGGACAATCCCTAGACATTATGATTCTTAAATTACCCTCCGGTCTTTTCCCCGTCTTCTTCTATCAGCGGCTGCAGCAGGAACACTGCTTCAGCCGCTGATTAGCTGAACAGACCATGCTCAGCTAATCAGCGGCTGCAGCAGCATCCCTGCTGCAGCCGCTGATGCTGGGGCGGATTATTTGAAGAAGCAGAGCCTGGCACACTTGTATCTCAGTGTGACAGGCTCTGCTGAAGATAGAAGACATTGGCGGTGAGTATATATAGGGCCCCCCTTCTCCTCCCCAGCACTATACCCATTCCAGCAAGGAAGGGGGCAATTAACCTGGGATGGGTACATCAATGTGGCCCCATGGGGTTAATAGAGGATGCCATGCATCCTTACATAACCCCGTGGGGGCCAAATTGTACGGGTCAAAATTGGCTCTCCTGGACTGGGCGGTAGCAGACTAGTATTATTAGGCTGGGGAGGGCCTAAAAAATGGCCCTTCCCACCCTGATACTACTAGGCTGATGCTGTTTGTTTTTTTAACCTGGCTGGTTATGGAAATAGGCAGAATCCTATGTGGGTTTTTTTGTTTGTTTGTTTTCATAAATAAATATTTTTTAAAAAAACGCATAGTATTCTCCCCATTTATATAACCAGCCAGGTTAAAAAAAACAAACAGCAGAAGCTGTTTGTATCAGGGTGGGAAGGGCCATTTTTTAGGCCCTCCCCAGCCTAATAATACTAGCCTGCTACCGCCCAGTCCAGGAGCACCAAATTTGATGCTCCAGGACTACTGGTACCCGGCTCTTTCCAGTACACCTGGTGGCATTGTGTACTGGGGTAATATTGGGGGGGGGGGGGGTTAGTGTTAGCCATTTTATATAGGCAAACACTAGGCCCCGACTTAGTAATGGATGCCGTCTATCAGACAGCTTCCACCATTAAGTCTGAAAGTAAAGATAAATAAAACACAAAACAATACAGAAAAGTATTTTATTTAAAAAAAAGTACACCTCCACACCCCTCGTTGACCATTTTATAAAAAAAAACAAGGCAGGTCATCAACGTAGTCCAACGAATCTGACATAATCCACAGGATACCAATATCTGAAAAACAAAAGGGAAAAAACACCATAAAAGGCCAGGAGCAGAACACCCATCATTGTAAGAGGTATTCTGCACCTTACAGTAGGCACAACTTTGCAGATGCTGCTTACAGTCTGGCACACAAGGGGTTAAGTATTGATGCATGGCATCCATACTGAATGCCTTGTATGTCAGACTGAACAATGTGGCCCCCAGGGGGTTAAGTAAGGATGCATGGCATCCTCAATTAACCCCACGGGAGCCATATTGATGTCACAATGCACCCATCCCAGCAAGGAAGGGGTTAATTGTCCCCCTTTCTTGCTTGGATTAGTACAGTGCTGGAGGGAAGAAGGGGGGTCCTATTTATACTCACCACAGATGTCGTCTATCTTCAGCAGAGCCTGGCACACTGACATACAAGTGTGCCAGGCTCTGTGTCTTCAAATAATCCGCCCCAGCAGCAGCTCAGACGATGCTCAGCCAATCAGCGGCTGAATCAGTGTTCCTGCTGCAGCCGCTGAAAGAGGAAGACAGGGAGAAAACACATACAGTGCAGAGAGTAAAGAAATCGGCACTCACCCAGGATGTAAAATCTTCTTTATTGCAGTAATATCTCCATTAAAAAACCGCAGGGAGAGGGAGCTTGGCAATCAGGTCACAGCGACGCACGTTTCGTGTTCAGATGAACACTTCCTCTAGCTGGTGGTCAATCACCAGCTAGAGGAAGTGTTCAGCTGAACACGAAACGTGCGTCGCTGTGACCTGATTGCCAAGCTCCCTCTCCCTGCAGTTTTTTAATGGAGATATTACTGCAATAAAGAAGATTTTACATCCTGGGTGAGTGCCGATTTCTCTACTCTCTGCACTGTATTGGATTTGGACTTTACATGATCAGAGCACCCCCGTATAGGATGCATTTATAGTGTCTAGTGTGAGATACAAGAGCGGGTCAAGTCAAATCAGTAGTGCCGAGTACATTTTCTTTTGGAGAGTAAGGGAGAAAACACAGTCTGGTCCACAAAGAGATAAGCTAACCCCCTGGAGACCAGACAGTGTTGTTTTTCTCCCTGAAAAGTGCCACTAAAAACTGCCATATGCTTAAGCTATGGCGTTTTTTAGTGGAGCTGGAGACTTCCATTGAAGTCTATGGGAGAAAAATGCAGCAGTTTGCAAAAAAAACCACCCAAACCCTTAGCATGCTGGGATTTTGGAAAACTGCTACAGAGCCTCAAAAACACCAGAAAGATAAAAAAAAAAAAAAACAACACAAAATAAAAACGCCATGTGTTCAAGGGAAATCATAAACTTTCATTGATCTCCAGCTAACATTGTGCCGCTGTCGTTTGTGCAAAAATAACTGCAATGGCGTTTTTATTGGCGTTTTTTTCTCAAAGAAGAGGCTTTGTGAAGCCAGTCTTATGATCTAATAAGGGTGGATACTGGCCTAAAGTTTATTAGCTGGTGCTTGTGTGTCATACCTAATATATGAAATGGGAAAGGGTTTGATTTTGCTGTTGATCATGTTCTTGTATAAGCATACTTACCAAAATGCTGGATTTTCCAACAAATCAAGTTCCAAAAGGGTGGAGTTTATGTTAGTCCCACTCAAAAGTTGGCAGTTTGGGGGCCTTTCCTGGTGTTTCACTTGGTACCGGAAATCTCAAGGTAGTTGAGTACAGAGCTTGTCTAAATTCTCTTCTGTGGCAAGTGAATGGAGCAGATAGCAATCATCCGCCCTACCACTTAAAGGAACAAGAGACTCTAGTACTCTTATTATATGGGGGTACCAGTGATCTGATCCCTACAAAAAATGTTTATTGCGTATCCAATGCATGGGCGAAAAGTTTCAATCTTAGGATAAATGCTTTTAGGATTCAGATATAAAAGTGAAAGGTATCTTGTAAAACAAATAAGCCGAGTAGAAGATAGTAGAGCTGAGCCTGTAGTATCCACACATCTAAATCTTACAAAACTTTTATACCTGGAGAGATGCTGATTAGCAGGTCTGAGATGATGGCATCCTTGGGAAATCTTAACTGAAGCCATTTAGCCTCGGCCCCTCTTGTGATTCTTCTTTAGAGGAAGCAGCGGTGGTAGAAATTGTATCCAAAGTCAAATGTTAAAAGCCTCTTTATGTTGTTTTCTACTTAAGAACTGGATTTGGAACAGTTCCCATCTCCGCTCATGGACCATGCATTATTGCTAGTGTTCATAGCTCCCCTGGTACTGTATGTCTGTGTGATTATAGAGAAGAACCAGCTCTGTGAGCATTTTTATAAGATTACAACAGTGAGATGGGATATAAGCCATATGTGTGTACAGGGAAGGAGGCATGGAAAAAATAGGTATTTCGGCTATTGGGAGTTTACAACTGTAAATTTTAATAATTATCTATAAAAATCCCTAAATATTACAGAGAACAAGAAGAGATGTTTTCATTCTTGCATTCTAATTTATGTACTTTGTTAGGGTACACACACATGTACTGGATCCGCAGCGGATTTTTCGCTGCAAGTTTGCAGCGAAATCTGCTGTGAATGCCTTGCTTTTTAGTTTCTATGAGAAGACAGGGCAGTTAGGTAATTTTGACTACAGGGCGAATATTGATAAAAGCGCCCCCAAGTGATTTATTTGGGTTGTTGCTAGAAAGAAGCAGTGTGTATATTATGGCATAGTTACCTAACCTTTCAAAAGTCATTCAGTCACTCACAAACACCCACACACTACCCCACCTGACCCGACCCACATACACACTAAGCCATTTGACCCCCCCCTCACACACATACACACTATCCCACCTAACCCCTCCCTCCACACACTATCCCCCGCCCCCCCCCCTCCACTCACTATCCCCCCTGCCCCCCCTCCACACACTATTCCCCGACCCCCTCTCACACACACTATCCTCCTGACCCCCCTCCACACAGTATCCCCCCTGACCCCCCTCCACACAGTATCCCCCCTGACCCCTCCTCCACACACTATCCCCCCTGACCCCCCTACACACACTATTCCCCCTGATCCCCCTACACACACACTATTTCCCCTTACCCCCCCTACACACACTATTTCCCCTTACCCCCCCTACACACACTATTCCCCCTGACCCCTCCTACACACACTATTCCCCCTGACCCCCTCCACACACTATCCCCCCTGACCCCTCCTACACACACTATTCCCCCTGACCCCCCTACACACACTATTCCCCCTGACCCCCCCTACACACACTATTCCCCCCTGAACCCCCCTCCACACACTATTCCCGACCCCCCTCCACACACTATTCCCTCTGACCCCCCTACACACACTATTCCCCCTGACCCCCCTTACACACACTATTCCCCCTGACCCCCCTTACACACACTATTCCCTCTGACCCCCCTACACACACTATTCCCCCTGACCCCCCTTACACACACTATTCCCCCTGACCCCCCTACACACACTATTCCCCCTGACCCCCCCTACACACACTATTCCCCCCTGACCCCCCTCCATACACTATCCCCCCTGAACCCCCCTCCACACACTATTCCCGACCCCCCTCCACACACTATTCCCTCTGACCCCCCTACACACACTATTCCCCCTGACCCCCCTTACACACACTATTCCCCCTGACTCCCCTTACACACACTATTCCCTCTGACCCCCCTACACACACTATTCCCCCTGACCCCCCTTACACACACTATTCCCCCTGACCCCCCTCCACACACTATCCCCCCTGACCCCCCCTCCACACACTATTCTCCTTGACCCCCCTATACACACATAAACACTAACCCACCTCACCACCCCTTCCCCAAACACACTACCCACTTGATCTTACACATGACAGATGGCTGTTCTCGCCTCCTGCGCCTGTGTGAGTGCTGCAGCAGTAGTAGCCTCACCTACTGCCCGCCTGACATTTCGAGGTGTTCTTCTAATTCAATCAGCGCAGGGCCGGAGCGTGGAGCCGCTGCGCCCGGCCGTGGTGCACGCAGCCAAACAACGCGCGCGCCACGGCCGGCCGCAGCAGCCCCATGCTCCCATCCTGTGCTGATTGGATTGGAGGAGCAGGTGAGGTTGGTACATTGGGCAGGCACTAGGTGAGGCAGACGGGCAGCCTGGGAAAGTCATGGGTGCTCACATGAAAGGGCGGGAAAGCCGCGGATGGGATTTCGCTCAGTTGAGTGCAGACCGGGGGGGCTGGCGGCCGTGTGATGGTCTGGGTGTGGGGGCTTGTGGAGCGCTAGCCAACGCAGGCTGTGTGAGGTCCTGAGGATGCCACCAACGACCCCTAACTGTCGGTGCCCCGTGCCATCGCCCGGCCCGCCCAGTGCAAGAGACGGCCCTGTGAGAAGACATATTATGTAAGTGACAGGTCCCCTTAACTCCCCACCGGCCGAAAGATACTGTACATGCTCCACACTCCGGCTTGCTTCAGGGGCTCCTGGTGTATGGATATCCCGCTCAGCCAAGCAGCCACTAATTGGCTGAGCGGGATGTCCAGCTGGGCACCCCGGAAGCAATCCGAAGTGTGGAGCAGGTATACTGTTCCAGCCGGCGGGAGGTTAAGGGGGCCTGTCACATACAAACCCGCTGCAAGTATGTCTTCTCATAGAAACTAACAGACAAGGGATCCACAGCAGATTTCCCTGCATATTTGCTGCAAGATATCCGACTTTTTAACCCCGAAAAATCTTGTCAGAAGTCGGGGGTCGTCTTATATGGTGGGTATGGTTGCCCCATACAGTAGGGGGGCTCAAAAATGGCCAGCATCCCCACCGTATGGGTGACCATTTAAAAAAAAAAAAAAAACAACAGTTAACTCACCTGGGCCCATTCCCGGTGTACGTCACACTGCTGCGCCGGGAACGGAAGCGGAGAAGAACACGCGTGGAGGCCGGAATTGGGCCCAGGTGAGTTATCTGTTTGTTGTTTTATTAATTTAGCTGCAGCTAACCCCAGGCAGGGGGTTAACATTTTCCGGCGTATAAGGCGAACCCCTGACAATCTCTTCAAAAGTCAGGGGTTGTTTTATACGCCCAGTCGCCTTATACACCGGAAAATACGATACATAAAACGCCTAGAGGATTCCAATGGATAGTTATAATCTGGAAAAAGTGACATGAACAGTGGTGGCATAAACAAAGTCCTCATGAGTTGATATTATGAGCCTATTGGCACTCTGTGTGCTTCTGTATAGTGTCTCTATGAGGCAATATTGTCTCTCATGGAGGCAAAGCTATAGGGGGAACATACTCTGATAACATGTTATGGCACAAACTGGTATAATACGAGCATATAGATTTGTATGGGTGCCGTTTTACAGATCTATTATTACTAAAGCATGCATTAACCTTTAGACAAAACTGGACATGCTTTCATCTGGAAAGGAAGGGATGCCATAAGTGCTGGCTGTCAGGTGAAAGTATTTCTATTATCTATTAATGGCCAGAGATTTGTGCAAGCATTCAATCTAGGGGCACAGAAATGACTCCCATAGTCTCCAGGCAGTCAATGGTCTCAGGCAGTCAAATGCCTCAGCAGCCTCTTTGGACCCATTTACCTCATGAAACAGAAAGTGTGTGACCGCTTATAAAGAAATAACAAATCTTTCCAATAACCATAGGATAATAAGGCTACAACACCTTTCAAATATCCAATATTCTATTAATTCATAGATAATAAATCACAAATACAGGACCAATCAGTAAACAATTTGACTGCTTTCAACCTGGTCCATAGCCCAGTTACATATACCAAGTTTGAATCAATATGCCAAGATACCAGGAAGTCACCCAAAGATATTTCCTGCTATTGTTCTGCATGCTTATGGCCTCCAACACGTGTTTTTCGGGTTTGCTTGGTCACGGAACTCTGATTGTTCCTGTGTACACTGCCCCTTAAATGGTATGGCTAATAGCATATAGACGCCTCCCCCATGCCGGTCGCGTGATTCTCCTCCCGATGCAGCAACTAAACGTCTGACACACGGCGCAAGGCCCAATGTACTGATGTCACAGTCACGTTGCCAAGGAGACAGGAGACACTCCTTGCATCGTATTTGGCGTCTGCCACTGATGACTTCCTGGTGTCTCGCTGAACGTAATACAGAGCAAGGTATATGTGCTGCTAGCATTAATACTGCACTTGTGCATAACATGAAAACATGCAGCTCCCATTAGAATAATACAGTTCCTGCTGTCTGTACTACCTAATTTACATGATTACTGTTTAACACACGACATGATTTACTAAAATTATGTACATTATTTTACTTATCAAAAAAGTGCATGTGTAATTTATATATAGAAGGATTATGCAATACAGTGTACATAATATGGATTATAAAATATATATAAAGCAATGGCATATATATTGATATTAAATAATTAAATAAATATATATATATATATATATATATATATATAAACTAATTTATTACTAATAAATATTATTGTTGAAAAAGTGCAAAGTGCAATAAAGTGTTAACAACAGTACTTATAATAATACACCTACTAATGTATAATAATATCAATATAGTGTCCAATAATAATAATGGTAATAATAAAAAAAAATATTCAAATACACAACCAAATATGCGGTGTGTAACTGGATTAAGTGTGATGTACTCAAGTAAACAATTACAATATACCCAAAAGAATTTATATATGGGTGTTGTGCACTCATGGCATATGAGTAAAAATAACTGTAAATGAGTAAAAATAACTTTTGATGATATCCTAATTTAGTGCAAACCACTGTATGTGTGTTTCAAAAAATGACCTCACATATTCTATAGAGTCATTACATACAGAGTGAACTTTTTCAAACGTTTATTTCTGTTAAAGTTAATGATTATGGATTACAGCCAAGAAAACCCCAAAAGTCAGTGTTTCAGAAAATTAGAATAATATAAAACCAACTGAAAAAAAAATGTTAACACAGAAATGTCGACCAAATTAAAAGTCTGTACAGTAAAAGCCCTCAATACTTGGTCAAGGCACCTTTTGCTTGAATGATGGCATCAATGTGGCGTGGCATGAAGGCGATCAGCTGATGGTACTGCAGAGGTGTTTTTGAAGCCCAGGTTGCTTTGATAGTGGCCTTCAGCTCATCTGCATTGTTGGGTCTGGTGTCTTTCATCTTCCTCTTGACAATATCCTATAATTTCTCTATGGGGTTAAGGTCTGGTGAGTTTTCTGGCCAATCAAGCACAGTGATGCTGTGGTTAGTAAACCAGGTATTGGTACTTTTGGCAGAGTTGACAGGTGACAAATCCTGCTAGAAGATAAAAATTCCATCTAGAAAAATCTTTTCAGTACAGGGAAGCATGAAGTGCTCTAAAATTTCCTGGTAGACGGCAGCGTTGACTTTGGTGTTGATGAAACACAGTGAACCTACACCAGCAGATGACATGGCTCCCCAAACCATCACTGATTGAGGAAACTTCACAAAAGACCTCAAGCAGCTTGGATTGTGCCTCTCTACTCTTCCTCCAGACTCTGGGACCTTGATTTCCAAATGAAATGCAAAATTTACTTTTATCTAAAAACAGCACCTTGGACCACTGATTAACACTGATTTTCCTTGGCCCAGATAAGACGCTTCTGGCGTTGTTTATTGGTCAGGAGTGGCTTGCAACACTTATAGCCCATGTCCTGCAGACATCTGTATGTGGTGGCTTTTAAAGCACTGACTCCAGCAGCAGTCCACTCTTTGTGAATCTCTCCCAAATTTTTGGATGGCATTTTCGTTGCTTGTGCACCTTTTTTCTACCACACTTTCTCCTTCCACTCAACTTTTCATAAATATGCTTTGATACAGCACTCTGACAACAGCCAGCTTCTTTAGCAATGAACTTTTGTGGTTTACCCTCCTTGTGGAGTGTGTGAATGACTGCCTTCTGGACATCTGTCAAGTCAACAGTCTTTCCCATGATTGTGTTGCATACTGAACCAGACTAATGGTGCGTTTACACAGAGAGATTTATCTGACAGACCTTTGAAGCCAAAGCCAGTAACAGACTATAAACAGAGAACGGGTAATAAAGGAAAGACTGGAATCTCTCCTCTTTTCAAATCCATTCCTGGCTTTGGCTTCAAAAATCTGTCAGATAAATCTCTCTGTGTAAACGCACCATTAGGGACCTTTTATAACACTTAGAAAGCCACTGCAGGTGTTTTGGGTTAAATATTCAAATTTTATGAAATACTGACTTTAAGGGTTTTTATTGGCTGTAATCTATAATCATTAACTTAAACAGAAATAAACGCTTGAAAAAGTTCACTCTGTATGTAATGACTCTATAGAATATACTATATAATATAGAAGTCACTTTTTGAATTGAATTACTGAAAAACAAACAAAAAACTTTTATTGCAAACCACTGTATATATGCCATGAGTGCATAACACCCATGGGTCAAACCCACAATACATAATGACATAATTAATTATTAATTTCATATCGCCTTTAACCACATATAACATTTGTTAGTGACCACTTCACACACCGCACGCTCTATAGTGTGCAGTGGGGGGTCTGATGCAGGCGCGCACGGATGCGCCCACATCAGAACTTAGTGGCTCCAAAGATTATCTGGCCGGTACTTCAGTATCGGCCAGGATGATCTTTTTAGAGACCGGGCTCATACGTTGTGTGAACATAGCCCAATGCTGTACTGTGATTGACAAAGCAAGGAGCCATTGGCACCCTACCCTGACAAATGTTTTGTGGCCGCAGACGACATTATGCCTCCGGCCGCAAGAGCCACTCTCTCCCCAAGTGCTCCAGCGCCGAGTGACGAAGAGCGGGGAGGGAGAGCGAAACTCAAGCACACCAAGGTTTGCCTGAGGAAGTTGGATGCAGCCCTAAGGCTGCCTAGAAAACATGGATACAGCCATAGGCCATGTTCACAAAACATAAAACAACAACCATTGTTTGACACAACCGTTGTTTTTACGGCCGCTGTTTGACATGTCCCTCCCAGTCTGCTTGCTGTATGGGTGTGACTGATGAAAATCAATTAACCATTGATTTCCATTCACACTACAGCCAGCAGAACGGCCACACATTGTGTGAATAGTCTATTTACTACAGCCATTGTTCGCAAACAACAGTGGTAGAAAATAGACATGTCCATTATTTTGTATGGTTGTCATGAACAACGGCTATTGGTCTTTTGAAATCAATAGAAATAACGTGTTCCAAGACCACTATGGCTGTAGGTCATACTTGATAAGAGACTTTGGTAATGTCTGTTTACGGGTCTGGATTTTTATATAATGACAGGCAGGTTGGTAGTAAAGCCAATCTGGGTTCTCACTTTGGCCCATTACAGCCCAGGTGCTGGAGGTAGCAATAATTTTCCGCAATATATTATATATGTTTTTCTTATACCCCTATTATGCTCTTCTGGGGTCACACCCACACATTGAACATCAACAGAACTATGTATTCTGATCTCCCACAAAAAATCTAGTCTACAATGCACCTAGGAACCCCCCAACTAAAACAGCTGCAGACCTCCAGGTCATGCTGTGAACACTACAACTCCCCGCATTTACTGACAGTCTGCAGCCCTCAGGATATGCTGGCGTACAAACAGACAATCCTCTGATAAAAAGGGGCCCTGTAGAAGGTTTCACTGAGGGACCTCCAGGGCTAATGGTTGTGACCCACAGATTGCAGCCATTAGGAGCCTCTGCACACAGTGATTTATTAAAGGATAGTACTCCTAGAAACTACAATTCCCAGCATACCCTGGCGGCTTCAGAAGTGTAGGGCATTCTGGGAGTTATAGTAAAAGCTTGCTATACAGGAAGTTGCTGACACAGATCAATCCAGGGTAGAACTGGGTAAGCATACTGTATGTAGCTTCTTACCATTTCTTCATTGGTGGCCCCCAGGATCACTTCTTATAGATTTTGCATGTTTGTTTGTTTGTTTGTTTTATTTTAAAATTAAATCTTTTAACTTTTCATGAGATAAAGTAAATGTAATACTATTAACCACGTAATAGCCACTCCAATTTGAAGTTAGAATTAACTTTTCATTTTCTGCACTTCATTGGCCTAAAGCCTAATATATTAAAGTAAAATACAAAAAGTGAGTTTTGGAAATATTTTAGCACCAGATTTTCTCTCTTATTTGTGAGAAGAGTGTTAATTGAATCTGTCCTGAGAGTTATCACCATACAATTTGTGGTAGAATCTCACTTTAACTCTCATGCTGCTAACACAAGTTCTATGCTGTTTATGTGTGAAATTTGAAATGTAGGTATGATTTTTAGTGCAATATTACAACGTGCCTATTGTTTTGAGTATTTAGCCAGTCATGGCTTGTCCCTAAAACTATGAAAACCGTTTTCTAACCCCTTAACCCCTTTGCCTCTGCTCCCTATTTTGCCTTAACCCTTAGAGGACCAGGCCAATTTAAATTTTAGCATTTTCGTTTTTTCCTCCTTGTGTTTAACCCTTTAAGGACATGGCCCATTTCCGTTTTTACGTTTTCGGTTTTTCCTCCTTGTGTTTAAAAGGTCATAGCACTTGCATTTTTCCACCTAGAAACCCACATGACCCCTTATTTCTTGCGTCACTAATTGTACTTTGCAATTACAGGCTGAATTTTTGCATAAAGTACACTGCGAAACCAGAAAAAAATTCAAAGTGTGGTGAAATTGAAAAAAAAAAACGCATTTCTTTTATTTGGGGGAAATGTGTTTTTACGCCATTCGCCCTGGGGTAAAACTGACTTGTTATGCATGTTCCTCAAGTCGTTACGATTAAAACGATATATAACATGTATAACTTATATTGTATCGGATGGCCTGTAAAAAATTCAAACCGTTGTTAACCAATATACATTCCTTAAAATCGCTCCATTCCCAGGCTTATAGCGCTTTTATCCTTTGGTCTATGGGGCTGTGCGAGGTGTCATTTTTTGCGCCATGATGTGATCTTTCTATCGGTACCTTGATTGCCCATATACGTCTTTTTGATCGCTTTTTATTACATTTTTTCTGGATTTGATGCGACCAAAAATGCGCAATTTTGCACTTTGGGATTTTTTTGCGCTGACGCCGTTTACCGTACGAGATCAGGAATGTGATTAATTAATAGTTCGGGCGATTACGCACGCGGCGATACCAAACATGTTTATTTATTTATTTATTTGTTTACTTTTATTTAAAACCTGGGAAAAGGGGGGTGATTCAGACTTTTATTAGGGGAGGGGGATTTTTACTATTAACAACACGTTTTTTTTTTTTTTTACACATATACTAGAAGCCCCCCTGGGGGACTTCTAGTATATACACTTTGATCTCTCATAGAGATCTCTGCAGCATAGATATGCTGCAGAGATCCATGAGATCGGCACTCGTTTGCTTTCGGCTGCTGCAGCCGGAAACAAACGAGTGCCGAGCCGAGGACGGCGCCATCTTGGACGCGTCCCCGGCCGGCATCAGTAACGGAGATGGCTCCTCCGGGACAAGGTCCCGGAGGAGCGATCTCCCCCACTAGACACCAGGGAAACGTTGCCTCCGGTAATCGGAGGCAGCTGTCAACTTTGACAGCTGCCTCCGATTAGCTAATTAGCGGACACGGCGATCGGCCCGTGCCCGCTAATAGCGGCGGTCCCGGGCTACACGCGGCACCCGGGATCGCGGCACTTCAAAGCGGGGCCGCCGCGCGGCCCCGCTTTGAAGTGCTAATGAGGACATAGGACGTACCGGTACGTCCTATGTCCTTAAGAGGTTAAAAGGCCATAGCACTTTTTTTCACCTAGAAACCCACATGAGCCCTTATTTTTTGCGTCACTAATTGTACTTTGCAATTACAGGCTGAATTTTTGCATAAAGTACACTGCGAAACCAGAAAAAAATTCAAAGTGTGGTGAAATTGAAAAAAAAAAAATGCATTTCTTTTATTTGGGGGGTTTGTGTTTTTACGCCGTTTTATGACTTGTTATATATGTTCCTCAAGTCGTTACGATTAAAACGATATATAACATGTATAACTTTTATTGTATCTGATGGCCTGTAAAAAATTTAAACCATTGTTAACAAATATATGTCACTTAAAATCGCTCCATTCCCAGGCTTATAGCGTTTTTATCCTTTGGTCTATGGGGCTGTGTGAGGTGTCATTTTTTGCGCCATGATGTGTTCTTTCTATCGGTACCTTGATTGTGCATATGCAACTTTTTGATTGCTTTTTATTACAATTTTTCTGGATTTGATGCAACCAAAAATGCGCAATTTTGCACTTTGGGAATTATTTGCGCTTACGCCATTTACCGTGTGAGATCAGGAATGTGATTAATTAATAGTTCAGGCGATTATGGACGCAGCGATAGCAAACATGTTTATTTATTTATTTATTTGTTTATTTTTATTTATAATCTGGGAAAAGGGGGGTGATTCTGACTTTTATTAGGGGAGGGGGCTTTTTACTTATAACATCACTTTTATTTTTACTTTTACACATATACTAGAAGCCCCCCTGGGGTTAGGGTTATTCCCCCTGGGGGACTTCTAGTATATGCACTCTGATCTCTCATTGAGATCTTTGCTGTATAGTTACACAGCAAAGATCAATGAGATCGGTACTCGTTTGCTTTCGGCTGCTGCAGCCGAAAACAAATGAGTGCCAACCCGGGACGGCGCCATCTTGGAGAAGTCCCCGGCAGGCATCAGGTACAGCAGGGACAACATCCCGGAGGAGCGATCTCACCCACTAGACACCAGGAAAGTGCTGCAGCCGGTAAACGGAGGCAGCTGTCATCTTTGACAGCTGCCTACGATTACCTGATTGGCGGGCACGGCGATCGGACCGTGCCCGCTAATAGCCGCCATCCCGGGCTACATGCGGCACCCGGGATCGCGGCGGTTCAGAGCGTTGCCTAAGGGTTAATGACCAGGCCATTTTAAATTTTTTACGTTTTTATCTTTTTCTCCTCACCTTCTAAGAGCCATAGTGCTTTTATTTTTCCGCCTACAGACCTGGTTGGGTTGTCTCTAGCTTTTTTAGTAATCATATTTGTGTAGATGGGAGTTTTTAATCACTTTTATTAATTATTTTCTGATAAAATGACAAAAAATCTGCAAGCCTTGCGTTTTTTTCCCTCTTTTCATTTATGTTTTTCACCATGCAAGTAGATTGGACAATTACGCATGCTACAGTATATGGCAGTGTAAATGTATGTTTATTTATCTATTTTTATGGTTTTTTTTTTAATTAATGAGAAAGGGGGTGATTTAAACTTTAATTGGGTCTAAGTCATATTTATTAAAACTTTTTTTTTACACTTTTTAAGTCCCCTAGGGACTATTACATGCAATTATTAGATTGCATATACTGTTCAATGCTATACCATTGCATAGCATTGATCAGTATTATCGTCAATCTACCCATAGAGTCTGCCTTTGGCAGACTGTATTAGGAAATCACCAATCGGACCACACAGAGGTAATTATAACTCCTCTGGCAGTCGGGGGAAATAATCAGGACCCCTGCAATCACACCAAATTTACTTTTTACACTGCTATGATTATTATAAAATGGTGCAGCTGTTCAGTGTTGTTGTTGTTGATTTTTAACCCTTTTAGGATGAAGCCCAAAATAACCCAGTCGACCTCGCCAATTTTCATTTTTACGTTTTCATTTTTTCCTCCTTCCTTTCTAAGAGCTCTAACACTTTCATTTTTCTATCTACAGGGACATGTAAGGGCTTTTTTCAGGAATAGGTGTACTTTGTAATGGCATCTTTCATTCTACCATAACATGTATGATGTATCCCCGAAAATATTATTTATGAAAATATAAATAGGTGAAATTGGAAAAAAAGAATGCATCATGGTAACTTTTGAGGGGGTTCCTGTGTCTACGTCATGTACTATACGATAAAAGCAACATGATACCATTATTCTAAATGTCAGTCCATGTGAGGTAACTGCACAGTTTACAATGTACAAGGGGAGGGAATAGGGAGGCCCATGACTGTCTCATATTTCTATTTTTTGGAGGTTTCAATCATGGCAATTATAGCTATGAAATACGATAAAATATACCTAAAAGATGTTCAAGCCTGTCCTCCAATATTGAGATCCAATATTCTGTGCTTGTAATGTTTTAATAAATCTTTAATTTATCTTTATAGACAGTAGATCCAAAGAGTTATCTAGGCTTCGCAAAAAAGCTGGGGACAGGTGTGGTACTGTTGTTGGAAGAAAGTAGCTGTGTTTTTTAGTCCTGGATAATCCTTTATAAGTGTTAAGATTCTGGTTGCCTGCAACCACTGTTGGATAGAGCTTAGGAGCATTCTCAATTCTCTTACTGTTGATTTTAACCCCTTCAAGACAGAGCCCATTGATGCCCAGGTCAAATTAATGCAATGTCCCTCCTCGCCTTCTAAGAGCCATAACGCTTTTATTTTTCCACCTACAGGGCTGGTTGGGATGTAATTTTTTGCGCCATGATCACATGTAAAAGAAAAGTCTTATGTAAAAGGAAAGTTTTTTTTTTTCTTCTGATATATTATTTAAAATAAAAATAAAAAATCAGCAAGCCTGGTATTTTTTTTGTTTTTGTTTACGCTGTTCGCAGTGTGGGAACAATAATGTTATACTTTAATAGATCAGACAATTCCACATGCTAAGATATATAATATAATATCGTTATATATATTGTAATTTTTTTATTTATTTATTTATTTTTATAATGGGCAAGGAGATATATTAAACTTTTATTGGGGGGGTTATAAGTTTTTTTTATACTTTTAAAAACCTTTTTATTACACAGTTTTTTTCACTCTTTCTTTACAGTTTAACATGCAATCAATAGATTGCATTTACTGATCTATGCTATACCATAGCATAGCATAGATCAGTGTTATCGACGATCTATGCATAGAGCCTGCCTGAGAGGATAGAGAGAAGTCTCTATGCATGGATGGCCGATCCGACAGGACAGAGGTAAGTGACTTACCCCCACCCGTCTGCGGGGTTCCCTATCACTGTGACAGGAGCTTGTCCTGTCACTGAGTACCTTTAAGGGGGTTTAAGGGGTTAATGAGAGGCAGCTGCGGGATTGCAGCTGCCTCTAATTATCCTCTGCTCCCGGGACACTGATGCCCCACTGCAGCGGTCCCGCACACATCAAACCCCCTCACAGTCAGGAACATATATATACATTCCTACTGCACAAGGTATGTGCAGAAGAAATGCATATATATGGATTGCTGATGTGAAGGGGTTAATGTATTACCATTTAGGCTTGTAATTTTTCCCATAAATTTTAACATTTAGCGTTGCCCTATTCAAGGAATTTGGTGCCCAGGAAAAAAAAGCTAAAGCACTGCTTTTAACTGCCTACTTTAAAGTGACTCTGTACCCACAATCTGACCCCCCCCCCCCCAAACCACTTGTACTTTTGGATAGCTGCTTTTAATCCAAGATCTGTCCTGTGGTCCGTTTAGCAGGTGATGCAGTTATTGTGCTAAAAAATACTTTTAAACTTGAAGCCTGTGCCAAACGGGAGTATCTGTGCCCTAACTTTGTACCACCCCACCGTCCCTCCTCCCCACCCTTTTCATCATTAGGAATGCCACTTCTCCATGCTGAACATTGCACAGGTCCTTAACGATCCAGCCCATGTGCCGGGCTGCCACAGGTGGGGAATAGGAGGCAATCTGCCTGGAGCATTCCTAATGATGAAGAGGGTGGGGAGGAGGAACGGAGGGGTGGTGCAAAGTTAGGGCACAGATACTCCCGTTCGGCACGGGCTTCAAGTTTAAAAGTGTTTTTTTTTAGGATAATAACTGCATCACCTGCCAAACGGACCGCAGGACAGATCTTGGATTAAAAGCAGCTATCCGAAGGTACAAGTGGTTTGGGGGGTCAGATTGTGGGTACAGAGTCGCTTTAAAAAGAAGAGTATGGATGTTTACTTCTGTCTATACCTGATTCTGATTCTGTCTATAACTGTTCCTCAGTAAAAGTATTTCTCTAGAAAACATTTTTATAAAAACTCATAATATCAATCTTTTTCCTACACCAGCAGCACAGAAATGGTATCCATAATATGAAGCTGTTAGTAATCAGGCTTTGATTTCTGAGTGTTCCTCCGCCGGAGAAAATACATTTTGTAAACAGAGCCTGAAAAAATTTCATTGTAACATTAAGTTTAAGCACTTCCATTTCATACATTTAATTAAAGCATCTTTGAGGGGCTAATGCTTTAAGCAGTTATGTTACATTGAAGCTTAATGTATGGAATAATCAGATGCCAGCCAGCGGGTCACAAGTAGCTACAAGCTGAAGAATTCCTTTAGCATATTAACATGAGATAGAATATTTTAACTACCCTCTGCATATATTATTTACTTAATTTGATATTATCATGCCGACACTTCACACTGGGTCACAAAGGCTGATCTCTTAGTAGATGTTTGAAGACTAAGCCAAGACTGCTTTGCCTAAACTAGTGGATACTCTAGCGTTAATAGTAATTGGCTTAGAAAGCCTTGAGAGCCTTGGTAACCTAGTTTTTTTTTTAACTGGATCTCCACTTTTTTCTTTTATAAAAGCAAACACAACTGGATATTGCTGCATGCATACAGTTTTACGGAACAGCCGGTCTCTAAAAAGATCATCCCGGCCAGTACGGCAGTACCGGCTGGATGATCTTTAGTCCCGCAGAGTTCTAATGCGGGCGCATCCCTGCGCACCCACATCCGAACTCTCCACTGCATGCTATGGAGCGAGCGGTTGGATCCGCTTGCTTCATAATGTGCACTGACATGGTTTTCTACGGCGGCTATTCAATGAATAGCGGTCACAGAAAACTGACTGACTATGTGTATACACTCTGGCCGGGATCCCATAGAAGACTAAGCAACGTATCTCTTCATATCTGCCGACTGCAACAACGCCTGTACTTTTACGAAAAGATACGTTGTGTGAACATAGCCTTATTTGTATTGTGGAATATGTTGTCTTTTTGCAGTCATCCCCCACACTTAGTACTCAGGGAATTGATAAAGGTTCTTTTTTTTTTCCAATGCTTTGGAGATTAAGTTTAAATGGCATAGTGTGTTAGGATGGGTTCACACTTCATTTTTGCTGTCCTTTGAATGTATCTATTTGATGGGGGGGTGGGGGGATAGACAAAGCAAAATGGATGTTAAAAACAGATGCAGTTGTATGCCACCTGTCAGGATTTGTTTTCCATTTACTTTAATTATTATTTTTATTATTATTTCTTTTTAAAGCACCCTTGATTCCAGAACGCTATACAAGTGATAGGGGGGGGGGGGTCACGGCACACTACTCCCGCCACCGTACTTTCATAACCAACCCTTGACTCAGCCTATACATGCTTCCCTGTTAGTCTCTACAGAGGACTGTCCCTAGACTACCCAGGCTATCTAAAGCCTGCCACAGTTCTGTAATCTCAGCTATTAAACAAATAGATTTAATATGACTTAGCAACAGTGCATAAAAGTTACCAAAGGACAATACAAAAGAAGGTAAATAAAAGGGGATACATGAAGAGACTAATTCACGCCCCTAAAAGATGTAATGTTGGTGTTCCTGCCAGTGGAGTTTAGCTTTTAGTTGTTGGTATATTCCATAATCCAGGGAGCTGTGGAAGGATGGTATGGGCTCCACACACAGACTCTCCGCCCCCAATACCCATTGGGTCTTTAATACTTTCTGCTGGCAGACCACCCCTGTATTACCTTCATCAATCACCTCAAGTTACCTGGAGTCTCCTACTGCCCTCCAGCCAATCGCTTTGGTGACCAGTCAGTAAGTAATAAACCCTGAGTTTTTGAGGACAAAGGCAATATGGAGAATATCAATTCCATAATCCTCCACTAGCTTGGCTCATCCTTGAGAAAGGATGAGCCTAGCAGGGGGTCATTAACCAGCCAGCACACTGAAGTTTGTCACTTAACCCTTTAGCAACAGGAAAACAAAATATACAGAAAACAGTAAGATACATAACACACATTATTGTTGTCACAGGGGGTGAAAAACAGAACATTACAAAATGAAAACACGTTATATGAATAAGGGAAATGGCAGCCTGGTACAGGGAGATGAAAGACCATGCCCGCGAGGGCTTACAATCTATAAAGTAAAGGAGACAGAAATTAAATGGCAGCCAGTCAACGTGTGATGCAGAATTATTGTGAGTTGTAGCCTAGTTTAAAGAGGTGTTTTTTTTTTTAAGGTCTTTATGGTGGATGAGAGAGCCGGATAGATGAGAGGCGATTGTATGAGGTACAAACAAGGGGGTGTGTGCAAAGGGATGTTGTTGGTAGAGATGAGCGAACTTTTCAAAAGTTCGTTCTGACCGGACTTCCAGATTTTTTGGAAAAGTTTGGTTCGACCGAATTTCGGATTTCTTCGAATTTCATAGTTTAAAGCATCTATATGATACGGGGGTAGTGTATTTGGTTGAATTTAGGGCTCTACATGTCAGTAACAGCATTATCTTTTCAATATCTCAAAGTAAATTTTTTCTTTAAAATTTCAATATTCACCATTACAGGGTCTATGCAGGAAATTCACCATTACAGGGTCTATGCAGGAAATTCACAATTACAGGGTCTATGCAGGAAAAAGGTCACACATGCAGTGAGTGAGTAGTCATTGGAGGTATATTTGCACGAGGTATATTTGTGTCTTAGGAGAACACATATGTCATGTACACTCTCACAAGGAGCCAACTATTGTACTTGGAATATCTGTAGAGCCCTTTTTTTTAGAGTTTTATTGTCCACAAATGCACAAGGTATATTTGTGTATGTAACACCTATGTCATATACACTCTCACAAGGGTGACAGTATAGTACTTATATATCTGTAGAGCATTCATTTTTTTCTTCTGTGCACCCTTTGCTCTCCTATGCCTAATCTATCTATCTTGGGCCCTCTCTATCTTTCTCTCTTAATCAGTATATGTTTCTCCTCTCCGCTTTCCTAATAATCTTGTGGTCTTTGCTTTTTTGTAAATATCTTCTCGGTAATCAGTACAGCAGCGTACAGCAGCAGCGTTTTGTCACTGACGAGCTGTGTGCAGTAACAGACTCTTAAAGCTACTCTTAAAGCAATACCGACGTCACACAGGTGGGCTAGTGCAAGATCCCTGCTGATTTGATGTGTTCTGGGCATCATGGGAAAGCGATTTTCCCGCCCGTAACACCTCCAGCTTTCTTTAATGGCGGCTGCCATTTTAGAAAGCAAGAAAAAAAAATCGAAGCGGACTTCCAAAAATCTGAATCTGACCGGACACGGACTTTTGGGAAAATCCGACCCAGATCCCATACCAGCCGAATCGGTTCACTCATCTCTAGTTGTTAGATGATCAAAGGGTTCATAAGGGATGATAGCGGGATATCAGGTCAGAGATATACTGAGTGGACTGGTTGTAAAATTAATTTGTTGTAAAGTGTTGTAAAGTGAGGGGTAAGGTGAATAAGTCGTGCAGTTAAAAGAAAGTGACGAGTCAAAGGTGACCCAAAGGCAGCTGACTTGGGGACGGGGGACAGAGTGCAGCTATTAATTGTGATTGAAAGATTTGATAGAGGGGTGGAGCAAGATGGGGGAAAGATGATTACATTGTCAAAAAAATTGATCGAAACGGATCCTTTTTTTTAATTTTGTAGCGTACACAAACGTGGTTGTTGTAGTACCAAACAAGGCACTTTTCATGGTGGCCAGGAGTGTTATGTTTGACCACCCCTGGATACACTGATATATGGCTTTTTGTAATAAAACTGGTGTAGTGCAAGTGTAACAGTAAACACTGATTACCAGTAACTTTAACAGGTAAAGTCTTCACTGAAGAAAACTTTGTAGTGCAGTACACATTATGCAACTCTTGAATACAAGTGTAAGTGGTACATTAGATAATACATTTGATATCTGAGATCCCTTGGATGGGGGTTTACCTTTGGGTAAACTTCAATAAGTTTGTAGACAAAGTGGCAGCTAGACGCTGTTAAGTATATATAAGACTTTGCTTTAGCTTGGTGTACTGTAGTTACTTGAGGGAAGGGGGCTTATCCAGACCCGAAGGTTCTCAACAAGAGAGGAACCTGCCAACATTGGGAGTGGCGATAGAAAAATACTTGCTTCAATGGGGATTAATGTCTGCCTTGGCTATCCTGTGGGCCCTGAGTGACACACGATCTGTGTGTCAGTCAAGCTTACCATGTTCCACATATCCATCTACATAGATAGTTTAGAGCGAGAGATGAAACAACTGTTTCCTTTCCCCTTTACTGTTCTGGAGGCTGTCACTGTTCTGTTTTTTCCCTGCCCCTAGGCCAAGTGCTCACTGATTGGTGTGATTTTGGTGGTGGACAGGGTTAGAGATGAAGTGTTACAGCTTGCCTGGCAACAGAAGAGACTGAGCTCATGTGACGTCGGTCTCAGGAATAAGAGGAAGGACAGAGGAGCTGAAACCATGTCGACCAGGAAGTGAGGATTTTCTGCAGCTTCAGGATGCGAGTCAGGATGTGCTACAGACAAATTCATGTAAAACCTATTACAAACATACTTTAATTATTGTATGTGCTGGAGCAAGGGACCTAAAATGTTTCCTTAACTGTTGTTTTAACTGGCATCCAGGTTGACTACTGGTGTGCCTGCCCTTGCCTTCTTGTTGGCTACTGCTGGGCCTTAACTGGCATCCAGGTTGACAAATGCTGTGCCTGCCCTTGCCTTCATGTTGACTTCTGCTGGGCCTTTACTGGCATCTAGGTTGACTACTGGTGTGCCTGCCCTTGCCTCCATGTTGGCTACTGCTGGGCCTTAACTGGCATCGAGGTTGACTACTGGTGTGCCTACCCTTGCCTCCATGTTGGCTAATGCTGGGCCTTAACTGACATCCATGTTGACTACTGCTGGGCCTTAACTGGCATCCATGTTGACTACTGGTGTGCCTGCCATTGCCTCCATGTTGGCTACTGGTGGGCCTTAACTGGCATCTAGGTTGACTACTGGTGTGCCTGCCCTTGCCCCCTTGTTGGCTACTGCTGGGCCTTAATTGGCCTCCATGTTGACTACTGCTGGGACTTAACTGGCATCCATGTTGACTACTTCTGGGCCTTTACTGGCATCCAGGTTGACTACTGGTGTGCCTGATATTGCCTCCATGTTGGCTACTGGTGGGCCTTAACTGGCCTCTAGGTTGACTACTGGTGTGCCTGCCCTTGCCTTCTTGTTGGCTACTGCCGGGCCTTAATTGGCATCCATGTTGACTACTGCTGAGACTTAACTGGCATACATGTTGACTACTGCTGCTCCTCCATGGCCTCCATGTTGGCTACTGCTGCTCCTACTTGGCCTCCATGTTGGATACTGCTGCTCCTGCCTGGCCTCGATGTTGGCTACTGCTGATCCTGCCTGGCCTCCATGTTGACTACTGTTGCTCCTGCCCGTCCTCCATGTTGGCTAGTGTTGATCCTGCCTGCCCTCCATGTTGGCTACTGCTGATCCTGCCTGGCCTCCATGTTGGCTACTGTTGCTCCTGCCTGGCCTCCATGTTGGCTAGTGTTGATCCTGCCTGCCCTCCATGTTGGCTACTGCTGATCCTGCCTGGCCTCCATGTTGGCTACTGCTGCTCCTGCCTGGCCTCCATGTTGGCTACTGCTGACCTGCCTGCCCTCAATGTTGACTACTGTTGCCCCTGCCTGCCCTCCATGTTGGCTACTGTTGCCCCTGCCTGCCCTCCATGTTGGCTACTGCTGCTCCTGCCTGGCCTCCATGTTGACTACTGCTGCTCCTGTACTGGCCTCAAATGATTTTGCTGGACCTCCACTGGCCTCCAATGACTACTGCTGCTCCTTCACTGCATTTGTGACCTTTTTCCTGCATAGATCCTGTAATGGTGAATTTCCTGCATAGACTCTGTAATGGTGAATTTCCTGCATAGACTCTGTAATGGTGAGTTTCCTGCATAGACCCTGTAATGGTAAATATTGAAGTTTATAAAAAAAAAAAGACTTTAAGATATCGAAAAGATAACAATGTTACTGACATGTAGAGCCCTAAATTCAACCAAATACACTACCCCCGTATGATATAGATGCTTTAAACTATAAAATCCGAAGAAATCTGAAATTCGGTCGAACCGAACTTTCCGAAAAAATCTGAAAGTCTGGTTGGTCCGAACTATTGAAAGTTCGCTCATCTCTAGTCACGAATATTAAAAGGGTTATCCAGGATTACAAAAGGACAGTAACTTTTTGCAAAAACAGCACCACCTTTTTCCCCTTGTTGTGTGTTTAAATATATATATATATATATATATATATATATATATATATATATATGTGCCTGAAAAGGCATCAGTGCCACCCTCTGCTGCGAAGATTCGACCTCTGTGTTTTTTGGCCATGATCAGTTCCTGGTTTTACTGTGTTCTCTGCTTATGTCATCGGTGATCCGGTCCATGTTTTCTTAGTTCTCCCTGCACTTTCCTTTTTGTGGTCTGTTTACTGATTGTGTCTGCTGTGTTGTGATTGACAGGTTCCTCACCTCTGGCTTTCTGTGATCTCTTGTGTGTTTCTCCTGCTCCACCTATCAGCTTGGAGTCCGGGACTTCTATTGACTTATAAGCTTCTCGCTCCCTTCACTTAGTGCTCTTGATAGCATTGTTCAGCTTGTCTGTCAGCTAGATCCTGCCTTTGCTATACTGCCTGTTTTCTTGGTTTCCTTATCCCCTTGCCTGATTCTCTCCAGTGTTTGTCTTTTGGTTTTGTGTTCCTTGCGCTGTTCCCAGTTCTTCTTGTTGTATCTCTGGCTTTACCTTGTTCGTCTGTACTCTGTGTTGTCTGTATTTGCACTTACTGCAGCTTAGGTAACGGCGCCCAGTTGCCTGCTCTGCAAGTAGGTAGGGACAGTGTGGGGGGTTTTAGCCATAGGGCCCACTTGTCCTGTGTCTTTGTGTCCCCAGGGGCCCTAACATATAAATTATCATAAAGCTCTGGTCCCTGCTGAATTTTGTGGAAGTTAGCCAGTCGGTGGTATAGAATCCAGAGGAATGGAGAGGAGCCGGGACCCAAAAAATAATAGTCAACAGGTTGCCAACTAAAGGAGTGATCAATCCTGGAATGGAGGTTAATTCAAACTTAGGGCTATACCTCTATGAGAGATGTAATGCAGAATTATAGGGAAGAGCTCTCCTTTTTTAATTTCTACAGAGCCGGAAGATCCCCTTTTTTCTAGCACAAAAAATTGTTTTAATTCAACTGACAAGT
The DNA here is from genome assembly GCF_027789765.1 of Dendropsophus ebraccatus. Taxonomy (NCBI): domain Eukaryota; kingdom Metazoa; phylum Chordata; class Amphibia; order Anura; family Hylidae; genus Dendropsophus; species Dendropsophus ebraccatus. The sequence continues at coordinate 87,655,655 of NC_091457.1, forward strand.
TAGAATTTTAGTTGCGGAAAATGTGTAGGATACATGTGAAGACAGACACCTTATGATATATAGAGAAGTCAGGTTGGCTTCCTCGAGCTGAAAGGTGGTGAGGATAAAATGCTTTAGTAATGGTTGTCTCCCTGTCATATAAAATATGACGTCTATTTCCTGAAAAAATGTCTCTATCCCTCTCAGGCCTGTTGTGTCAGGGAATGATAACCTAACGCAAGGTGTGAACACCTATGTAGATTAGATTTTGGCACTTTTCTTTTGCCAGCTTGCCATCATACCTTAAGGACAGAGAATTCACAAGATCACTGCCACTGAAAAGACACCTTTAGCTAGCCTAGACGTCAAATCACGTTAAAGTAACATTTGTCATGATTTAGGATTAAAAGCTGTACAACATTTTTGTTGATACTAAAAGCATACAGTTCAAAGCACATAATGATTTTGTGTTGTCACAAATCTTTATGAAGTCAGTTTTTACCACCAGGTGAAAGGTAAAGCTATGGTCACAGTCTCTTCACCGGCATATGTAAATCTTTGAGAACCAAGCCCAAAATTACCCAGTTGACAGCCCAGTTTTCATTTTTGCATTTTCGTTTTTCCTTCTCCCTTTCTAAGAGCTCTAGCACTTTCATTTTTCTATCTACAGGGCCATGTGAGGGCTTGTTTTTTCAGGAACAGGTGTACTTTGTAATGGCGTCTTTCATTTTACCATAACATGTATGATGGAACCACAAAAATATTATTTATGAAAATACAAATTGGTGAAATTGGAAAAAAGAATGCAATATGGTAACTTTTGGGGGGTTCCTGTGTCTACCTAATGCACTATATAGTAAAAGCATTTTTTTGTGCCATGATATGTTTTTTCTATCGGTACCTTGATTGCGTATATGCGACTTTTTGATCGCTTTTTATTGCAATATTCCTGGATTTGATGCAACTAAAAATGTGCAATTTAGCACTTTTGGCGGGTTTTTGCACTTACACCATGATCAGAAATGCAAGATCAGGAAAGGGATAATTTAATAGTTTTGGCAATTAGGCACGCAGAAAATTAATTATTTATTTTTATTTATAAAATGGGAAAAGGGGGGTGATTAAGACTTTTAATAGGGGAGGTTTTTTTTTATTAATAGAAACACTTTTTTTTAAACTTGTACAGTAATTAGAAGTTCCCCTAGAGATCAGTGTAGTATGCTTTATACAGCACTGATCAAGAGCTCGGTGCTCTATTGGTCAGGTCTGCTGCAGACCAGATCAATAGAATACCGAGCTGGGATCAGTGTTATTCCAACACTGAGTCCTGGGGTGGTAAGATGAAGGGATCTCCCCTCCGTGATCGCGGAGAGGAGATCCACCCACTAAACACCAGGGAAGGCCGCACAGAAGACTTTTAAATGCAGTTGTCATGTTTCACAGCTGCATTTAACGGTCTTTATTTGTGGGATCGGCGATCGGCCGTGCCCGCTAATAGCCGCAATCCTGGGCTGCAGATAGCATCTGGGATCGCGGCAGTTCAGAGCAGGGGTCGCGGCGCGGCCCCCATTCGAACTCCCCCAGCATTGAGATGACGTAAATGTACGTCATCCGTCATTAAAGGGTTAAGCCCCTTAACCCTCTGTGCTAAAAGTGTACACCACACAAGCGAGGAAGCAGTATGATGCTAGCTTGGGAGCTTAGCCTGCATAATAGCCGCTGAGCTCCGACTGCTGCCCTTTCGCCGTACATTTACTGGTTAAATGGAGAAAGCTCCACACAAAAGAAAGCCCTCATATGAGTCTGTAGATGGGAAATTAAGGTCTGGCTTCTAGAAGTCAAGAAGGACAGAGGAAAAAATTAAAATGCAAAAACAAGAATTAGCTGGGTCCTTAAGGGGTTAAAAACTATGTTATACATTTGTGCTTTACAAGATTAGGCATCCCCCTGATTAGAAAAGAGAGATTGCTGGTCCACTGTAGGGATTTCCGGACCACTGTAGGAACTGCTGATCCACTGTAATAATTGCAGGCTCATTGCAGTGGTTTCCGACCCACTGGAGCAACTGCAGGCCCACTGTACTGATTGCAGGTTCACTGTAGTTATTGCAGGCCCACTGAAGAAACTACATGTCCACTGTAGTAATTGCAGGCCCACTGTAGTGATTACAAGCCCACTGTAGTGATTACAAGCCCACTGTAGTGATTGCAAGCCCACTGTAGTGAATGCAGGCCCAGTGTAGTGATTGCAGGCCCAGTGTAGTTGTTCAGATGTTATAGTCCAAGATTTTCTTGGTTAACTGTCTTCTACGGATCTCTATTCACCCAAATGTAATAGGTGGCTTGTAAGATGTCCAGTACTGGGAGAAAAACAAGGTTTTTTTCTTATCTCATTCAAGTTTGAAATGTTAAAAACTGAGAGGAGCCTGATGAGCTGCTGATTGTGATACATAATTCATAATACATCTACGTATATACTGTATTACTGATACTAATATCTCCAATCAAAAAGACCTAGAATAGGAATTACAACACATAAAAAAATTAAGATGTATAAAACGCATGTTTAAATAGAGAGTTTGTCAGATTGCGGCTTGTCATGCGAATGCGTGACATTATGTTGTCACTACTTTGCTGGCATATTAATAATACATTATAGTATGGCCTAGATTTTATGTATATGTGTGATGTTATAAAATATAACAGCATTGTTAATTCATGGCAAAGTTTTATTTACAAAGTAAGAACTAAAATAGGTGATTTGTGAGACTAGGATAGATAGATAGATAGATAGATAGATAGATAGATAGATAGATAGATAGGAGATAGATAGATAGATCTGTTTTCGATGCATAGTAATAATTTATTTATATATTGCCAACATATTCATCATCATATTTACTCTACAGTGTTTGTCATCTCTTATACTGTATACAGTATGTCTCTGTCCTCAAAAGGGGCCCCAGATTGTGCACGGAGTGCATAATACTTACAGATCCAAGGGGCATATCCAAGCGGCACTGTCATCTCTACAATTCTGGTTTTCCTGTTTTCTGATTCATTTCTTCTCGTCCCTGTGTACTACTTTTTGATGTCAGAAGCAATCTGTCAGTGGAATACTTTTCCATACATCAAAAGACAATATATAGTTGATGGCACCTACAGCCCTGTATACCCTATGCCTCTAACCGCCACTTAGGCAAGATAAAAAAAATCTGCTCAGGCTTCTCCCTTCTACTCTCACTTGCACATAGTGTTGTTAGCAGCTCATCTGATGCCAGAGATGGGATGCCCCCTTTACCAATTAAATAAACCAAAATAAAGGTTTGTGCTATCTATCTATCTATCTATCTATCTATCTATCTATCTATTGTATCTATCTATTTTATTCATATACAATACTCTTGAGCGCTTTCACTAGCAGCCAGCAGTGTTGTCGTTTGGCTGGTCTCCCTGAGATCAGCTATCTGTTTCTCTTATGGCTCTACTAGGCATTGCTCCCACCTAGCCAGAATCCTGCTCCACACTGATGAGGGGCAACACCATTCAATGGTGAGACTAAGGCCTATTTTTGAGATCCCAGGGGGTGCAACTGCTTGGGCTCCCTCTGGATCTTAAAATGGGCTCTGGAATTAATTATTCCCTATCCTAACTGAGTATAGTTAGCATCAAGTTCAGTTAGTTATCAAGACACACCCAGGGTCATGTCAGACCAAGCCTAGTCACTGGGTGAAGTGACTACAGGACCAACTTCATCTGTGGGCTTCTTAAGAAACTTGAGAGTTCTTTGTCTTGAAGTGATAATAATTTAATGGGTCCCTTAGCTGTCTATTGCAGAATGGTGCAGTGTTGAGTCCCCGCAGTTGGCAGCGGTGGATGTAGATGAAACCTTGACAGGCGCTGGCCGATAGTAAATATAGGACAAAGTCCAAATCAGGTGCTGCTAAAAATACATTTGTCTCAAGGGACAACGTGTTTTGGGGTACAGAGGACCCCTTTCTCAAGTCAGGGAGACACGCCTATTGTGGACCCTGGGTCCTACCAACCACCCTTTTATCAATGGGAGCCAACTAGTGTGATCTCTCTACATCATGTCAGGAACTAATCTCAGCACTTTTTGACATGGGTTAAAGTGTCAATGTCGATAAAAAAAATTTTGACGTGTCAGAGAGACATGTCAAAAGTTTTGATCGGTCCGGGTCTCAGGATTCAGACCCCAACCAATTGGGAGATAAAGCCAGGAGAAGTCTGCCCTCAGCATGGTCCTTCTGTGTGACATAATGAGTCAGTCACCTTAATGTGGTGAGATGATCAAATTGTTTGGTAAGAACCTCATTCTTTTCAAAAAATTTTAGAGCAGTTTTTTTAATTTAAATATCTATTTCATATTTACAACGGGGGGAGTATATACAGTAAGTCCAAGCACTTGCAGATTGCTGTTGCACTTTCTTTTCTTCCTGTAGTTTAGCCATGGCAGTGTGCATCTACATAGTGTGAATAGTGGTATTGGTGTGCTGGCCATTTTCTATTTTTTTTTTTTTTTATTTCAAATGGACAGTGAAAACATTGATCGGTCTGGGTCTGAGTGTTCATATCATGACATGTCACATGTCAAAAGTTGACACTTTAACTATTTACTGCCAGCAACCACCTTTCACCATTGGTAACAACTGTTTGAATTGTTCACGCTGTGTACCTTGATTTTGAGGATGAAATTCTACTGTTCCGTAAAGTTATCTGTTTGAAACATAGCTCCTCAAGTTTTCATCTGCACATATACCATCAAGGGCACCTTAACTGCCATCCGCCAGGACATTGGCATACATGGTGTGCCTGAGGACCATAGACTATACCAGATGTGCAGACTCAATGGGGGAGATTTATCAAAGGGTGTAAAATTTAGACTGGTGCAAACTGCCCACAGCAACCAATCACAGCTCAGCTTTCCTTTCAGCACTGCCTAAAGCTGAGCTGTGATTGGTTGCTGTGGGTAGTTTGCACTTGTCTAAATTTTACACCCTTTGATAAATCTCCCCCAATGTGTAATACAACACGCCTGACTCTTTTTTTTTACAACGTTCTGCATTGGGATAGAGCCAGGAGGCCCCATACAGGTTAAACAGTCTGGGGGTTTTGTCAAAATCGACAGGTACTGCTTACTTACTGGCCCTACCTGTAATTTGTTGTGAGGGGCTTTTTAGCTCCTTTTATTCTTCTATCCTATAACATTCCAGACCAACCTGTCCACTCAGGGTTGAACTGACTATTTAAGCAACAATTAATACAATAGATCACATTTCATCTTCAACCTCCAAAAATTCCAAATTACTGTCAGCCGTCAGCATTGTTTTAGATACACATTCATTTTTAACTCCTGTTTATTCTTCTTCTTTTTATTTTTTCAAACTATTTATTTTAAAATCAGATGCTTTTCTTTACTGCTAAAGGTTTTTTCTTTCTTACTTAAAAAAAAGAGCAGTCGACTCAATTGATTTCATTTGACTTTGTGTAAGACGAGATATATAAGCAACTTTGTAGTTTCAGGGATATAAAGTGACCTCAGTTCAGCAAGGTCCACTAAAATTACATCTCATGGTGCACTTATGGGATAGCGTAAAGCCTGGGGGAAGTACATTGTCATTCAAAAGTCAATTTTACTAAAGCATTAGGAAAGCACATTCACACTAATGGTTGTACGGGCAATCAGAAACAAAAACCTGCTGGAAAATAGATCTGCTCCATGGTTCACTGCTGCTGCAATTTGATCAATATTGTTTTTGAATGTGTCTTCTCCGGTTTATCTGTAACATCTTCTATAGGGAATATAGCCACCGCCAGTGTTAAAATTGTTCCGTTATGAACAATTATATAAGTAGCAACTAAGTTTGTCTTGAATAGATTCCCAGCCAGAGGGCCTAGAGCTCAGACACAACATAGAAAGTGCTTTATTCTGCTCAAAAGGGAATTCTATTTAACTGACTTCAGCCTCTACTACTTCTGTCAAGAGGCTCTCGAGTAAATTAAATTGTCACAAAACAGCAGCTACGACATTACAGCATTACTAGTGCAATCATTCCGTGATGAGGTACCTTGGGTTTTGATACACACAAGGTAAAAATTAATTGTGGATTTGTGTTTCCTTGGTTTGTTTTAATTTTGGGGGAACTTGAAACCAAAGCATAAAAATTTTATTTTTGAGATGTGTTCTCACTAGCATAATGGCTGCCACTTATTCCATATCCATTTGTAAACTGATTCAAAGATTCAGTTGACTTTTATTGGGATATGTCAGGTTTCCATCAGGGACCCAGTATAAAGACCACTACACATTGGATTATTCTTGCACCCAAAAAAACAGGAACCCCCGAGGAAAAGCACATACATGTGAACGGAGCCTTATGTGCTTACTGTAGATTAGAATGGCCAAGTTATTTGCTTTGCCTGGATTACTTTAATGCAAACAACTCCGTGCATTGCCTTTTACAAAGACAGCATTTCCCAGAATAGGGAAATTACATGTATTGTCTGTCCAGGGTCCACATGTTGGATGTTTCCCTAGAAGTTAGGTGAAAGTAAAAAGAGTGGTTTGTGGGATTGGTTTAGCATTACATTTTTACACTAAGAAATAGGAAGATTAATGTCAGACTTAAGCTGTGGCTTCATCTGAAATATTTGTGCAATCAAAGCAGAAATGATTAATCAGGGGTTGTTATGAAGTCACACTTGATATTCTCCTGTGTCCCTGGTTATTATCATTGTTGGAGCACTAAAAATGTATTTTTGTCTTCTTTTTTTTAAGCAGTAGAGACCTTTTTGCAAGTGGTAACATTTCTTTCATTGACCAATTGCTATGATGTTGAGCATCCCAAAACATAATCTCATATATTATAGTCAAGCATATATCACTGCATTGATCCTGAAACATCTTTGATGGCCAACATTGTCATCACTGTCCAACTCCTTGTTGATTATAAGGAGGCCTAGAAATAAACAGATCTGGTAAAATGAGGCAGAATGTATAGGGGTTTTAGGCTATGTTCACGCAACGTCAAAAACAGAGAAAAGGCGGGCACTTTTGCCATTTTAAAAAAACGGATCTGCTGCGATTTAACTGACTGCAGTGCAATACATTGAAGTCAATGGAAAGACGGATGTCCAATGCACACAATGTATTGAATACTGGACATTATCACAGCGGATGTCAAAATAATGATCATGACAATTATTTTTGGACGTCTTTTATTAGTTGTTAATACTGTTTTTCTTTTGTCACTGTTCTTTCTTTCGTTTTTACTAATAAATTTAATGGACTTTTCAATTAAGACACACCCAAAGGCCAATTAGCAACCCAAAATAGAATAATGTGCCAATAGCCATCTTTGCCAGGGGAGGCCAGGCTGCTAAATAACGTTCGTTATTTTAGACTCAAAATGACGGACGTCATTTTAAACAGAGCTGAAAAAACTTTGTGTGAACATAGCCTTAGACAATCTATTTTCTTCTCTAGTTTATTCCCTAAGGTGTAGGTAACTAGTCCTTTGTAGTCTCGTAAGTCTCTGAAAATCCTTTTTAACTCCTTCGGCATTTCTTCTCATAGACTAGATGTAAACCAGGGTTAAAAAGTAAAAAAAAAAATAATGTTAAAAATGTTTTGTTGTGTTTTTATTTTTTTATTTTTAAGTAATCCCCCAGAGCTTAACCGTACATGTGATTATGTAAAAAATATAACTGCACAGTTCCATTATTTCTATATGTCATATGGAGGTCACTAAACAATTATGAAAATTTCTGCCTGGCTTGTGACATATCGATAATGTGTTCAGTGATACTGAAGTCGCCTTGTCAATAAGGAAATAGTATTGCACACAGTATACTATGTTATTTTCTTTATTATATTCATCTCTATTTGTGACAGTTGGATGCCATAACTAAAATGGTAATCTACTCGATTAAATGCATATTTACACAATAACTTAATGAGACAGACCTGAAAGGTTTTTCACAGAACTAATTTTAATAAAATATCTATGAAATGCTACAAATATTTTGCTCTCAATGGAATTAAGAAAAAAAATACTTTGGCTGTGAAGAATTAAAATTCTTTTTCAAAGGAAATAGATTTTTACAGCTTCAGTAGGGATAATAGTATGATGTGGAGCTAGGCTACTTTTCCAATGAATGGCGTTTAGCTTATATATCGGATACACCCCCCTTCCTCCCCTCATTGGTAACACACGCTGAGGTAAAGCAGCAGGGGGCCTTCTTACAATTCAACTACAAGACAGCTTAGAGATAGCTTGACCTTGAATTGGATTTAAACTCTTTAGAATTGGACTTAGAGAAAATAGTTTTAATAAAGGAAAAATATATATTGCAATGAGAAAAAATAGACAATTATTTTGACATTTTTGTATTAGGATTTTGGTGCAAATAAAGAAAATAAAACATTTGAGCTTATTAGAGTAGCATTTGAGCTTCAGCACCCTTCCTACATCTTCGAAGATCTTTAGCAGATAAACGATTATTAAAAAAACGTATCTAGGTAATGGTGAATTGGTCGTTGTGATTTTCACGAGCAAGAAATGTACTAGGAATACAGTACTGTGAAAAAGTTTTAGGCAGGTGTGTAAAAATGCTGCACACTTAGAAGACTTCCCTTGGGAGGTGTCAGATTTGTTGCATACAACCAAGAAGAACAAGGTGTCCTGCAAGTGATGAGATGGAGTGCCTCCACAAAGCCCCGATCTGAATATTATTGACTATCTGGGATTATATGAAAAAGACATAAAGATTTAAGAAGGCTTACATATGCATGAGATCTGCTGTTAGTTCTCCTTAATGTTTGGAACAACCTCTCTTTCTGAGTTTCTTCACAAACTGTGTGCAAGTTACCTAGAATAATTGACGCCATATTGGCTTAGATTCTCTCCCATTCCCTGTTAATTGATAAAAATAAACTATTAACACTATTTTTTAAAACATTCTTCCTTTGCAGAATTGTATTCACAAATTTATATGTAGTTTATATGTAGAGATGAGCAAATTTTTAAAATTAGGCAGATTCAACAAACGTATTGAACGTTTGAACGTCTGAACCCAAACTTTAGCATAAGCCCCAAAACCTATGTATACACTAACAGCCTTAAAAGGGTGATCAGGGTATCAAAAACAATATTCTAAACCATCCCTCTTTTCTAATACCACCCTATGTCTGATATACATGTATAATCTATCTTGCACCCTTTCCCTGTTTTTTTCTCATTCTTATGGACTCTACTCTCAGTCCACTTAGACCACGTTCAGCTCCCTCCCCCCCCCCTCCCTTTGTGGTCTGAGGACATGTGATCTCCTCTCTGGGAGCCAGATTATTGACTTGGTAATCCGACCCCCAGGAGACATAATCTGCATCATCTCCATGCACCTGTGCTGCTTCCATAGTCTTACATGTGTTCCTTAGCCTAGGTTTCTGTAATATGAAAAGTTCTAATTCTATCTCTGCTTGCTGTCAGTGTCTCAGCTCTGCATATTGTAAGTATTAGATGTTCTTAGAGTCTGGATGGAACTAGAATGTTTTCATTCACAGTCAACAAGCAGATATCTAAACCTACACAACACAGGGGAGGCATGTCAAGAGTTTTTTTGTGTCATGTGAGGAGACATGCCCTACATGACTTTAGGCCATCTTTCCATGTGACACAGAGCTGGAAGAGGAATATGCTGAGTGTGACTTCTTCCAGCAAGTTCTCCTGATTGGTTAGGGTCTGAACACTCAGACACTGACCGATCAAAATTTATTACAAGTCTTTCTGACTTTTCCCGTGACAGTACCTCTTTAAGGAAAAGTCAATGAAGAGGGTATGGAAACATGTGCGGCTTTGGGCAAATTAATTATATCTAGTGGTAACTAACTGCTTGTCTAAAACACACTGCACTAGCAGATATTTTAAGCTTTTTAAAATAAAAATAAAAAATCCCCCAAATTATCCAATTTCGAGTGGCAGAGAGGATGACTTCACTACAAGTCCATAACAACATTTCATTTTTATTTTTTTTTCAAGTAATGAAGGTTAAACAATATTGACACCTCACTGGTTGCTTTGGTCACCCTAAGCAATATTCTTATTTGTTGAGCTATAATGTATTTTGCTTAACCTCCATTATGTATCCATTTATCAAGTAAGTATAAGTATCAAGCAACTATTCAACAGTGACCGAAGTCATTGAAAATAGCGTTACGTAGGCTGGGGTCACAGTGCAGACAGCACAACCTGCAGCAGATGAATAATCATCAGAGATCTATTGCCAAGCAGATGGAAATTCAACTGGGGAAAATTACATTTCCCTTATCACAGATGGCTAAATAGCATTGTATGCAGAACGCTTACTGCCTGACTGAAGCTGAGAGAATTACGTATATCTGTATACTGGTTACAGTATCATCAGAAGTGTAGACAACAAAATCAGCTGCCTAGATAAAGGGCAGAATAACATTAATTCATAAAATTTACAATAACCTTGAGACCCTTTCTCTGGTCCAGCCACAAAAACAATTGATGCTTTGGATGACTTTCAGAAGTAACAGTACAGACGAAATTCAGGAACTCACCTTTACCTTGTTCCATGAGCACTCATTTCCACTGTAGATCTTTGATGTGTTTTCATTATACTGTACATCAGTCATGTCAAACTCTGGCCCACCATTATTGCCAGTATTTATGGCCTGCCAGGCAATTCAGAGTTTGATTTACATCTGGCCCACCATGGCTATTATAAACGAGACTATGGGGGAGGGCTTGCTACTTTATGAGACTATGGGGAGGGCTGGCTACTATATGAGACTACAGGGGAGGGCTGGCTATGACATGGCTATTACATGGGTTGGGGTTTAATCATATCATAGCAATTTAACATGTCATTTATCATAGTGCACAGCGCTGAGAGAGAAACACCACTGACAGTGCCAGGACCGCCACATTTGCGCTTCAATAATTATCAAGGTTGGCCCGCAACTTGGTCCAATTTTTTTTTATTTTGGCAAACTGTGTATTTGAGTTTGACACCACTGCTGTACATAGTACAGTACAGAATAGAATACTTCTCCATGTCAAGTCTTTGATTGGTAAAATTTAAAGGGTACCTGTGCTGCCACATGCTTTCAACAGTTCGGCATAGAGAGACTTTGGCTCAAGACTGGGTTGCAAGCTGTGGAGAGAACATGGCAGGACAATGTCACCAGTGCCCTTCAAGGGAACACTACAGAAAATACATGTTTTTCCAATTACAGGACATAAAGGGTGGCGTAAGACACGATGCAGGGATTAAAAGGACATCAAAGAAGGAATCCCTGCAGTGTCGGACTGGGGTGTCTGGGGCCCACCAGAGGAAATGATCGTGGGGGCCCACTAATGAATAACCAGTGAGAAATGACATGTCAGTCAGTGCTTGTGCAGGTCCTAAAGCTGGGGGCCCACCGGAGGATCCTGCGGTCTCCTGGTGGGCCAGTCCGATATTGAATCCCTGTGTCAAGCTTCGCCCACTTATCTCTGCGCTGGGTGTACCATAATGTATTATTGTCCCTTTGGTGTGCATGGCTCTGAGAAGGTTAGAAATGCCATAGCTTCATCCTGGCACAGTTATTCCATTGGCCTTAATGAATTGTTACTTCCTGCCAGCATTACCCTGCTGCTGAATATACATCATGAAAACCACAAAACCTGTATCTGATTTGCAGTTAAAAGACCATACTGATGATATATTTAGGGAAACTGCACAAGATGGAACCATAATGTTAAAATAAAGCTCCACTAAACTAACCGACCATTAGAAACACAAAGACAGGCTTATTTCAAACTAATGTCATAATGTTAGTTCAATTTAAGACGCATTGATTTTTGCACAAGCCCCCCCCCCCCCCCCCCTTGTATGATGTGCGTTGACATTTATTTTCCTAGATGCCATACATTGAGAGTTTAATTTAATGTTTATTTTTGCAGCTATTTTCATCCTCAGAGAGAAAAGACCTTTTGAATTGGTTTGAAAATCATTAAATTCACCTCAATATTTTATGTACCGATGTGCAAATCCAAATCTTTAGAATTTCTCCAGCTGGCTTTAAAATGTTCTGGTGATTAGGGGCAAGTGGAACAAAGGCGATGTGATTATATACTAAATATGCTAAAAGAGAATGCTAGGACATTTTATTAGTCAGTGTAATATATGCAGGGGATAGAAGCAGTTGTAAAAATATATAGGAGGGTGAAGTATGGGGAAATGCAAATCCAGCTTCTCTTTTTAAGCTTTACTTTATTTCTTGTGTTGAGTTATATGTAGACTATAACTTCTTTTGTTCTGTAGAAGGGGATAAGGCTATCCTCATTATCTACAAATCATCCAGGGACGCTCCTGTACCTTAGGCTTCTTACACATGGCTGTATTATGGCCCTATACAAGTTTCAAGATATGCAAACTATTTAATACTACCCATAGAAGTATATATTAAATCCAATTTGGTAGACATATTGGCATACTTCATTAGATGTTGCCTTTTATGCAGTCTCTTATAGCATTATTTTTTAAAAGGATTGTCTCATGAAGATAACTCCTTTCTATATGTCCTATTGGGGCATAATGACAAAGTAGAGGAGAATTCCCCACTTGGATGCAAATCTGTGTTATTCTGAATTAACCTACCTGGTATAATAATGCAGTTTACCTGTATGGCTTTCCCAAACAAAATGAGCGGTTTCCCAGGGTACCAGGAGAATCTCCTTTCAAAAAGAGACAATCACTTTAAGGGAGAATATCACAAAATACAGTACCACGTGAAGAAAGGTGGAGTCCAGTATCGAAAAAATCTGTCTTTATTCATCAACCAAGAACCCCCATTTACATAAGACAGTATACAGCTCAGATCAAGTCAGGCCGTGTCTTCAGCAAAATGGAAGTTATTTGTAACAACTATAACTCTTCGTAGAGCTGGCCATCCCCCTCAATTAATTAATCAGGAAGAGGGCCTTGGTAAAATAGAATTGATTAAGAACCCACTGGTTTATCTGGCTCAGCTCAGACACTGGACACCAAAGGCTAGGTATAAAATGGGTCAAATAAAATGGAGATGAAGCCTTGAATGCTAAAGGCTTGTGTCTTACCTCTGGTGATAATAGAGACAGAACTGTGAGAACAGGTATAAAATATAAAAAGTGTCTTTCATGAACAATATATATATATATATATATACACACACTCACCGGCCACTTTATTTGGTACACCATGCTAGTAACAGGTGGTCTTCTGCTGCTGTAGCCCATCTGCCTCAAAGTTTGACATACTGTGCGTTCAGAGATGCTCTTCTGCCTACCTTGGTTGTAATGGTTGGCTATTTGAGTCACTGTTGCCTTTCTATCAGCTCGAACCAGTCTGCCCATTCTCCTCTGACCTCTGGCATCAACAAGGCATTTCCGCCCACAGAACTGCCGCTCACTGGATGTTTTTTCTTTTTCGGACCATTCTCTGTAAACCCTAGAGATGGTTGTGCGTGAAAATCCCAGTAGATCAGTAGTTTCTGAAATACTCAGACCAGCCCTTCTGGCACCAACAACCATGCCACGTTCAAAGGCACTCAAATCACCTTTCTTCCCCATACTGATGCTCGGTTTGAACTGCAGGAGATTGTCTTGACCGTGTCTACATGCCTAAATGCACTGAGTTGCCGCCATGTGATTGCCTGATTAGAAATTAAGTGGTAACGTGCAGTTGGACAGGTGTACCTAATAAAGTGGCCGGTGAGTGTATATATATATATATATATATATATATATATATATATATATATATATATATATATCACTACTATAAATCACATAAAACTATTATTTCACATTCAGTGTTCTCTTTTATATATAATAATTATATGTCATAATACTTGTATGTAGAAAGAAAGATAAGGGCACTTACCCATCTGCAGTGTACAAACTTCAGGCTTTATTTCATGGTGCGATTAAAACATCCGATCACGCACTGTATTTGGTTTGGCGTCTGCTCCGACATATTGCGTGATCGGATGTTTTAATCGCACCATGAAATAAAGCCTGAAGTTTATACACTGCAGATGGGTGAGTGCCCTTATCTTTCTTTCTACATACAAGTATACATCGTTATATATACGTGCATTGGAAGGAGCACCCCTATGTGTATTGGCTATAGCCCCTAGCACGCTCAAACTGCTCTCCTACGCCACATCATAGAAGTAGTACCGGTGAACTTCTCTACACATTTTTTATATGTCATAATATATATCCCATTGCCTTATTCATAGCAGATGAGGTCTTATTGATTAGCTTATAGTGTATGTTTCTGCAGCCACACGGCCCATGATTATTCTATGATACACATTATTCCCAAGTGCATGTATGTTTAATCCAGCAGAAGAGAGCTGAGAGTCACAGAGCAGCAGTACATGCAGCCCCCATGTGTGGGAATGAAATGCAAGGGGACAAGGCTGCTATTTACATCTCTCTCACAAATAACAGGGTCTCTGCTGCGTAATTTATATGTTCTCTTTATGATAACTTAATAACAGAGGAGCCCCCCATTGGCATTCTAGTGACAAATACTATAAATTATCTTGTAGGAAACTGGAGGATAAGTCTGAATTAGGCCAGGGAATTCATGTCACAGCTGTTGTGGAAGGAAATCAAGTCAAAGCAGACACTAAAAGCATCCACCTTTAAAGAAACATTAACATGTAGAGAAGGTTTGTAAGTATTATGATGACTGATTTTGGAAGTGGTTGTCATATATGATGGGAAAATAAAAAGAATTGGGGCACATTTAGCATTGTGTGCCCCTGGAATAGGCACAGATTTTTGCCTTTTCTGAGGCGTACCCCAGGCAGAAGTCTTGCTCAGTCAGGGGTTCAATCAGGCATATACAGTACCATCTAGTCAGTAAGATGATGACTTACTTAAAGAGGTATTTTCACCCAGAGATGTTATAGCCTATCCTATGGAGCCAATCGATGGGGGTCCGATCGGCCAGACCCCCACCATTCCTGAGAACAAGGATGCAATTGCCCTGCAGTGAATGGAGCGCTAAGTGAAGCAATTGTGGTTGGACCCCTATCGTATGAATAGGGGATAACATGCCCAGATTAGAATACACTAACAGCACCCTCCTGCAGTGAGGCAGTATTTAGGTACAAATTAAAGGGAAACTCCGACGCTGAAAAAAAAAAAAAAACAATCAATCAAAAACATAGTTTTCCCACTTACCATCCCTCCGGAGTCTGTCTCCATTTGAATGTCCCACCATTTGCAGGTCTCTGAAGCTCCAGTTGGTGGCTTCATTTTTTCTTTACTCCCTGGTTTGGAGTTTCCCATGATGCACTTTGTCTCCTGTGATGTCTAATTGACTCTGTAAAACTGTTAGATGGCTTACATCTTGTTCAGCCAATCAGAGCTGGGCAACCTTTGTCATCTGACAAAGGGAGGCTGGCTTAACAGGGCTTAGACCCGCCTCCTTCTTGATGATGTCATTGTCACTAAATGGCTGCCACAGAAAAGCCTGGGGTCAACAGTCATTAGGTAAGAATGAGTTTACTTCACTTCCTGGTGGGGGATTGAGGGGGGAAAAGACAGGGAAGGGGGACAGATAGGTAATCGAAGCATATTACAAAGTGATATAACTTTGTAATGTGTTTCAATTACTGGGGAAAAGCTTTACGCTGGAGTACCCCTTTAAGCCGATGTCCAACATGCAGAGAAAAGTGGAGCACAAATAGTGAGAAGCAACCCTGAGTATGATAAAACCCTCATTTCATCACAGCCTTCCTTTTGATCTGCACCATGTTATTTAGCTTTGCAAATGATTAGCTTTTTTTTCCTGTTGTCATTAGTGATGATCGAGCATGCTCGTCTGAGCTTGGTACTCGATCGAGTATTAGGGTACTCGATGGTACTCGTTACTCAGACGAGCATCTCGCGATACTCGAGAAAATCGCATCATCCTTTTCCTGTAAGTTTGGGCGCTATTTTTCAGCCAATAAACATGCAGCAGACTCTTTGGTACATCCTGAGATCACGTGGGACCCATACATACATAGCAGCGATTGGTTGGCCAGATGAGATGACCCTGCCATATAAAACGTGCAGCCGGCAGTGCAGACGTATGCTGTGAGAGATTAGGGACAGAGCTGCTGCTGGTCAGGGAGAGTGTCAGTGTAGGATTCAGCATTCCAGTAGGCAGGGAATATTAGCAATACCAACAAACAGCCCTTTTAAGGGCTTCAAATCGTTTTTTTTAATACTATTACTACAGACTGCTGGCTGGGACTTGCAGTGCTGCTACCACGATTTAACCAGCACACTGTGGTGACCGGCTGCTGGCAGAAAGGAGACATTAGTTGTTGCATACAGACCCCTAAGAAGTGCTCAGCAGGGCCGGCGTTAGGAGGGGGGGGGGGCAGACAGGGCAAATGCCCAGGGCCCCCATCCCCTGGGGGCCCACTACGGCAGTTACAGTATGTTTTAGGGGCAGGAGTGCACAGACAGCGTCCTGCAGCCTTTGGCAGTGATCCCTGGCTACAGCTGATATCAGGGGTCACACAGAGGCTGCAGGACCCGCTCTGCTCCAGAGTGTGCTTCCTCCCCTCCCCCTCCCTCCAGCTTCACTGCACCTTGTGACTTCCTCTGTGTCACATGGTGTAATATTACAGCAGTCGGGACATGAAGGAGAGGGCTGCAGGCTGCAGTGTGAGGATCCCAGCCTGCTGCTGCTGCATGGACTATTACTCCCAGCATGCTGCTAGTGGTAGTAAGTATACTGTATATGTAGTGTGTATAAATGTAGGTGTATAATGGATGAATGCAGTGTGTGTTACATGTCCTGTGTACTGTATGGACTGCATGGTTTGGATTTGTATGTGTTTTCATGGATGTGTTAGTGTATATATATATATATATATATATATATATATATATATATATATATATATATATATATATTGTGTAGTGTGTGTGTGTGTGTGTGTATTAGCACTGCTGACTCCCCTGTCCAGCAGAGGTGTAGAAGTGAATAGACTGTGTATAGGAGCTGCAGCCATTCTCCGGCCTCATCAGTCCTATGTAATTGCTGCAGGTGACCACTGAGGCCGCTGATTGGCTGCAGCTCCTATGTATAGTGTATGATGATGTCTCTAAGGCAATACGGTGTGTTTTATTGAGAAAAAAATAAGGTGGTATTCAGTCCTTAGATGGTGGTCACTCTATGGGGGTAATATTAGTCTGTATATAGTGTATATATAGAGTCATTACTGCCATAGAGTGATCGCCACATAATGACTCTATATATACACTATATACAGACCAATATTACTGCCATAGAGTGACCGCCACATAATGACTCTATGTATGCATTATATACAGAACTATATTATGTGGTGGTCAGTCTATGGCAGTAATATTGGTCTGTATATAGAATGTATAGTGTCATTATGTGTCGGTTATGGTGTGGTGCTAATATTGGTCTGTATATAGAGTCATTATGTGGTGGTCCGTCTATGGTGGTAATATTGGTCTGTATATAGAGTCATTATGCTGTGGTCACTCTATGGTAGTAATATTGGCATGTATATAGTGTGTTTTCTTCAATAACAGTATGGAGGTAATATTTGGTCCTGATATAGTGATTTTTTTATTTTTATTTTTTTTAAACAATGCATATAACTAGTTTTTGTGTTTACAACACTAGAGGCGGTCCTGGCATGTACAGTAGCGGCAGTCCTGGCATGTACAATAGCGGCAGTCCCAGCATGTACAGTAGCGGCAGTCCCGGCATGTACACTAGCGGCGGTCCTGGCATGTACAGTAGCGGCAGTCCTGGCATGTACAGTAGCGGCAGTCCTGGCATGTACAATAGCGGCAGTCCCAGCATGTACAGTAGCGGCAGTCCCGGCATGTACACTAGCAGCGGTCCTGGCATGTACAGTAGCGGCAGTCCTGGCATGTACAGTACCGGCAGTCCTGGCATGTACAGTAGCGGCAGTCCTAGCATGTAACCTTCTGAACTGACTCAATGTGACTAAGGGCCCTAATACACGGAGTGAAAATTGTTCGAATCCGGACGATATCACTCTGGGTAATAAAGACAACAATCATCAACTGATCGTTTTCTTTTGGCAAGTTTAAAAATCATTGGCTGATGTGCATATAAAATAATAAAGCTGTTACTTACCCGATCATGTTCCTGGTGTCCTCAGGCTTTGTCTGTTTGTTATGGCCAGTAATTGCCTAAGCGGCCTGTCACCTCAGAGAGGGGACTAGAAGTGAGAGCTGCAGCTGCGGTGACTGGGGGATCCCACAGACAAGGCCTGAGGACACCGGGGAACGTGATCAGGTAGTATATATATATATATATATATATCTTTATTATTTACTATATACAGCAAGGGTTGCACAGACATCACTAATGATAGATTATATATATATATATATATATATATATATATATATATATATACAGCCTTTGCTGCACAATAATTGAGCCATGTGGTAGGCTCTGTAAGCGAGCTCCATTCTACTAGATTGGCGCTCACTTCTCCGGAATATCAGGCCGTGTAGTACGGCCCTTATACTGTCCGTACACTTTCAGTAGCTGCTGGCTGAACAATCCTTCAGCTGACAATTCTCTCTCCCATCCGGCCCCGTCCTCCTCATACACAGGAATGTTCGGCACAGATGAGTGTTCCTGTGTCCTCTATAAGAGGGATAAGCTATAGCCAGACAGATCTGATGGTGGCTTATCTCTCTGACAACAAAGAGGTTGGGTGTTGATTTTCCATCAAGTCCGACCCCCTATGTCCACTGATGTCATCTATCAGACTGTCCAGAGAGCCCCATACTCCTTACACTGATGGCCGAACCCACCACGAGCAGCAGTTACCACCAACAAAAGTGTAAAGTGTATGGGGACCTTAAATTGTTGCTACACTATTTCAGCATATGGGGCCCCACCTTCAACTTTGCCCAGGGCCACATTTAGTCTAAAACCGGCCCTGGTGCTCAGTGTACTCGTTCTTGATTTTTGGGGCTGGTGGTGCTGCTGTACTACATTGTATTGCTGGGATTTGTAGTACACCTGCATAGAACTTCACTGCTCATTGGAATGGGGTGTCAGAGAGTGTTATAGGTCCAGCCACTACCAGATTGTATCGCACAGCCCCCCAAAACTAGTGGGTACTACATTGTATTGCTGGGATTTGTAGTACACCTGCATAGAACTTCACTGCTCATTGTAAGGGGGCATCACAGAGTGTGTATAGGTCCAGCCACTACCAGATTGTATCGCACAGCTCCCCAAAACTAGTGGGTACTACATTGTATTGCTGGAATTTGTAGTACACCTGCATAGAACTTCACTGCTAATTGTAAGGGGGTATCACAGAGTGTGTATAGGTGCAGCCACTACTGGATTGTATCCCACAGACCCCCAAAACTAGTGGGACCCCAAATATTTTTCCTTATTTCTGTATTTCATACGCAAGGTCTAAGTTCACAACTGCTTGCACAGAGTAAAGGTGGTGTCACAGAGTGTGTATAGGTGCAGCCACTACTGGATTGTATCCCACAGACTCACGGGGTCTCATGGTAGACCGATATTGAAACTGCAGCAGTGTGAACAGGTGATCACGTGGATAGGGGATAATATGTCCAGTAACTTATCCAGCACCCAATCTTCCACGCAGTCCACCTACGCTACCCAAGGGTGTGGAACCCTTGCTCCAGCAGCTCAGCCTCCTTCCCCACAGCCTGGCCCCTCCAGGGAAAAAAGGGATAAAGATCCACCACCACCACCACCATGCTCCCAGGAACTCTTTTCTGGACCCTTCCCTGAGTCTGACCACATTTATTAAAAATTTATAACAAAATCTCAACAAAGACTGCACAGTGTTTTGCTCATTCTGGAAAGATGAAGCTCAGTGATACACAACTCTGGAAATTGTCCAAAGGTTGCGGCAATATCTTTCTCCTTAAGAGTGGGTTATTGGTTTTGTCTGCCCATTCCCTGCCACAGGTGCCTGCAGATCCTTGCACTGTAAGGAGATACATACTCCTCTGGCTGTGAAGGGGCAGAACATGGCAGAAAATTGCCTTTCAAAAACAGGGAAAATAAAATGAAGGAAGCTGACCTTGCCCATCTTTCGAAATAAAATGTGAGAAGGATCTTCAAAAATGCACAAACATGTGTTTCTTTTATTACCAAATAGTGCTACAATGAACAATGCAAACTTTGCTGTCTAATTCTGTGTTTGTTTGTCTCTCTCTCTCACTCTTTTAAGAATTTCTTACAATTTTTAAACCGAGTGGTATACTTTGTCAGTATTCTGTTCTTAAGTGTGTGTCTGTATACAGACCTGTGTGTGTCTGTATACAGACCTGTCTGTATGCTGGCATAAAATGATAACAAAACAAAAGAGGAAAAAGGAGAAAAAAATCAGACCCTGCTCAAACTAAAGAAACAAATAACAATTCTAGTTGTCGGGCAGCACATAATTTAGTACAGCAGGACCTCAAGTGATGATGCCTTTGCATGAGACAATTGCCAGATCCTCAAGGAAATAAAACCAGGATGCTAGAGCCACATCACTACAGTCAAAGTCAAATTGAAAATAAAAACAGCGGTGGGGGGAGAGGTGTAGATAATGTTACTCCAACTGCTACAGTCAAAGTCAAATAAAGTGAAAATAAATCCTCCATGTTGGCTACTGCTGGGCCTTAACTGGCATCCATGTTGACTACTGCTGGGCCTTAACTGGCATCCATGTTGACTACTGCTGGGCCTTTCCTGGCATCCATGTTGACTACTGGTGTGCCTGCCCTTGCCTCCATGTTGTCTACTGGTGTGCCTGCTGGGCCTTTACTGTCATCCATGTTGACTACTGATGTGCCTGCCCTTACCTCCATGTTGGCTACTGGTGGGCCTTAACTGGCATCCATGTTGACTTCTGCTGGGCCTTAACTGGCATCCATGTTGACTACTGCTAGGCCTTTACTGGCATCCATGTTGACTACTGGTATGCCTGCCCTTGTCTCCATGTTGGCTACTGCTGGGCCTTAACTGGCATCCATGTTGACTACTGGTGCGCCTGCCCTTGCCTCCATGTTGGCTACTGCTGGGCCTTAACTGGCATCCATGTTGACTACTGCTGGGCCTTCACTGGCATCCATGTTGGCTACTGGTGTGCCTGCCCTTGTCTCCATGTTGGCTACCGCTGGGCCTTAACTGGCATCCATGTTGACTACTGCTGGGCCTTAACTGGCATCAATGTTGACTACTGCTGGTCCTTAACTGGCATCCATGTTGACTACTGGTGTGCCTGCCCTTGCCTCCATGATGGCTACTGCTGGGCCTTAACTGGCATCCATGTTGACTACTGCTGTGCCTGCCCTTGCCTCCATGTTGGCTACTGCTGATCCTGCCTGGCCTCCATGTTGACTACTGTTGCTCCTGCCTGGCCTCCATGTTGTTTACTGTTGCTCCTGCCTGGCCTCCATGTTGGTTACTGTTGCTCCTGCCTGGCCTCCATGTTGGCTACTCCTGCTCCCGGGAGTTCTCTGTGTGCTCAATGCCATGCATTGTCTGACCTAATTTTGGGGAGGCTTACTTGCTTCCTCACTCAGTTTTAATGATTCTCTGCGTGCTCACTGCCATGCTAGGTCTGGTATAATTTTTGGAAGGCTGACTGGCTACCGCTTCTACCTTGTTCACTCTGTCATCACCGCCATGCTTTGTCAGGCTGAATTTTTGGCTGGTTCATGATATGCTACCTCTGTTTTAATGATTCCATGTGTTCTCACTGCCATGCTGTGTCAGGCTGAGTTTTTGGGTGGTCCATATGCCTACCTCTGTTTTAACCAGGCTGTTGCACAGAATTAGGCATAATGATGCCATTAGGCAGCCTCAGAGGCATGCATACATGCTGCCCCTGCTGTTTCCTGTCCATTTCCGTGATGTTTCCATCATTTTCTGAGGTTGACAGGTTTTCACATGACTTTCCCCCTACCGAACTTGGGTCCCCTGAAAAAATGCTCAAGTCTCCCATTTATTTCAATGGGGTTCGTTACTTGAAATGAGCACTCGAGTATCGGGAGATATTCGTCTCGAGTAACGAGCACCCCAGCATTTTAGTACTCGCTCATCACTAGTTGTCATCTCTAATCACATTTAGAGCTGCATATACAACTCTGCCCCTACATATCAAGCTGTATACTGTATATCTCACTGATACCCCTGCTGGTTCAGAGCTTGCATATTCTGTAGACGCAGTACGACACTTACTGGGTCTCAGCTAATATTTAAGTCCGTATCTGCCAGATTTGTGTGCAGAAAGTCTGCAACATATCACGGTACCAGTGAAGTGGATTGTGTACCAAATAATACCACCATAACAAGAACATATACCACTATACATATTATGGCTATGTTCACACTACGTAAAATAACGTCCGTTGTCCTCGTCGCAAAACTACGGCCATTATTTTGAGGTTCCCTATAATGAATTCAATGCAATGTAACTATGGACGTTGAATTCACACTATTTATCAGATAACGGCCGTTGTTTATACGGCCCCGTGAAAAATGAACATATCAATTATTTCCGGCCGGTAATACTGCAACAACGGCCGTGGATTTCAATGCGTCCGCGAATGTAAACCTTATATCTGCCGAATTAAACTTGACTTTGATGTAAAAAAAATTCTGAGTGGTTTCTCGGGCTGGGCGCAGTATTTAAAGTAAATGACCTGTTTCATTCCGTTTATAAACATGCTAGGAATCAAAATTAAACAACAGATGTAGTTTCACGACTAGCCCGTACGATCGTAATTCTACGGCCATAGTTTTGGTCGCAAAAGTCTGGCCGGTAAATACAACGGCCGTTATTTTACGTAGTGTAAACATAGCCTATCATTGTATTGGTATTTAACAAAATCATTGTACTGTGAGAATGCCCTCAAACCCAATTTTTTGTTGCAGTTTTCTGGCATTTTTAACTTTATGTGTAAGTAATCGTTTTTGTGGTTTAGGCGTTTTATTTGTGCACCAAGATGGCTGAATTTCTTTTTCCTCTGCCATTGCATGACATAGTTGCTGGACCAAAAGGGCACAAAAACTAAAAAAAAAAAAAAAGCCATCCAGAACATTCCCGTTGAAGTCTATGGGAGAAAAATGCCTCAGTTTGCAAAAAAAAAAAACACACCCTCAGCATGCTACGTTTTGGAAAAACTGACAAAGAGCCTCAAAAACGCCAGAGAAGAGAGAAAAAATCCACACCCAAAAAACGCTATGTGTGTAAATCACAAATCCTTGACTTCCACCTAACATCTGGCAGCTGGCGTTTAAAAAAAAAAAATAATAATAATAATTTTTTTCATGATTTTAAGGCAGTGTAAAGCTAACCTTATTTATCACTGCACCAAGACCAGTATTATATGAATGTGTACCCCCAATTACCAATTTTACCCCCATATAGTGACAATATAGTTCTTTTCACAGTATGGATACACCCAGTGACATACAGTTGATGTATTCTCTGGTCAGAGTCTTTCCTTTGTTTCTCCATCTGGCCCTGGCCACTATAAGGACTTTTTTCAGCCATTACTTATCTCCACAAAATCTGCTGTACTAACATCTTAGATCACACATTCTTCCAAGACAATTCTTGTCTTTTCCCTACCCAGTGTCCCAAAGGGTATTGCTTCCTATCTTGGTAGACAGGTGTACCCACAACGTAGATAGATGCCCCTCAGTAAGAAAAGAGTTGTATCCAGTAGATAGAACTGCCTCACAGTAGGTATATTTGTCCACCAGTAGATAAAGTTGTTCCCAATAGGTAGACAATTGTCCCCCTGTCCGTTTAGTTGCCCACCAGTAGGTAATGCTTCCCCCAATAGGTAAAGTGTTGTCCCTCTGCAGGTATGGCTGATGCGGCCCTGCTGTCTGATTAATTGTTTGTGTAACTTTAGATGTGACTGGGGTAAAATAGCTGACTCAAAATGCTAAATATATATTGGCATACAGTATGTATTTCTTTTGCACATGAATCCAGTGCATTGTTCTTTGGACCACAACAATATTGCATAGTTGGCAGATTCAGAAACCACAGTAAGAATCATATGAACAAAACTGACTTAGCAAAATTTGAGATTCTCTGGATTCTAGGTTTTTGACACCAACAAATCACTTTGTAAAGGTTACACTGAAGATAAATAGGTCTGAGGAATAAAATTGTCTTCCAGAAAATGAAACATTGGGATTATTAAACTTGCTGTACTTGTAACATCAAAATGTACAATGCAGCATCATCATTACTGTTAAGGAGGGTGAAAAAATACATCATAATGGGCCCTTCTTCTAGGTCACCAGTCTGGCCCTAAGTCAGTCATCCCAATTGCACCTGTCAGCTAGCTACCACACTAGCCCCATATACCCTTCACAATTGTGGTGACAATACAGCAACACTAGTTAATATCTTAGGTTGCTGGGACCTTTCCATTTTCAGTACCATAATAAGTTTGACATGTCCTAGTCTACTGGCTGACATATTGCCAGACATGCACATAACAAATAGTGCATGCATCTGTTTTTAATGTGTAATTCAAGACATGCCATCACTACTGTACATAAATGCAGATGCAATACTGATGAACTACCAATGACGAATAGATCCATAATATATCCGTATATTTGATCTATATTACAAATGTTTATTCATATGCTTTTGTTAAACCAGCCTAAAATATATTACTAGGGTATGTTCACACCTACCGGATCCACAGCGGATTTGATGCTGCAAATTAGCAGCAAAATCTGCTGCGGATCCAGTACTGTGAATTTGAATGGGTCCCATACACGCAGCGGATCCACTGCGTGTATGGGACCGGCCCCTTTAACCCCTGCGCCACCGGCCGAAAGCTTGCTCGCCCACAGCCCCGGCCCCCCCCGTCCGCCCGCACCGCCTGCCGCCCCGAGCATTACCAGCTCGGAGCCGCGGCTGTGTGAAGCTCCCAGCTCCCTTCACTCCTCTTCAGCCAATCAGTGCACGACAGCCCTGATTGGCTGAAGAGGAGCAAGGGGAGCCCGGAGCCTGAATCAAGCCGCGGCACCGAGCTGGTAATGTATGCTCGGGGCGGCAGGCGGTGCGGGCGAACGGGGGGCCGGGGCTGCGGGCGGGCAAGCTTTTGGCCGGTGGCGCAGGGGTTAAAGGGGCTGGTGCCATACACGCAGCGGATCCGCTATTGAACCCATTTAAGTTCACAGTACTGGATCCGCACCGGATTTCGCTGCTAACTCGCAGTATCAAATCCGCTGCGGATCTGATAGGTGTGAATGTACCCTTAAAAACATAATCATAATAGACTATAAAAAAAAAGCTTTCCCGGTGGCACTTTCAATACATTTTTCACCACTCTAACAACATGTTAAAGGCTTTTATTTACTAGGTTCCATGGTCTGAGTTCAAGCACTCTGCAGTCTGATGAAAGGGTAAAGAGAATTCCTTAAAGGCAATTTGTAAGCTTCTGGGCCCTATCTGAGATGCTGACAGTGTGCTGTCTCCTTGTGAGCATCTCACGTTTTGGTAATTTGTCTGTGGAGGGGACTGTAATGAAGAGTCAAAGAGCAGTTGAAGCTCAGTGTTTGTGCCTCACTCTGGCATGAGTCACAACTCCTTCCTCCTCTCTCTTCTTCATGAATAATCTCTGCTACTGTAAGGATCAGGTATGGCAAAAGCAGTCTGAAAAGACGCGCACAGTGAGCCCTAAGCTGACCCCGCCCACTTTCCCTGCCTACTTGCCACAAGACAGTCCTAGGCGACTGTGGACAACCACTAAGAAGTTCCCTACTCTCAATACGTGGAACATAGAACACTGACAGACAAACAAACACAATACGAGATGTCAGACAAACCAGGTCAGCAATAGTCGGGCGGCATAGTAAAAAAAACAGTAAGCAGGAGAATAGGTGGGGTCACTAGCAAGAGATCTGGGCTGGCAGCAATAAGAAAAGTCGAGGATGCCGATAAAGGTCAGGAATACAGAGCACAGAGAGAAGGGACAGGGAGCTTAGCAGGGGAGTAAACTCTGATAGTCAGAGGGGAAATAAGAAGCCTGCTACTATTTACATAGGATCAGAGACTGGGTCCAGCAGCTGATTGGACAAGTCCTGATCCCAGCACCAAGCTCTGCTAAGCAGATCCAGTCTGCTCAGAAGTCTGACAGGCAAGGAGGGTGTGGCTGGCAAATAAAGACACAATTCAGACAGGCAGATGTAAAAAACACAGACAGAACTCAGCACTTCCTCGGTCACCTGGCACAGACCAAGGGGCGCCAAGTCACATTCCTAACAGCTACCCAGACTCCTGTTCTCTCACACTGTCAGCTTGTGTCTCTGATTGCAGATCAGTCATATGTAGGCGATGTAAATCGCCTTTCTAGAGACCAAAAACATTTTTTTCCCTTTGTTTGATTCCTCTGATAGAAATTGAATATAGTTGTATATTTTTTCTTTTTTCTTATTATTGTATCATTTTTAAAAGTGCAAGGAATTCCCAATCAGGCCCAAATTAGTTTTAAAATTCTGTTATTTATACAATAATGAGAAAAAAATAAAAAATAAACAGCTATTTAATTTCCAACAGGAGAATTGAACCAAGGGGGAAAAAAAACTGTTGCTGGTCTCTAGACAAGTGATTTGCCCCTAGACCAAAGCTTCAATACCTTTGGGCTTGGAGATTCAACTATATCACATAAACTGCCTACAGATGACTGATCTGCAATCAGAGACACAAGCTGACAGGTGAGAGAACAGGGGGATGTGTTGCAGAGATTATTCATGAAGAAGAGGGAGACCTAAGATTGCTCATAATCCACTCCATGGGCAAACTAACAAAATGTAACATGCTCACAAAGGGACTGTCAACTACAGCACACTGTTGGCCTCTTAGGTAATAATAATAATTTTTATTAATATAGCACCAACAGATTTTGCAGAACTTTACAATTCTGGGGGTAAAAACATAGACAAAAATCAGACTTTACAGAGATATACATATAATTATCCATACATTAGGAGTGAGGGCCCTGCTCCCATGCATGAGTGTACAGACTAATAGAAGGAGGTAGGGCTGACAGATTACCTTTAAGGCCCTTTAAGGCTTTGTTCACACACTGTCTTTTATTGTCTTTCAGGTTGGCCATGATTTTGAGCTCGAAACACAATTGTTATTTCATAATGATGGCTGTTTTTGTAAAAACCTCAAAAGCAATTTCACAATGATGCAATCCTCCAGAGTTAAGTTCTCGGTCCTACGCCAACAATAGTTTTTGCAATCAGCTTCAGCTCCAGTAGGACATACTTCTTATTCCTCAAGTTGAATACAAAAAACACTAAGCTGCCATTTCAATACAAACCTTACTTTATTGTGATACTCTGTTTGATTATGAGGCAACATGTTGCATAATGAATAAACATCTTCTAAAGGAAGTGCAGTAGCATAATGAATTTTTCAGAGGCAAAAATAGAAGAGGAAACCTTTAAAAATACATGAGGCGCACATTTCATTGCATGTCAAGACTCCAAGGAGGAAAAAAAACAAAAACAAAAAAAGAGAAAATAATGAAATAAATAAGAAGACGATAAATGGCGACCGAGGTTGTGGTTATGAGCTTGTCATTTGAATAAATCTGGTCAGTGGAAATGAGTGAGGATTAATGACTGACTAATAACTGTACAGAGGGAAATAATTCATGCACAACTGGAGTTACTTTGTAACAGATTCATTTGTTTTTTTTGTATAATGCAAAAATGAGAGAGCAAATCTGAATGAAAAAAGATCTTAAGTAAGAGGCAAGGTGACTATACACCAAAACCTATGACCGATATTCATCAAACTACATGATAATATCAGCTGTGATAATCAAACTGCTCGTTATAAGAACGTTATAATTGATATTTGACTGGAGAACACATCCATCATTGTCTGCTTGTATAGGAAGGGATTCTTTTCTTTGGATACTGGATAAGTAGTGCTTACCTCAATACACAGAACCATGGGTAATAGGAATAATGACTGGTTTAGTGAGTGGGTAATTTATCAGCGGTGTGGCTCTATACACCAAAGATACCAGTTAAATATATTTTTAGTTAGGGGGTAGTAATGTATAGTATGTCTTTTTTGTACATATGGGCAGTATTATAGTGCAGTGATTACTGTACATACTTTCCTAAAGAGGACAGTATTTTACTTGTATTCTTGCATAATTATATTCTTGTACATAAAGGTAGTGTATATTAGTTAAAGCTGTCCTATGTCTCATGAAATAAAAAAAGACAGGAAGGCAGATCTGTACCCAATAGCGGCACTCTCAGGGCCTTTTGACAGCCACTGGCCTCCTGCAGCTCTTCCAGCGACAACGTCATGTAGACGGCTCATCAATTGCCCACTCAGCCAGTCAGTGACTGGGCATGGCAATCTATTAACAGGTTGTAATGCTGCAGCTGAAGGAGCTAGGTATGCAACATAGCTTGATTCTATGCAAAAATGACAGACAGCGGCCATCAGCGAGACCTGGAAAAGGCACAGGTACAGGTAGGTATACTTTGTTTGTTAAGTTCCTGCACCTCTGCCTGCCTTTTTTTTTATTTCATGGGACTCTTTTATCGATTATAAGAAAGCAAGTTGGTACTGTTCACACTGGTATCAGCCTACACATGGAGGTCAGGGTCAGGTTTCTAGGGTGTCAAGCAAAGGCTAATTAGTGGTGCTCTCATCTAGATACACAGTACATAAAAGTTAAACCATAAGGTAGCAGGAAAATCTTGAGGCACTCACCATTATCCATTTTCTTTATTGTGCACGGTGCAAATATACAGACATTGTTATTGCGGACATGAAAGCCAGCACATATTGCAGTGACAGCAGTTTTGCGCTAATGCTATTTTCCTTCAATCCGCTATTTAACTAATATGCCTATTAAGCCATTTAGTGCATGGGGGGGGGGGGGGGGCTTTAGCCCACAGGCATCAATTTGATTGGTGCATTGAGAGCTGTAGTACCACAAGGTGTACACAATATATATATACACTAGTGCTTAAAAGTTACATATTTAGGAAAAAAAACTTTTAGGTTTTTAAAGGAGAAACAGTAGTAAAACATTACCATTATATCATTATCTTAACCCATATTATCTTTACACTTTCATATCCAACAGCAGCTCTTAGACTTGCAGAAGATTGAGAAATGGTAAGTGATGGCAGACATTATCTATTGAATATACTACATATACAGCATATGGCATACAGACACTATGTATGCACAGCATATCCAACTTACATTACTGCAGTACCGGCCGGATGATCTTCAGCACCGTTGAGTTCTGATGCGGGCGAATCAGAGCGGTGCCGCTAGTGATCCCGGCCGGAGTGCATACTATGTGTATACACTCCGGCCAGGATTCCCTCAGCCTGCAGCACTACACAAGTACCGCAAAAATTATAACAACAGCTGAGATTTCTGCGGAACTTTCATAGTGTAAACAAAGCTTAACACTAGGTATAGTCTTGTACATAAAATGAGTATTATAGCAGTTTTATTCTTTTACATAGGGAACTGAATTATAGTACTTATTCTTGTATGTATGTATGTATGTTGGTTATTTTCTTGTTTCGAGGGTCAGTATTACAGTAGTTACTGTATATTCTTCAACATAAGGGCAATATTATAACAGCTATATTCTTGTCTATAGAGGGCAGTATTATAGTTGCTAAACTCTTTTCCACTAGGGCAGCATTTGAACCAATAAAAACATGCTTATGTGTATAATAATGCCTTGTTTCCCGGAGCTCATTGCATTGCTGTATGCTATCTGTACTTTTTTTTTCACACACGTTCTTACAATTTTTCTTGTCTGACAAACAGTTTCATTCAAACAGCTAAACTCAGATCTTGAAAAACTGCTTGGAGATATGCACAGAACTGTTACTGCCTTTCTGCCCACTGGGTTTGACTATTCCAACAGCATTGAAAGTGATAAATGAGCGAGCAGAGGACAAGTGTGCAGGTTGCAGATCTACGTGTGCAACCACAGCAAAACAACTGTACGTTTTCGGTATTTCTTTGGGCTCCTTAACTTTCCCATCTTTTCTCGTGACAGATTTTTTAATTGTTCAACCTTTTATTTTTTTCTTTTCCAAGCAAAACTCAAGATTTGCAGATTTCTACCTGACTGCCTGAGCAACGATTTTTGAGTTTTAAAAGTTTACACAGAGAGACTCCTGAGGGAGTTGTATGCTATTTATTCCTTTCCATCTGGATGTCAGTAAAGCCTGCATTACCTTCAGCTGAACGGGGCAGATGACTCAAAGGTTAGACTACATTCATGCCAGGAAGGAACCAGAGGGGGAAAAAATGTGACAAGAGAAATTTTCTCTTCTTCAATTCCACGGCTTTATGACACCAGGCTTCCAGTTATGTTTGCGTGCTTATGTGTGGCAGGAAGAAAAACAATCTTCAAAACCCTGCTGTCATGCATGTACAATGTATCCCTCAGCGAGCTCGTCTTTCTATAGCGCTAGGCTTTGGGGAGCCGACTACTTCTAGCCTTTGATTTTTGCAAGTTCTTTTCTTCGTTGAGCATTTTCTTTGACATTTCATTTGATTAATGAGCTGCCTATGATTTTTGCCCGAATGTTTGTGGATTATAGATTCTCTCCCACTTAATCAATAAGGTAAATCTCAAAAGGGCTATGAAGTTAGCGACTTGGAGACTTGAGAGCTGAGGCTCCTCTACAATTTGCGATTGGAACTGCATGAATAATGGGCTACGAACATTATTGAGAAAGCAGAAAAGAAAAAATCTTGGTAGGTTTAGCAGTCTAGTATAAGACAAACGCTAACCTTTGCCCATCCAGCCGTAGTAAAACTATAACTCAAAGTTTGTCCTGACAACTATAATTTAAAACCCTACTACCTCACCCAAGTGAATGGGATATATATACACACACACACACACACACACACACACACACACACACACACACACACACACACATATATATATCTAAATAATCTATTTATATCCAATGAGTATATGAGTATGACACCACTAAATAAAAATTATAGTTACCAAATAATATACAAGAGCAATCATTATAATATTTTCACTATATATATATTACCATCATGGTGTTAATTAATGTCCAGAATACCAAGATAAAAATTAAAAAAAAAAATAATTAAACAAATAACACCACCAGAACACCATATTACCACCACAAGGTGTCTGTATAATTACTCCATTACTGGATTGAATAGAATCCCCTATACACAGACTAATATTACTCCTATAAAGTGACCATATAGTAGTAGATACCAATTTTGCACAAGCACTCTGGAGACAGTATGAGTGATTACACTATTACAGGTGACATCTTCCCTGATTGGAGTCGCTCACATTTCATGGCTTTTTGATCTGGCCAACATAGGTATGGCAGAGGGGAGCGATTGGTAAGCTGAGTACTGTTTGTTTCTTGTTTGTGTTTTAACCCAATCTGTATCCATTCCCCCACCACCTTTTTTTTTCTTTTTCTTCTGACGATGTACAAACGTGTGCAGTAGGCTCATATATGCCCTTAGTGGGAAACTGCAGACAGACAGAAATGTTCACACAACTAAGTATCACTAGTGCAATGACAGCTGTTGGTACATTATTCTAGTTTGGGGTTACTAATTGCCCTTTGGGTGTGTCTTAATTAAAAAGTCCATTGAATTTAATAGTAAAAACGGAGAAAGAACGATAAAGAAACAAAAATGTTGTGTGAACAACTAATAAAAAATGTCCGCTGTTTGCAAAAGACGTCCGTGTGCATTGGACGTCCGTCTTTTGATTGATTTCAATGCATTGCGTTGCAGTCAGTTAAATTGTGGCAATACAGGACTATTTTAAATAGCAAAAACGGCTGCTTTTTTTTTTTTTTTTTGACGTGTGAACATAAATTACAGCTATAAAAGGGTAACTAGTACAAAATATTTGACTTGTCACTGTAGTTAAGATTTTTTTTGCAGAAATCAATAGTCCAGGCGATTTTAAGAAACTTTGTAATTGGGTTTATTAGCCAAAAAATTTATTTTTATCATGAAAAAGCAGTTTGAATCTCTCCCCCCTGTCTTCATGGTTTTCCTATGGAGGGAGAAAGTAAAAGCAGCAAAACAGGACAACAAAGAGTTAATTTACATTCACATTGCGGGCTCTCTCCTCTGACAGTCACCATGGACCTCTCTAACCTCTAATTAGGTCTCTGAATAGGTCCCTTGCTGTGCAATCCTTTGTTCTCAGCTCTCAGCCACTGGCTAATCTGGCTCCTTCCCCCTCCCCCCTCCCCTCTTCATAGACCAGACAGATCCGACTGATGAAAAAACTGTTGAGATTTCCTGATTCTGAGGAGTGGATGACAGAAAGGAGAGGAGGGGGGGACTTAGGAAAAGGCTTTTTACATGCAGATAATGGCATATTTGTCTAATATACCCAATTACAAAGTTTCTTAAAATCGCCTGGACTATTGATTTCTGCAAAAAAAAAAATTAACGTCAGTGACTCTTTAACAAGAGATTTTGGTGTTATATAATGGTCGCTCACAGTTACAGCAGTGGTGGATTCATTCTACCCAACATTTCAGAAGGCTATTTACAAGTCAACCACACACAATACGGAAAAGTATATAATAACTCCTTGACCTTTTTTGAACAAATTGATATAAAGACTTGTCAAATCCATTTAGCATTGTACTCTGTTGGCTGGGGAATTGGGTGAGCAGAAGTCTCTGTTAGATCCATTCACTCATCTTCATAAACAATTGGATTTTAACTATCCCCCATTCCAGACAATACACTGCTATTCAGATCAGATCAAAATCAGTATGTTACTGGAGTATTAAATAATAATCAAAATTTTGCTGGAAAAAAAAAGTTCTTACATTAACTTAATGTCTCCCTAACCTGCAATGCAGATTTAATTGTCTCCAGAAGATCTTATGCCAATATGCTGAAGATATAATTCATTGTCTGTTGCCTCACAGCGTGTATATAGGGGGCATTGTCATGAACCATGGTCATTATGTCTCAGCATTTATCAGATGCCTAAACGGCTGAGCCGGGGATGATAAAGTGAAACATCTGGCATTTTTTGAATGTGTAATCCAATTTCCGACTCCCCAACATGATGCTCGGTGCCCAAACTCTGATAACTTTATTCTCTAGCAAAGTCATTTCATAACATTAATCCAATGGCACTATTCTTCATTTCCAAGAAGAGCCTGGAAGATTATGTGCTGTTATTTATCATAAGGAGGTGCAGTGTGAAAATAATATCTACAAGACAAATGGATTTCAGCACGGAAGGAAAGATTTGATTTTGAAGGTTTATTCTTTAGAACGATCTGTGG
The DNA here is from genome assembly GCF_027789765.1 of Dendropsophus ebraccatus. Taxonomy (NCBI): domain Eukaryota; kingdom Metazoa; phylum Chordata; class Amphibia; order Anura; family Hylidae; genus Dendropsophus; species Dendropsophus ebraccatus. The sequence continues at coordinate 87,689,122 of NC_091457.1, forward strand.
CGTAAAAGTATTCATTGTGTGGGATTAATCAGAAGCCTATTAATTCACAAGGAGCTAATTCCAGTCGCTCAGCAGGAGGCACCAGCTGACGGTGCTCCGATACTTTTGTTTTTAGGCTACATTACATGCCATTTGAAGGAATAAACTAATGAATGCATGAATGATGGAATGAATAACTGTACTCAGATCCTGTTATATTTCTTTTCATGCATTCCATCTACAAGTGTCATCTTTGGTTTGGATAATTGGTACTCTAATGGCCCCCAGACCTGACCACAAGGTTGTAGTTATGTACACAACAAGGATTTAGACTCTGAACAAGACAGGTGAACATTAGAAGCAGTGGACAGCAGAGTGGACAGGAGTAGAATCAAATAAGCCATGCAAGGTCAGTATATTTTCAGATTTTGGAGAAAGCAGGGTCACCCAGAAGGCATCAAATGTTAATAGGCAAGCTTTATCAAAAGATACTATTACTAGTATCCTAAAACTGGCAAACCCATTTATTTAGAAAAGATCATATATATATATATATATTTTTTTTTTATGACAGCACCACTGACCAGAATCCACTGACTTTAGAAAAGATCATATATATATATATATATATATATATATATATATATTTTTTTTTTTTATGACAGCACCACTGACCAGAATCCACTGACTTTTTGTAACGGCTATCACCCTTACTGGAGTACTGGGTCGGACAGTCCAGGCTCTGTCTCTGGGTGAAGCTAACTAGTAGTTTCCTACCTACTTGGTCAGGCAAAGTCAGTATAGAGTGGCTTACTTGCACTGTGCTCTACTACGGTACAATCCCTTTTGTCTCTCCTTCTTGAGGGGGTGACGGTCCTGAAGTTAGGAACCACGGCATAGGCTAGGAGGCTACTACTGTAACGACGGTTACCCTGAAGTCAGGTCTAGCAGTACATTAGTGTTGTTGTCTGTAGCGCTGAAAACAGGTCTGGTCTCTTCCTCAGCTAACCCACAACTAGACCCTGCCCTCTGCCCGGCAGAGCAACTAGGCTCCCTTGACCAGTAAGCTCTCTAGATTATATAGGGCCCTGTGACAGGAACTGGAGGTGTAAGAGAAAGTGTGTGTCGGCTAACCCTCTTTCTGAACTGCAGCTGTGCCCTGGGGAAGTGTGACACTTAGTGGCTAAAGTAGTGCACAGCAAACTACATCAGCTGTGCCACTGGAAAGAACTGCTACTACCCAGATGTATAAGGATAAGAAACACGTAGTGGGACACTACATATATCTTTTTTTTTTTAAGTGATGGAAATACATTTATTTAATGCCAAAAAAATCATTTTGTAGAACACATTTGTAGAACACAAATTAATTTAATCTATCAAAGTCATGAAGCTGTCCAGCTAGTGTGAATTATATTCAACATTTTATTGTCTGCTACAAAATCAATTTTGTGTTAGTGTCTTGCTTGTAATATAATTTGTATATCAATAACATAAAAAGATATATTCTCATTACAATGTATTATCACAATTAACACATTGCACATTTCTGACTGGCAAGTACAACATTAATTTTATAACACAATTTTTTGTCTCCACATTATCATTTCCCTTTGTTTTCATATCTTCTTTATACTATTTTATTTATCTACATTTATTTATTAATGTAGCAGCTGAGCCATGTTCAGTGTCACAACATTTTGCAACAATAACATTTGCATTTTGTGATTCTATGGGACACCATTAGCTAAAATTTTGTTTTTGTATTTTGACCATCTCTCTTTGACCAGGAATCCTGTAGTGGTTTAAAATGTCACATCTAGATATAAGTAGAGGCAATCTTGTAAGGCAGAAACTGTCTGCCTGCTCTACCGCGGCAATCGCAGCTGTCCCATCCCATTTTGCAACTTCATAGCATTAGTCATGTGTGAAAATAAACAGTCGGCTCCTGAAGGAACAAGGCTTGACAGGCAGGTCATTCTCTCCTCCAACAAGTAAAATATTGCTATTTTCAAATTCTTGCATGGTTTGGCACTGCTGAGAGGCCTAGTGACCAGTCATTGGCCTTGGGTATAGCATGACGTTGAGTGAAATATGTCAACCCTAACTCTAGTGTAGTTAACACTCTGGACCATGTTTCACTTATTATTATATGGCTTTGAAGTGTGGCTCCTTCCAAGTCTCTCTGTGACCTCAAGTGCTGTACATGCACGGTCAGATGTCATATCACAATCATATATTTTTTGTGGTTAACCCTCATGTGACATTCATCTTAAAGCCTTTCAGCCATGGCCGTCCTTGATATACAGTAGCTGCTTGTCGTCTTCTTTCATTTTTAACGAAAATTCAATTGTCAACTGAAAAAATAAAGTATAAGCCACTGAGGCTAGGACTCCACTACAAAATGGAGTTAACTATTACCAAAATCACCAGTTACCATGTTACAGCAATGTTTTCCTATGCAAAAAAAAGTTGGTAAGCCACAAATTTTGAAAGGCTGGTTGTAACTTTTTTCCCCCATAGGATATCAAAGTTGTGATGATAAATGATGATGATAAATCTCATCCTTTGTGTTTTAACTCCTTCTCATTTACATGCGCTGTACTTTCTGTCAAAAATGTGAGAAACTAATTTTACATCCAGGAACTGGTTACATATCGGTAAACAATTACAATACTTCTCAGAATTTGTCACAATTGTATACAGCCTAGGTATGCTCTGTAAGCTGAACCTAGCAGCACAAAATTATCTCCTGTCCTAGCTGTGTGCTACAATGCATCAGTATAGAGTTTAGGCATTCTGGAAATATAGATAGCATAGATTGCATAGAAAAATGAGAAATATGAGGCAACAATGGGGGGAAAATTATCAATGCTTTCTCCAGAAAACTAGTGTAAAAAGTTGCAAAATTTTGCACAAACAGAAAATTGCTAAAAAATGTGTGATAATTTTACACAAAAACCTACACAACACTATTAATAATTTTACATACAGGCTAACATACTAAAAAGGTATGCAATTAAACACATATTCAATTGAACAACACTCACAATACAATACGGTAATTGATGTAAACTAAGAAATGCCTTTAATGTTTTTTAAACACATTGCTGATAGCCAGGCATAGCTAATGTCTCCTTGGTGCAAGAAGTCAACTTGGGGCCCCCATTCCTCGACTTAGCGATGCTATTGCTGTGTATATATGTTAACCAAGACTGAAATTACCAATAATACCAGTACATAGGAAGGAAATATTATCACCATACATAATACCGCCATACTGTTATAGACTAAATCCAGTATACTAACACAGCGGTCGGGGAAGATGGCCTGCTATAAATCATAGCAGGCCATCATAGCTTCACGGCACGGGGGGTGGTTAACACCCCCCGTGCTTACGATCGCCGCTATAGGCTGATCAATTCAGATCAGCCAATAGCGGCGATCGGAACCTTTCCGGGTCATCGGCGACCCGATGACCCGGAAAAAAATGGCGGTCGGTGCTGTCCGAGGACGGCACCGACCGCCATTACTGTAAAAAGTAATGGTGATCGCCGTGCCACCGGCCCGATCGCCGTGAACGGCCGGCCGGCCGTTCACGGCGATCGGGCCGGTGGCACGGCGATCAGAGTCCAGCAAAATAATAAATACCTGCCCTGGACCCCTCAGCTAGGCAGCCGAGGGGTCCAGAGCAGGTATTTGTACATTACTCACCTGTCCCGGGCTCTTGATCGGCGTCTTCCGGGTTTGCGGCATCCTCGTCTTCGTTCGGGTCTTCGGCTTCTTCCGTGACGTCACGTTCGGCTTCTCTCGGCTATTTTCGGCTCCAGCGTCGGCTCTTTCCGTATTTTGCGCTCTGCTGCCCTCTAGCGGCTGATATGTGTAATACACTTATCAGCAGCTACAGGGATGTTCAGAATGTAGAAATTTTTTTTTTTTTTCTATTTTCCGCACCCTATCGCCGCTGAGTGTTGATCAGCATCGCACGAACGTGCGCTGCTAATCAGCAACTCCTCCTTTTTGGCGTAGGGTATTTTTTTTCTATATTCTACTGCCACAGTCTGCTAATAAGTGCCGCACATAAGTGCGGCATTTATCAGCAACTCCTTTGTTGGCGTAGGTTTTTTTTTTATACTTACTGTAAAAAAACACGTAAAAAACACTACATTACACCACACTACATTGAATAAAGTTTGACACTACACCACTATATACCCCATATACCATTCCCCGTATAAAGATGGCCCCCAGGGTGTTTTCGGCGTCAGAGGGATACGTTATTATTACCTCCGACACCGAAACAGCCAGTGAGGATGAATGGGGGGATCCTTCTTTCCTCCATTCATCCTCATCATCCTCATCCTCCAATGACGTATCTGGGGGTAGCGTAGCGTACGCTGCCCCCCAGACACGTCTTTTCCGCCAGTACCGTCCCAATAAGAGATGACGGTATGGTGTGAAATTCTACAAACTGTGTGAGCGTACCTCAGGGTACACTTACAGATTTCGGGTACGTGCACACTGCGGAATGGCGAAGGATAACCCTTTGTGCATTCCGCAGCTGGCACCCGCCGGCGGACTGATGCAGGCATGTGTCTCCACCCGTGTCATAGACTCCATTCTATGCACGGGCGGATTCCATCGTCCATCCAAAGAATGAACACGTTGGACGGAGAGCGGAATCCGCCCGTGCATAGAATGGAGTCTATGACACGTGTGGAGACGCGCGCCTGCATCAGTCCGCCGGTGGGTGCCAACTGTGGAATGCACGAAGGGTTATCTGTCGCGATTCCGCAGTGTGCATGTACCCTTAGAGTGTATGTAGGAAGGGACACCCGAATGAAGCCCCCAGATGCCCCCTCCCCCCCATCCTCGGAACAAGTGGGAAGATCGTCCGGGAACTGATCTTCCCACTGCTGGATAAAGGTCACCACCCGTACGGGGATAACTTTTATACCAGCGCCCCCTCTTCCGGTCCCTCGCTGCCCTGTAGCTTGCGGCACGATCCGAACATATCAGAAGTAGTAATAGAGCCCTAATATTTAGCAGCCATGGAGCGGACCCAGCGCTTCTGGATATGAAGGACCCCGTATCGCACCAGGACAACATTTTCCAGGTGACGTCCCCCACACTGGAGAACAGGAGACCCCAGAAGAAGTGCAGAGTGTGGCGTAACAGGGGGATCAGGAAGGACACCATTTTCCAGTGTGACACCTGTCCTGATCACCCCGGCTCTGCATACTGGATCGCTCCAAGGCGTACCACACGTCATTGGGGTTCTACATTATCTAAATTCTGTCCCTTATTCCTATTTCAGGGGTCACGTTGATCCGGGGATTATTCTGATCGCCATTATGGAGTCAGAAAGGAATTTTTCCCCTGTGATGAGGCTACTGTCGTCTGCCTTACGAGGGTTTTTTTTTTGCCTTCCTCTGGATCAACACAGGTTGAGTTTGATGGACACCTGTCATTTCCAACCTTATAAACTAATAATTGGCCTAATACCCCCAAATAAATTAGAATTGTCCCTTTTCCCCAGCTAAGTAGGTATGGCCGCCATTCCCATTAGAGGATGCCATGATGCAATTACAAAGCCTCTGTGCGGCCAGGACAGTAGAAACCCCCCACAAGTGACCCCATTCTGGAAACTACACCCCATAAGGAATCTAAGAAGGGGGGCAGCGGGGATATGGCCCCCTGGTGACGGCCACATTTGGGACGTGAAAATGAAAAAAATTGTATTTTTTATTTTCTCGGCACATGTTCTACGTAAGTGCCCGTCACCAGTGGGGTCCATATGCTCACTGCACCCCTTGTTAGATTCCTTATGGGGTGTAGTTTCCAGAATGGGGTCACTTGTCGGGGGTTTCTACTGTCCTGGCAGCACAGGAGCTTTGTAATTGCGACATGGCCTCCATCCTCCATTCCAGCCTCTAAATGGCGCTCTGTCCCTTTGGTGGCGTGCCCTGTGCCCATATGGCACATTATGTCCACATGTGGGGTATTTTCGTACTCAGGGGACACTACCCTACACGTTTTGTGTTCATTTTCTTTTTTAACCCCTTGTGGAAATGGAAAAAAATCAAGGCTAGACCAACATTTAGTGTAATTTTTGTAAAATTTTTACTCTAAATCATTAATCTTGTCATGTTTTTTCATTTTCACAAGGGGTTAAAAGATAAAAAAAACATTTAATGTGTAGAGCAATTTCCCCTGAGTACGGAAATACCCCACATGTGGACATAAAGCGCCATGCGGGTGCAGGGTAAGCCTCCGAAGGGAAGAAGCGCCATTTGGTTTTTGAAGGCTGGATTTGGATGGAATGGATTTCGAGGGGCCATGTTGCATTCAAAAGGCCCCTGTGTTGCCAAGACAGTTGAAACCCCCCACAACTGACCCCATTATGGAAACTGCACCCCTCAAGGAATGTAACAAGGGGTGTAGTGAGCATATGGACCCCACTGGTGACGGACACAAATGTGGAACAATGTGGCGTGAAAATGAAATATTACATTTTTTACACTATAATGTTGGTTTAGCCTTGAATATATCATTTTCACAAGGGGTTAAAAGAGGAGAAAAAAAACAAAATGTGTAGCGCAATTTCCCCCGAGTCCGTAAATACCCCACATGTGGACATAAAGCACCATGCGGGTGCAGGGTAAGCCTCCGAAGGGAAGGAGCACCATTTTGTTTTTGAAGGCTGGATTTGGATGGAATGGATTTTGAGGGGCCATGTTGCATTCAAAAGGCCTCTGTGTTGCCAAGACAGTTGAAACCCCCCACAAGTGACCCCATTATGGAAACTACACCCCTCAGGGAATGTAACAAGGGGTGTAGTGAGCATATGGACCCCACTGGTGACACGCACAAATGTGGAACAATGTGGCGTGAAAATGAAATATTACATTTTTTACACTATAATGTTGGTTTAGCCTTGAATTTATCATTTTCACAAGGGGTTAAAAGAGAAAAAAACACACAATATGTGTAGAGCAATTTCCCCCGAGTCCGTAAATACCCCACATGTGGACATAAAGCGCTATGTGGGCGCAGGGCAAGCCTCCGAAGGGAAGGAGCGCCATTTGGATTTTGGAGGTTGGATTTGGCTAGAATGGATGATGAACGCCATGTTGCATTTACAGAGCCCTTGTGCTGCCAAAACATTGGAAACCCCCCACAAGTGACCCCATTCTGGAAACTGCACCCCTCAAGGAATCTAACAAGGGGTGCAGTGAGGATATGGACCCCTTGATGACAGGCACATTTGTGCCATGAAAGTGAAAAAATGAAATTTTTCCCTTTCACGTCACATTGTTCCACATTTGTGCCCGTCACCAGTGGGGTCCATATGCTCACTGCACCCCTTGTTAGATTCCTTGAGGGGTGTAGTTTCCAGAATGGAATCACTTGTGGGGGTTTTCCAGTGTCTTGGCAGCACGAGGGCTCTGTAAATGCGACATGGCCCTTGAAATCCTTTTCAGTGAAATTCAGCTTCCAAAAGCCAATTGGCGCTCCTTCCCTTTGGAGGCTCGTCCTGCGCCCCCTTGGCACTCTATCGCCACATGTGGGGTATTTCTGTACTCGGGAGAAGCTGCGATAGACATTTTTTGTCTTTTTTTGCCGCTTATCCCTTTAAGAAAATGAAAAATTGAAGGCTAGAACAACGTTTTAGTGTAAAAAATAAATTTTTCTTTTTTCACGCCATATTGTTCGGAAAATCTGTGAAGCACCTGTGGGGTCCAGATGCTCACCGCACCCCTTGTTACATTCCTTGAGGGGTGTAGTTTTCTTAATGGTGTCCCTTTAGGGGTGTTTTTTAGGTTTTGACACCCCAGAGCCTCTGCCAACCTGAAGTGGTACAGTCAGAAATGACCAAATATAACAGAGCCATTGAAATTCAGTAGGCGCTCCCTTATATCTGAGGCTTGTGGTTGCGTCAAATAGCGCAATAGGGCCACATATGGGGTATTTCTATAAACTGCAGAAACGGGGCAATAATTATTGCGGTGCATTTCTCTGGTAATAGGTTTATAATTATGAAAAATATTGGATTACAATAAAATCTCTGCACAGAAAATTAAAATTTTCAAATTCCTTACACACTTAGCTTTTATTTCTGTGACTCCCCTAAAGGGTTAAAACACTTTCTGGATGTGCTTTTGCAGAGTTTGGGGGGTGCAGTTTCTGAAATGGGGTGCTTTGTGGGGCTTTCTAACATACAGGCCCCTCAAATACACTTTAAACCTGAACAGGTCCCTAAAAATATCTGATTTTGAAATTTTACTGAAAATTTGGAAATTTGCTGCTAATGTTTTAAGCTTCCTATCGTCTAAAAAAAATAAAAGATAGTTTAATAAATGCCGCCAACATAAAGTAGACATGTTGCTAATGCTATTTAATATATAATTTATGTGGTATAACCACTTTCTGTATACGCAAAGAAGTTTCAAAGTTGGAAAAATGCATTTTTTCACATTTTTTCACATTATTTGTTTTTTTTTCATAAAGATTTGTTATGAGTATCGACTCCAATTTACCAGAAATGTAAAGTACAATATGTCACGAGAAAACAATCTCAGAATCAGCCGGATAGGTAAAAGCATCCCGAAGTTATTAATGACTAAAGTGACACTGGTCATATTCATAAAATTTGTCTCTGTCATTAAGGCCATTTCAGGCTCTGTCCTTAAGGGGTTAAACTAGTCCTAACTTTAAACAAAAACACTCTATACATTGCTAATGAGATAAATGACTATTCTAGCTGCAAATGTCTGGTTTTTGGTGCAATATCTACATAGGTGTATAGAGGCCCATTTCCAGCAATTATCACTCCAGTGTTCTAATGGTACAATGTGTTTGCTCATTGGCTCAGAAGGCTAATTGATGATTAGAAAACCCTTGTGCAATTATGTTCACACATCTGAAAACAGTCTAGCTCGTTACAGAAGCTACAAAACTGACCTTCCTTTGAGCAGATTGTGTTTCTGGAGCATCACATTTGTGGGGTCAATTAAACGCTCAAAATGGCCAGAAAAAGAGAACTTTCATCTGAAACTCGACAGTCTATTCTTGTTCTTACAAATGAAGGCAATTCCATGCAAGAAATTGCTAAGAAATTGAAGATTTCCTACAACGGTGTGTACTACTCCCTTCAGAGGACAGCACAAACAGGCTCTAACCAAAGTAGAAAAATAAGTTGGAGGCCACATTGCACAACTAAGCAAGAAGATAAGCACATTAGAGTCTCTAGTTTGAGAAACAGACGCCTCACAGGTCCCCAACTGGCATCTTCATTAAATAGTACCCGCAAAACACCAGTGTCAACATCTACAGTGAAGAGGCGGCTGTGGGATTTTGGGCTTCAGGGCAGAGTGGCAAAGAAAAAGCCATATCTGAGACTGGCCAATAAAAGAAAAAGATTAATATGGGCAAAAGAACACAGACATTGGACAGAGGAAGACTGGAAAAAAGTGTTGTGGACGGATGAATCCAAGTTTGAGGTGTTTGGATCACAAAGAAGAACGTTTGTGAGACGCAGAACAAATGAAAAGATGCTGGAAGAATGCCTGACGCCATCTGTTAAGCATGGTGGAGGTAATGTGATGGTCTGGGGTTGCTTTGGTGCTGGTAAGGTGGGAGATTTGTACAGGGTAAAAGGGATTCTGAATAAGGAAGGCTATCAATCAATTTTGCAACGCCATGCCATACCCAGTGGACAGCGCTTGATTGGAGCCAATTTCATCCTACAACAGGACAATGACCCTAAACACACCTCCAAATTGTGCAAGAACTATTTACAGCAAAAGCAGGCAGCTGGTATTCTATCGGTAATGGAGTGGCCAGCGCAGTCACCAGATCTGAACCCCATTGAGCTGTTGTGGGAGCAGCTTGACCGTATGGTACGACAGATGTGCCCATCCAACCAATCCAACTTGTGGGAGCTGCTTCTAGAAGAGTGGGTGCAATTTCTCCAGCTTACCTCAACAGATTCATAGCTAGAATGCCAAAGGTGTGCAATGCTGTAATTGCTGCAAAAGGAGGATTCTTTGACGAAAGCAAAGTTTGATGTAAAAACAATGTTATTTTAAATACAAATCATTATTTCTAACCTTGTCAATGTCTTGACTCTGTTTTCTATTCATTTCACAACGTATGGTGGTGAATAAGTGTGACTTTTCATGGAAAACACACAATTGTTTGGGTGACCCCAAACTTTTGAACGGTAGTGTACATTATAGCGCAGTTAGTGACTCACAGGGGATGATGATGATCAAAGTTCTTTCTTTTTCATCTTCTCCATATGCCCTGGGCCATTATGAGAACTTCTCCAAGCCACAAATCCACAGAATCTGCCAGACAGACATATTAGAATCCTCACTCTGGCACCATCCTCATCTATAAACACACTGCACATCTGTATTGGCCCCTTTACACCCTTGTTTAGTGGGTAGGCTGACTCTATGTGACCCCCTCATAGTACATTCCCCCCTCTGAGTAAACCACTATAGTACATGCATCCCTCTGTTAATGCCCTATTGTATATGCCCCCCGTGTAATCCCCCTTATAGATGCCCCCTTTGTAGTCCCCCTTATAGAAGCCCTCTGTGTCGTCTCCCCTTATAGAAGCCCCCTGTGTAGTCTCCCTTTATAGAAGCCTCCTGTGTAGTCACCCCTTATAGAAGCCCCCTGTGTAGTCACCCCTTATAGAAGCCCCCTGTGTAGTCACCCCTCTTAGAAACCCCCTGTGTAGTCTCCCCTTTTAGCAGCCCAATGTGTAGTCTCCCATTATAGAAGCCCCCTGTGTCGTCTCGCCTTATAGAAGCCCTGTGTAGTCACCCCTTTTAGATGCCCACTGTATTGTCACTCTTTATAGATGCCCTCAGTGTAGTCACTCTTTATAGATGCCCCCAGTGTAGTCACCCCTTATAGGTGCCTCCAGTGTAGTCGCCCCTTATAGATGCCCCCAGTGTAGTCGCCCCTTATAGATGCCCCCAGTGTAGTCACCCCTTATAGATGCCCCCAGTGTAGTCACCCCTTATGGAAGCCCCCTGTGTATTCCCCCTTATAGAAGCCCCCTGTGTATTCCCCCTTATAGAAGCCCCCTGTGGAGTTTCCCCTCATAGATGCCCCCAGTGAAAAGCAGATTAGAAAAAAAAAATAAAACCTACTAACCTAACAACATGCTCCCCCGTCGGCTGTCTTCTCCTCTTTTTCCCTGGCTGGTGAGCGACTCCCTGGGGGTGTCCCCGGGATTCCCGGGCAGTGCACACACCAGGGAGCTCTATGTGCTGGGGATAGTACTTCCGGCACAGGGAGCTTCTCTTGACCCGGTAGTGCTCCCGCCCCCGGCACACTGGTATGTGCACTGACCAGGAATCCCGGGGACACCCCCAGGGAGCCACTCACCAGCCGGGGGCATTCGGAAACTGCATCTTGTGACCGCAAGCAAAACATTGCTTGCGGTCATAAGATTGGGTGATACGACGGGACGGGGGGCGGTGGCGTAGCCAGGGGGCCCCACGGCCCCCCTTGCTGGCGGGCCGGGTCGCAGCAGCAACTGCTGCGACCGCGGTAGCTACGCCACTGCTGATAGCTGCCACATTGGTGGAACAGTGCAGCAGAATGTACTGGTTGGACTGTTTAATGATAGTGGCAATCATGTAGTTCCAAATAAAATTCAGGAATACTTTCTATGTAGTCACTAATCTCCCTCCTCACAAAGCACAGTGTGTGCACACATTCTTCCTTTTCTGTTTTTGTCTGTTGTGTAATTCTGCATACACTATCTAGTCTCCAGCAGAACAATCAGTTATTTTAATGCTGACCCCTAATAATAAGATCCTCCTATTCAGGATTTTTTTTTTATGTTTAAATCAATTTTATACAGTATATATGGCAAAATTGGTCCATGCTGCCTCCATGCCTATATTTGATTTTTTTCCTTGTTTAAAAAAAATGACATTGGTGTCCCGTCCTTTGTGCTTTCACGCAAGGAAAGACAATTGTTTGTCATGCACCAAATATTGGCACAGAGTAAACTGCAGTTTGATAGGAAGGGAGACAACTAGTGTCCATTTGTATAACATTAATTTAAACACAGAAAAAATGGAGTAAATTGCAAAACTGCTTACAATTACAGCCCTTGTTGATTTCTCAAAAGCATTTTCCCAACAGTGCATTCTTAATACCACTATACAAGGAACATTATACTGTTGTTGTACCAACCCTACTATACAAAGATCAACATTACTAATAATGACACTACAGTTAATAGTTAGTTAGTAATAACATCAGAACATGACCACACATTACCATCACATAGTGTCTGAATACTACCGCCATATGTTCACTGTCAAAACCACTACAAACCGACCCATAGCAACATCATACATTGACCATATACTGTAGTGGTAAATATCGGCTCTACACAGGGACTGCAGACTTTATGGACTGCCAGCACAGAGGATGCAATGTAGCTACTCCAATGCACCAACTACGTTGAACTATTGACATCCTTACCATGTCCTTGGTGGCATCAACCAGCTTGCCGTCTATGGCGGGTCAGGAAAACAGTGCCTGTCTGCTCTGACGAAATTTTAAAACTGTGTCTACATCCTTAGCAAATTCAGTTTAAAATGGTGCTTGCTGGGCCACCAAGCAAAGTTTGTGGGCACTATGGCTGCTACCACAGCAAAATCTAAATCTGGTGGTTCATAATACTGTAATCGCATGTCCATAACATTTCTCCAGTCAACCACTTCTCTCTTGAGCAGCTGTTTGCACATACTGATTGAAATAACATGACATAGTGAATTGGCAGAGGAAGGTCCGCGGAGTCTGGTTACATATTTATAATATAGTGTGGTTTGAAACTAAAGAGCATTTAGGCCTTCAAATGGCTGATGTTTAAATCTATACAAATCTTTCCTAGCAAGGAAGCCTTGATGCCTGCAATGAATAAAGTAATCAATGGAGACTATTTCCTTTCAATATTCTCTAACATCATTCCAATGTAAAATGTTACACTGAAGCATGCGATTACTGAAAATTCCTTCATAAGTCTAAAAAAAAAAATCACCCCTACAGAAATAAAATGTTAAAAATATTTTAATATTTCCATTTAAAAATGTTGTTATTTAAATATCTGCAAAACCTTTGAAGAACTGATACTTTGCCTTATTCTTGCTGGAGGTTATTTTCTTCTTGATAAATGACTAATTTAGGGTGAATTCATGCTCTTTAGTGAGTCCCTCTTCATGAATTGCAATCTGGTCTCGCCCCCCTCAGGGGTGCAGCAGATTCTGCCTTCTGCAACGCTCTATGCCAAATCAGATGACAAATTTTGTTTACTTGGATTTTAAGGAACTTGACATAAGAGTATATTTTAGCCGTCTGCTTTGCGGACATTTGTGTTTGCACTAAGCCGCCTGATCTAAAAATAAAGATTGTCTTTGGAAGCACAAAATGAATTATGTGATTAATTTCAGGGCCAGAATTGGAAATACAGATCTGGTGCATGGGAAATTCAAATCCCAAGAAGACCGGGTCAATGCATGAGCCTGTATTAGCCTTAGACTTATGTTGCCAGAGGGCCTGGAACTGATTGCAAGCTGGTCAGAAAATGTGTTCCAACCAACCGGAGAAAAAGCGCAGTGACCCTGCTCCCTGCAAAGTGGAATTGTTTTGCCAAGGGATATCAGCAGAAAGAGAATGAATGACTTTTCTACTGTTGTAATAACTCATTAACAGACTATTTACATCTCATTATAACCCAATCCCAATTATCTGAACAATGTGGAGTTCTAAATAAAACCCTCACTTTTAAATTTGGCTTTTTTACAGTTTGCTACCTGACAGTGTTATTTAAGACAGTTGATGAGTATGAAACTTTTTGTGCACTAGTAATTGTATCAGTTGGGGTGCACCAAAAAACAATAGAGAAAATACGAAAATGGCTTCATATCAATGTGTAAATGTGAACAGCCTCATAACCATGAAGCCTGTTCTCCCTAACCATATTGATAAATGGATGGCTTTCTTGTGAGGTATAGAGCCTTTTATTTGCTCCATTTTTCATGGTAAATGGGGGAGTTGCCCCACAAGAGGGATGCCATTTACAGGCTCTTCGGCTTCTTAAGACTCGGTAGTGTAACCTTTCTGTATAACCTTACCTTAGCTTTTTGATTTTTTTCTGATCATCTGCTTGGTTCTCTAACCCATGCCTGAACCTTTTGTATGCCCCTATCTGATGATTTGGTAACTTGTTGCCTTACCACTGACAACCCTTCAGCCTAAATACTTTGGCCAAATCTGGATCTTTGATCTAATAATTTTTGTTGGTGAAATTCATCAACCACATGCTCTGATATTGCCAAACCTTACCATCTACTTAGTGCGCTGTAGTTAGTGTCCACCAACATCCTCTTTCTTCCAGGCATGGGCTCCATGCATCCGGCCTAGAGGGCACTAAGTCTCTCCTCCCAGACGTGACCCAAAGTCAAACCAGTTCAGTGCATAGTAGTTCAGACTGAAGTTATGTGCTCCCAATGTGAATTCTCCACCCAAATATCTTTTATTGTGGTTGCAAGTGGTATGATCACTAAAGATGAGCACTAGAGATGAGTGAATCTCGAACACGAGCATGCAGCATTTGATTACCGGTGGCTGAAGATGTTCGATGCAGCCCTGAGAAGTTCTACAAAACATGCATGCTTTCCAGGCAGCCTTAGGGCTGTATCTAACTTCTTTAGCCACCAATACTAAGATGCTGCTAGCTCGGGCTTGGACTAACCTGAGCATGCTTGAGATTCGCTCATCTCTAATGAGCACATTATTTTAGCGTAAAATTAATTTGACCTGAAATTCTCAAAATTTAAAGCCCAGTGGGCTTCCTTATAATGCCTTGCTGTAAGATTTTTCTGTATTACAGCCAATCGTAAGGGACTTGGTCTTAGTGTGTGACTTGGGCAGGCAAGCTAAAGCATGCAGCCTCTGCAATAATTTTTTGGTTGAAATTGGTTTGAACAATTGCAGTATACTGTTTGTCAATTGTGAGGGGGAAATTTAAGCATTTATATCACTTTAAAACCTTTTTACATTAAGTTTTACTAATGCTTTAACAGTTCTTGATGTACTATGTGCTCAATGTTTAGCATCAAAAGAAAAATCTTTTTTTATGTGTAAAGTGCACTTTCTGACAAAACTTTTTGGCCTCATGCACAAATCTGTAGGCCTCTCCGTAGCTGCGGACAGCTGTACAGACAGCTATAGACAAATCTACACATGTGTATCTGTGACCATTCTCAGACTATGTTCACACTGCGTATGAGTCCGGCCGTAGTGCGAACCGCAAATATACACACATAGTTTTGAGGTTGATGCGTTCACTAGAAAGTATACGATATACGCCCGCACAATGCACACTACGTATAAGCTTACGGCCGGATCGTACGCGGCGCCGTGAAAAATGAACAAGACAATTGTTTGAGGACGGAAATGTTCCAACTCACGGCCGTGGATTTCTATGCGGTCCCGTACGAAATACTTATTTCAGCCAAATTGAACTTGATTTTTCGATCCAAAAGGTTCTGTGTTTTTTATTGGGCTGGGCGAAGATTTCCACATAAATGACCTGTTTCAGATCGCTTCGAAACAAGCTAGGGAAGCATAACTGTACTACGGGCCTATGTCCGTGGTTCGTACACATCCAGCCGCATGTCGATTTTTCCCACGCCCGTAGTTTCAGCCGCACATGTACGGTGGCGTGCGAAATGCAGCCAGACTCATACGCAGTGTGAACATAGCCTCAACCTGTACACATTTGTACTATCAGCTTCATTCAGGATAGGGGGATGTGTGGCGCAACTTCGGGCCAAACCGTGGCTTGCCTGTTTGTTTGGTTTCTTTGTTTGTTTGTTTTTTGTGGCACAAATCACGGCCCTAACCCAGATCCATAATGGAGATTGGGGCATTATTATTGGAGATCAGTGTATTATTACTGACTACTGGGGGCATTATAATTTGAAATTAAATAAACACTATTACTAAATCTAATGTTTACAATCAATAGCATCCTTGAGAGTGCTCGGCTGGATCATCATATCACATGAAGATATTTGCTTTGAGAATATAAAAAAGTAAAAATAAATAAAAAAATAAACATATTTGGCATCATTGCATGTGTAATTGTCCAATATGTTAAAATATAACAATATTTTTCCCGTACGATGAAAAGCATAAATAAGAGGGGGAAGGAAAATCGCAAAAATATGAGCTCCCAAATAGCCCCATAGGTGGAAAAAAATTAATAACGTTATGGAAAGCTATGTAAACATGGGTATTGTTGTATTTGGACCAATAGAATTAAGTTAACATATTAGTTTTTGGCTATGTTGGCACCAATTCAAAAATATTGAAATGGCGGCCAATTTTCAGATTTAAAAAAAAGTCTTTTTTTGCAGAGATTTAACTGACTGCAAAGGCAATGCATTGCGGTCAATGGAAAGACAGACGTCCAAAGAACACAGTGTATTGAATAACTTCCTTTTTTTTAGAGATTTAACTGACTGCAATGGCAATGCGTTGAAGTCAATGGGAGACAGACATCCAATGCACACAATGTATTAAATAACGGCCGTTTTTGCCGCGGGCGTCAAAATAATGAACATGATCATTATTTTCGGACATCTTTTGCAAACAGCGGACATTTTATTTTCTTTTATTTTTTATTAGTAGTTCACACACAGTTTTTCTTTTTACACCGTTCTTTCTCAGTTTTTACTATTGAATTCAATGGACTTTTAAAATAAGCCACACCCAAATTCCAATTAGTAACCCCAAACTAGAATAATCTACAAACACTAGTCATTGCACTAGGGGGAGGACAGGCTGTTAAATATGCAAAAGAACACTGCAGAGACACCATCACATGTCTCGACGTCAGTGAACTAGCCAGACCTTCCTCCGTGAAGGAACAACCAGGCCAAGGAATTTCTCGAATTAAGGAAACCACCCGAGCAAGGTATCCATCCACATACAGCTGTTTTGGGGTATTTGCCCCTCATCAGTGTGGAGTAGGTTTCTGGCTAGTGGGAGCAATGCCTAGTAAGTGCATGCAAAAGGACGCTGGTTGACCTCTGGGAGATCAACCAAAACACTGCCGAGACACCATCACGTGTCTCGACAACAGTGTATTCTAGAGCATTGCCCCCTGGGAAATCAAATTTGCAAAAAAACACTGCAGAGACACCATCACGTGTATCGACATCAGTGAACTAGCCAGACCTTCCTTCCGGAAGGAACAACCAGGCCATGGAATGTCTCCATTTAAGGAAACCACCCAGCTGCTAAATGACGTCCGTTATTTTAGACTCAAAATAACAGACATCATTTTAAGTGGAGCTGAAAAAACGTTGTGTCAACATAGCCTTACAGTAGTGCATTGTGTAAAAAAAAAAAAAAAAAGCCACAGCAAAATTTTACATAATAAATTATATTTTTTGAGACTCATTATACATCTTATGGTAGATCGAAAGGAATCATTACAAAATATAATTGTTCCAGAAAAAAACAAGCCCTTACATGACCCTGTAGATGGAAAAAAACAATTATGACTATGAAGGCAAGGAGGAACAACCAAAAACACAAAAATAAAAATTGGCACTGTCCTGAAGGCCAATGATTTTGAGTGCCACCCAAAGATATTGTTCATATTGTTTTACACAAAGGAAACAATTTTAAAGGACTGTTAAAATTTGCAGCATCCAAGTGAATGTTTAAAAATTTTATTAAAATTAGAATTTCTTTTTTTTTATATATAGTACACATATAACATAGCACTGTATTATTGGTGGGCCATTGGGGCTCATAGTCTAATCGAACCCGTCACCATGATTTATTAACATATTTGGGCAAGTTATTATTTAATTTAAAGTGTTATAAATTTACTTCCAATCTAAGTTTAATACAAATTAATCTATCAATATGCTTTTGCATAGTGGGGACAATCCACAAACCATGAGTTTTTAAAATCTTATTTAATCTTGGTGTAATTTTTTTTTCTAACTCGCTGCTACTAAGCTTCTACAGAGGCACATTTCCACCCTTACCTTTTATGTTCCATTCAGTACTATATGGCTCCCAGCTGCACACTATGGATCTACTAAACGCCGGGAGACCTGTTGGTGGCCTCCTAGAAGACTAGTTTCCACCCCTCTCATGGCCTTGCAAGGTGCTAAAAAAACACCTTTTCCTCCATGTAAAGATACCACTGCAGACACAGCTGCTATGCTAGGGGAGCTGCTCAGTAGATCTGTAGTGTGCAGCTGGAAGTCATATCAAACAATTGCTGATTGGTTCCCTTTAAGTTCCATACTGTACTGCTGCTACTGAGGCTACCACACCCCTGCTGCTACTACCATTAACACCATTTACAATGCTACATTTCCAGCTATAGGCTGGGTTCACACTACGTATATTTCAGGCAGTATTTGGTCCTCATGTCGGGTCCTCATAGCAACCAAAACCAGAAGTGGATTGAAAACACAGAAAGGCTTATGTTCACACAATGTTGAAATTGAGTGGATGGCCGCCATATAACAGTAAATAACTGCCATTTTTTTTCAATATAACAGCCGTTGTTCTAAAATAACAGCAAATATTTGCCATTAAATGGCGGCCATCCACTCAATTACAACATTATGTGAACATAGCCTTTCTGTGTTTTCAATCCACTCCTGGTTTTGGTTGCTATGAGGACCTGACATGAGGACCAAATACTGCCTGAAATATACGCAGTGTGAACATAGCCTTAGGTTATGTTCACACTACGTAAGTGATCGTGTTGTTGATCACAGCCATGATTACTACGGTACTTACGTAGTGCTGCTGCTGAGGGAATCCCGGCTGGAGTGTATACACATAGTATACGCTCCGTCCGGGATCCCTAGCGGCAGCATTACGTAAGTACCATAGTAATCACTTCTGACATGTCAGTTTTCTGTGGCCACTATTCACTGAATAGCGTCCGCAGAGAACCTGTCAGTTCACACAATGGAGCGTGTGGCTCCGGCCGCATGCTCCATTGAGTGCAGCGGGGAATTCGGATGTGGGTCCACACTGATGCAGTAAAGATCATCTGGCCGGTACTGCAGTACCGGATGGGATGATCTTCTCAGACACCGGCCGGGTCACGGAACAGCCGATCTCTTACTACGTGTGAACATGGCCTTATCCTGTAATTTCAGAGCATCATTTTTCATAGATTACCACTGCTGCTTCTGCCGCTATTGATGGATACTATGACAGAAGCAAGTTGAAGAAATGTGCAGCAGAGGATCAGAAGCAGGAGAATGGAAGCTGCAGCGAGACAAGCAGGGAACGGAGCAAAGGGTTTAAGTATTTTTCCACAACACCAGCAGTATACATTTTTTAAATTCTAAAATATCTCTTTTTAATATTAAAAAGCAAAATTATCCAACAATACATATCTGTTGCTGTCATTTTGTATTTACTAATCCTGGCTTGGCATTAGAGAACTCGAAAGAGGGTGAGTACAGTTCTAGAAGACCTTAGAGTGTCATACATGACTTGTCTGAGCAAGGGTGTGTTCACAATAAGTAAAAAAGGGATTGCATTTAAGTCAATAGAATGATGGAGACCCAATGCACATTTTGTATTAAAGCGACTCTGTACCCACAATCTGTCCCCCCCAAACCGCTTGTACCTTCGGATAGCTGCTTTTAATCCAAGATCTGTCCTGGGGTCCGTTTGGCAGGTGATGCAGTTATTGTCCTAAAAAAAACAACTTTTAAACTTGAAGCCCTGTGCCCAATGGCCGGAACTTAAAATGTTTATGCATTAGGCTGGCACAACCTCTCTGTCCCTTCTCCCCGCCCTCCTCATCATTAGGAATGCTCCAGGCAGATTGTCTCCTATTCGTCAGCTGTGTGAATACTGAACATGGGCTGGATCGTTAAGGCATCTGTGCAATGTTCAGACAGGAGAAAATTAGTTTGCATCACCTGCCGAACGGACCCCAGGACAGATCTTGGATTAAAAGCAGCTATCCGAAGGTACAAGTGGTTTTGGGGGGGGTCAGATTGTGGGTACAGAGTCGCTTTAAATAACAGACGTTGTTTGTGCGGAAGTCAAATTAATGATCTCGACAAGTATTCATGGGTGTTTTTTGAAAACAACGGACATTATGGACAACACGAACTGGCTGACATAATTTGGACATCAAAATGACGGATGTCACTTTAAAAAAAAACATTAAAAATGGCTTAAAATGAATAAATTCAGATTGAAAACAAATTTCAAAAGATTTGTTCATCATTACCAATTAACACATTAGGTACCGATTATAGAACAGATAAGATCAGATTCTTATTAGTCTGTTCAAAATTTACAATACACCTGCAAAGCAACACAAAAGAATAGACTCCAGACCAGCACCCTCCTGTGCATTGAGTTATGGTCCTTTAACACAGAACGATCTATCGTTTGAATTTGCACGATAACGATCGAATTCAAACGATAACCGTACATTTAAACGCAGCGAACGATCAAACGACGAGCGATAAATCGTTTATTTTGATCTTTCAACATGTTCTCAAATCATCGTTGATCAATCGCAAAAAATTCGCAGATCGTTCAGTGTAAACAGTCTTTCAACGATTTCACCTATGTGTGAGATAGGCTTAAACTATTGCAAAACGATCGCATAGCGAATTTTCCGTACGATGTATCGTTTCGTCTAAATGCTGATCGTTATAAAAAAAACATTGTTCATTCAAAATCGTTAATCGTGCGATCGGGCGAATTATCGCTCCGTGTAAAAGTACCATTACTGGCATTGCTTTAAAAGATCGCTTAATTGTATGATGGTGCTTAACTTCTACACAGCTGGCCTCTTTACAATACAGGTGTGCATATCAGCACAGTAAACCTGCATTGCAGCTTTTCTGCCACCCATATAAATTACAGATGTCACTGTATTCTTTTAGTTTGCAACTGTTGTCTAGCCAGCAGCCTTAGGGCATGGTGTACAAACCAGCATTGTCTGAATACATCTTTATTTTAGTGAAAACTGCAATAAATAGATATAGTGCTAAATTATAGATTAGATAGATAGATAGATAGATTTGAGAATAAATTACCTTTCATTAGAGAAGAAAAGTTAATATACTAAATCACATACCAAAATTGTTCTCTCATCTATATGTAAGAGAGAACTGAATAAAGGGCTTATAAATTGATAGCCTATTTTTAGGCCACATTACAGTTCTCCCTATGTGGACAAAACAATGCCCAAATGCAGTTACAAATGACTGAGCAATGTTGCCTGTCAACATTGCACGGCCATTGGAGAACTCCAAGGGGCTTGTTTTCAGTCACATGCACTTGCTTTCAGCCTTAGCACTCATGACGCCTGCACCCCTGCCAATCTGCTGTTTAATTAGGCACCCGTCAATATTTACATCAGTTACAAGCAACGTTCCCTTTAAGCTGCGCGGCCGCTTAGCTGACAGGGAGGCCCTGCTCACCGCCTCCAGGCGCCTGCTCAGCCTGAGATCTCTGGGCGGTGGCTCACCAAGAACACTGTATCTGCGTCCTCTTCTGGACACAGATACAGATAGAATGGCAGTGCTGGCACTGCTTGTACTGGCCCTGCCATTTCTTCTCATAGACTGCAGGAACCTTTGTCAGAAGACTGAATGTGAGGGGGGCATGACCAACGGAAGAGCAGAGCATGGCACAACTGCTGGCTGGGCTATGCACTAGAGATGAGCAGTCCGCTAGGAGAGAAGGGAGGGAAGCCGGCCACGGGCCCCACACTGCATCTGTTAGTCAGACCAGGACTTGGACCCACTTCACCCACCTGGACTGCTTTCCATTTTCCACCAGAGGGGGTGAGTCAGTGACATAACGCTCCAGCAGGTAAACAGAGGGGCCATTGCTGTGGCGGCATTTTTGCTGCCTTCACCCTCTAGCCCCTCTGTTTACCTACTCCATGTGGAGCTGCAGTGCTCAGCTCCACACTGACTCAGCTTCTCTCAGTGACTCACTCACCCTTGCTGTAAAGGCACCAAATTCATCTCAAAATGGCCACCGCTGTAATGGCCCCTTTGTTTACCTACTTCACGTGCAGCAGCTCAGCCGGCATTGTAGCGTTCTGTCTCATGGACCATGAGATAGAACGCTACTATGCAGGCTGAGCTGCTGCACGTGGAATAGTTAATACCTAATTTGTCAATGTGCACTCTATGGTCTAAAAATTCTAAATCAATCACAAAATTATGTGCACTATAGTGACTTCTACCTCAGTTTACCTTAGATCAAATACAACCACACAATACTGAGTTTCAGTAGCAAATAAATCTTTATTATATAGCATTAAAAATAAGATATACTAAAAAGAGGGAAAACCATGAATTAAAAAGATAGTGGCAATCCCGGTGGGAATATATAAGTACAAAATACTATATTGTTGCTATCTGCCCACCTCACAAAAGTTACATAAATTGGGGCATCATATCACACATATAATTACAGGGTCCATATCAAAATAGAATAAAGTGCAAGTTACATAGTTACATAGTTAATACGGTTGAAAAAGACACATGTCCATCAAGTTCAACCAAGGAGAGGATGGATACAGGGAAGGGGGAGGGGTGATAGGTTCTATACATATGCATTTATATTATTTTGCTCTAAGAACTTGTCTAGGCCGGTTTTGAAGCCCTCTACTGTTGTTGCTGTGACCAGATCCTGTGGTAGACTGTTCCACAGATTCACAGTTCTCATGGTAAAGAAGGCTTGTCGCCTCCGGAGATTGAACCTTTTTTTTCTCCAGGCGGAGGCAGTGCCCTCTTGTCCTTTGAGGGGGTTTTACCTGGAACATCTTTTCCCCATATTTCTTGTAGGGGCCATTTATATATATAAATAAGTTAATCATATCTCCCCTTAAACGTCTCTTCTCCAGACTAAACAAATTTAATTCTTTTAATCTCTCCTCATAACTAAGATGCTCCATTCCCTATATTAGTTTAGTTGCCCGTCTTTGTACCCTCTCCAGCTCTAGAACATCCTTTTTATGAATCGGGTTCCAAAACTGGACGGCATACCCCAGATGAGGCCGCACCAAAGCTTTATAAAGCGGTAATATTATATCCCTGTCCCGTGAGTCCATGGCTGTTTTAATGCATGACAATATCCTGCTGGCCTTAGAAGCCGCTGACTGACATTGTGTGCTGTTCTGTAGTCTATTATCTACAAGTATACCCAGATCCTTCTCTATCAGTGACTCTCCCAGAGTAACTCCCCCCAGGACATATGATGCATGTGGGTTATTAGTACCCAGGTGCATAACTTTACATTTATCCACATTGAACCTCATTTGCCAAGTAGACGCCCAAACACTCAGTGTGTCTAAGTCATCCTGTAACATCTGCACATCCTCCATAGACTGTACTGTACTACAAAGCTTGGTGTCATCTGCGAAGATAGAAACATTGCTGTTAATTCCATTCTCAATATCATTAATAAACAAGTTAAACAGAAGAGGGCCCAGTACTGACCCTTGGGGTACACCATTTATTACCGGGGACCATTCGGAGTAGGAATCATTGACCACCACTCTCTGGGTACGATTGTTAAGCCAGTTTTCAATCCAGTTACACATTAAATTTTCCAAACCGATAGATTTTAACTTACCCATCAGACGTTCATGCTGGTTATCACCTATAATACTATTAGCCACTACATATTCCTGGATGTAGTCCCTTATAAGCCCCTCAAATAGTTTCCCCACAATGGACGTTAAGCTTACAGGTCTATAGTTACCTGGGGAAGTTCGAGAGCCCTTTTTGAAGATCGCCAGTCCCTCAACACAATACCAGTAAGCAAAGAATCACGGAATATTTCATACAAGGGTAGAGAAATTACAGAACTGAGTTCCCTAAGAACTTTGGGGTGTAATCCATCAGGCCCTGGAGCTTTGGTTACATTGAGTTTGTTTAATTTATCTTGGACCATATCTATAGTAAACCAGTTCAGTACATTACATGTGTTAGCAGCACTGGCCCCACCCACCTCAGTACTGGCCCCACCCACATCAGCTCCAAAACAATATATAAGCTACCTGGGAATCTCAGTATATAAAGTGCTATATGCAAATAATTACATATTTCACATCACTTCCAACTGATATAGCTGGACCACATTTCACCCTTCAATCTCTATTACCCCGCAAAGGTTTGGGACAGAATAGACATATTACCTATAAGTCCCTCACAATCACACTCCTCCGGGACGCCACCAACCCGATGCACGTTTCTCAATCTTAATCTGGGGGTGATCACCCTTTGCAGGGTAATAGAGATTGAAGGGCAAAATGAGGTCCAGCTATACCAGTGGGGATTAATGTGAAGTACTGTATGTAATTATTTGCATATAGCACTTTATATATTGAGATTCCCAGGTAGCTTATATATTGTTTTGCACTTTATTTTATTTTGATATGATGTGTGATATGATGCCCTAATTTATGTAACTTTTGTGAGGTGGGCAGATAGCAATAATATAGTATTTTGTACTTGTATATACCCTCCTGAGTTGAGCTGCTGCACGTAGAGTAGGTAAACAAGTAGTAAACAAGTTATAATACATACATTGCATCTTTGTAGTTTGACACGAACTGTTCTATTGGATTTAATTTGCTCTGCTACATTCACTTTTAGATTATGGTACCGATGTTCCTGTGTCAAGTTTTTGATTTGCCCAACTTTGCCTGACCATTGCTCAGCTCTCTTGCCATTCCGCTCAGCTGTGGCTGAAGCTTGGAGGGAACATTGGTTAAAAGTCACTTTATTTGTGAAAATGCCACATCATTGTAGTGGTGATGCAAAGTAATGCAGTGTTGTCCAGAAACAGCATTGTAAACATGTTCCTGAATTATTGTTTTTAAAACAGGCATGTATTGTATTAAAACAGGCATGTCAGGAGAGGCGGCAAATTCTCTGTAATGGTTATGTATTCTGTGTTGTATTCTCCAATACGATCCACAGCATGAGAACACTTTGCAGAGCTTGTGTAGACCTGTTTTTTGACTTTTATATGGTTATTGTGTGGCCACTACAGCACTGCACAGGGGCTGCGGTGAGTTCAACGAATTATTTTAATGCACCATAGCAGATATTTAAAAGATGTAAAAGATGTGGATGGGGATGCATTAAAAAAGAGATATATGTGCCCTCATCCTCCATATCTTCTTTCTCCTTCCTCATCTTTCTCCCTAACCTCCATGTCCTCCCTCTTCCTTTTCCTAAGTCTTCATGTCTTCTTTCCTTATCTTACACACCAGAATCCATACCTCCCCTCATCCTGCTTATCAGCCTTCATGTTCTCCTCCTTCCTTCTCAGCCTCCATGTCCTCTTCCCTCATCCTCCTCTTCAGCCTCCATGTACTCTTCCTTTATCCTCCCTTCCTCCCCCATCCTCCTCCATATCCCATTCCCTAATTTTCTTCCTCAGCCTTCATGTTCTTTTCCCTAATTTTTAGCTTCCATGTCCTCTTCCCTCATCCTCTATGTCCCTCTCCTCTGTATCCTCCTCCCCCTTCCTCAGTCTGTCATCCTCCTCAGCCTCTATGTCCTCTTCTCTCCTCCTCCCCATTACCACCATATCCTCCTAATCCTCTGTCTCAACCTCCATATATTCCTCATTCTTTCTCTGTCTCAACCTCCATGCCCTCATCTTTCTCCTTAGCCACATCTTTATTCTTCATCCTCCTTCTCAGTGTCCATGTCCTCCTCCCTCTTTCTCTCTTTCAGCCTCCATGTCCTCTTCCCCAGCCTCCATGTGTGTTCCCCATTATAACATATTGTATATCAAAGTCCTCCATGGTATCACACTGCAGAATCTTTGTAAAAGTTGGCTTCTCTCTTTGTGGCAGTAGAACCCACATCTGACCACAGAAGACTGAACTACTCTGCATGAAGAGAGAGCAGAGCAGAACATGGTAGCTACACATAGATAATAACTCCTCTTATTATTAGTGGGGAGGGCAGGGGTCTGGTCTTGGGTCTGCAATTGATTTAGAAGTATGATGTGGGATCTGAATTAAATTTGGGCTCTTTATTGGAATATCAGGTACAATGGCTTACAGTCTGTTATTTGTGCAGTACCTTCCAAATGGCCACTAACCACTACTGCCACTATTAATCAGTATGGTGTCCTCTGGATCAGAAGTCCCTTTTGTAGACAAAGGTCCTCTAGCACATAGCAAGTAGTGTCTATTTAAGTCTGCACATTAGCTCAGGCCCTCAGGTGTGTAGACCAGGGCTTGACATTGGTACAGGGGATATTTCTCATCAAACTCTTCCAACTCTGTGAGGACAGAGGAAGGCTCCAGTAGGAACACATCCAACCAGGTGATTGCCACAGTCCACCATCAACATGACCCTTAAATAGAGTTGTACTCCACCTCCTCACTGGGTTCCAGGTTATGCAAGTAGTCCAGAAGGTAGTCCCATTTTACAGACCTCCTGCTCACAAACAATGTATGGCCTTGTAGTATGTCCCTCAGAAAGCCATAACTCTTTTACCTTGTAAAACTCCTGTACAATTGCCTTTCTCCACAGAGTACACACTACATCAGGGTGCAGAGTCTCCACATGTCTTTTGACATACAACTCCTGTTGTTTACTGTCCTGGTACCATCTCTCATGAGACAAAGGTGGATTTGGGGGAGATGATGCTGGAGCAGTTGCAAATAAGCCTCTGAGGGTTTTTTCAGGGGGCCCAAGCCAGTATAATGGCCTTAGTAGGACTGCTGCATGCTCAAGAAAGCCGTGCGACCTCTGTAGAACTCCTGCACACTCAGGAAAGATGACCAGCCTAAGTGGGACTTCTACACGCTCATGAAAGCTGGACAGCCTCAATGAGACCGCCACACCCTCGTTCCATGGAGCATCACTTACATTAGTATCTGTGCTCCATGTTGACTCCACTATGATGACGGTGGTGGTGGATCATGTGGAACTGCCCCCTCATCCCAGCCAGACTCTATAGCCTCCCAGTAGCTGGTTGGTGGTGGAAAGAGCCATGGTGGCATATCCTCCTCCTCAGCACGAGCACCTGCTCCACGCTGCCAACCTCCCACCATACTTTAGTTTCACTTTCCTCCAGGGGCAGAAACACAAGGGTCAAGGTGAAGCTTTCTAATGGTGTTTAGCAGGTTTAGCAGGTTTTTATGTGGCACCTTTGATGCTTTTTTCTGTTTGGGGTTGCCACAAGAACACAAGCAGAAACACTGTGGCTTCTGTGGTTTCTATTCATCTCTGTGGTCCCTTTATACACCTCAAGCTGGTTTAGGGTAGGAGCCTATGAGACACTGGGCACCCTAGGGATTGATATGGCAATAACTATGCCATTGTGTGCAGCAACAAACACTGATTGTCTCCAGAGGTCACAATTATATTTAGATAAACAATATATTCAAATCTATTCCAAAAACAGTATGATTTATTAGAATTTCTGAGATGTCACCTAATCAATAGAAACAGGCAAAGTGATTAAACTGACTGTAATACTTTCCAAAAATCATTAAATGTCTTTCAGAATACCAATCCTTTAGGTTAAATGGCTTAACACAGTGTATGATGATGCATCTAGTTTCTCTGTGTTTGAGTTCAGTCCCAATTTTACTAGATTTTCTGTGGCCCTATGATACTAAACTAGACATGACATAAAGTAATTATATACAATATAACAGTAAAAACTTAATATGCCTTCCGACTCCCTGCCCATGAAATGAAAAAGGGACCATCTGCTTTTATCCAGGTCATAGACTTTGAATGGACTAATCGTATGTAACGCTCTATAGCTAGAGGTGTAACCTGTAGGAAGAGGGAGATTGTGATCCCCCTGTACAGAGCTTTTGTGAGACCACATCTGGAGTACTGTGTCCAGTTCTGGAGAACTCAATTACAAAAAGATTTTGGTAAAATAGAACGGGTCCAAAGAGAGACTACAAAGAAGCATCTAACCTGCTTATATGTTACTAAAGGGAACAGGGAGCTGAAGCTGAAGATGAGTATTAGCACTTGAGCGGGCTACCAGCCTCAGTTGACCGATTCGCTATGCCTATCCTGCACCTTTGAATATGTATTGGAGTCGTGCACTATGGGGACATACGAGCAAATTACATGCCCCTCTTTAAAATGTATATTTTTTTCTTTATATACCAACTTCCGCTGAGTGAAAGCAGTAAGGGACAACACGGGGACCCTTCTGCTGCCGACAACGTTCATATCAGAAACTTCAGGGATGTCTAAGCTTCTGATCAGTGCTACTGGTTCAAAGCAGGGTCCCATTGCCCTCTACCCCCTGTATAGTATTAGAAGAATATCCCCTCACACAACATTTATATAGCTGAGTGTGAGTGATAAAGCACCTTTTCTTTGTCTAGTCTCCAGACGTAAGGTGTACAGTCCCTTTAAAAACATGATTTTTTTATTATTTCTTGTGTTATGCTTCTAAACATAATTGGCATTACTGTTCCCCTAATAAAATACTCTCCGAGCTAACGATTTGCTGTGACAAGATGTAAAGATATAACTGGCAACAGGAAAAGGATTATAAAATTACCAGGCAAAGCAAGAATTCAAAAGCCTAAATACAGAACAGCCCTGAGGTGCAGTACGCCAAGCCTGATGTGAATTAAAACTAATATAATCATTTTATTTGTATTTTCCACACAAATGAGCTGGCGGTTGAGTCGTAAAAGCCCAGTGAAAGTGAATGTGCTGTGTCCTTGACACCGGCGTCTCTCAGATCACTGCCCATTTTAAGTCTGGAGCATTTTTTCCCCCTACTCCTCAGCGACACCAGCTCCGAGCTGACATTCTCTGCTCTCCATAAAATCATGAACATGTCCTGACCTTACATATATTTTTAGTGTTATTAAGAGCTTGGTTAAAGGAAGGTTTGCAAAGGAACATGCCCTCAATTTCTGGTGGCGTGAAAATAAAGGGAAATCACCCTGTTGCTAGGATATGGCTTGCATCAGAATAGATTAAACCATACATTGAAGATCCTATGTAGAAACAATGTGGCATTTCCCAAGGCAACTAATCACATTTCCAGTGTTGTTCCTGTAAGCCCATTACTGACAAATGATCTTTATAGTCGATGGGCCACCAGAGAATGCAATGAGCCTGAAACACTGATTCTATGGGAAGGGAGACAGCTCCACAAAGTGTCTACAGCTTCATCATATGGATTTGTAGGGACTTCAGAGGGCATCACCCCTCACTATTGTCAATCACTTTTGTGACCATGCGCAGTGTTATGCTTGTGGTTACAAGAGGCAGCTTTGTACCTCTGCTCCAGTATGATGTGCTAACGTGCCTATATCACTGGCCACTAGAAGAGAGAGGCACACAGCGGGGAATAAGACAGAATGCCAGAGAAGACAATGGAACTAGGTGAGTATACGTTTTTTATTGTGAGGGTCTAATACTAAATGTTGGCTGCTGGTGGTGTGGGAAGACTAACATTAGATGGTGGCTGAAGGGGGGTGAGGGACTGATACTAAATGGTGGATGCAGAGGGGGTACTGAATAAATGGGCAGTGGAATTCCAGACAATCTCAGTGCTTCTTAAACATTCAGACATTTACACATTGTCTTCGGTCTTTTGTAAGTTCATCTAGGCATCAAAAGGCCTAGGCAATCCCAAAAGAAATTGCTTTGTTCTAAGCATAAGGGAAGTCTTAATCTTCCTGATGTACATCTATACAACTAGGCCTGCTTTGACTGGATGAGGAGGAAAAGTAACTTTTCAAATTTTTCTTTGGAATCACAAATGGTCCAACTCTGGTCCCTAAATTGCCTTTTTGCACACCAAGTTTGGGGCATTACCCAGAGATATAAAAGCCCTATTAGGCTATGTTCACACAACGTCAAAAAAGAGAAAAGGAGGCCACCTTTTCTATTTAAAAAAACGTCAGTTTTTGCTGCAATTTAATTGACCTCATTGCAATGCATTGAAGTCAATGGGATGGCAGATGTCCAATGCACATAGGGGGAGATTTATCAAACTGGTGTAAAGTAGAATTGTCTTAGCTGCCCCTAGCAACCAATCAGATTCCACCTTTTATTCCTCATAGACTCTTTAAAAAATAAAATGTGGAATCTGATTGGTTACCAGGGACAACTAAAACAATTTTACTTTACAGTATTATAAATCCCCTTCATAGTGTATTAAATAATGGACGTTGTCTGTAAAGATATCAAAACAATGATCGTGACAATTTTTGTTGGATGTCTTTTGCAAATAGCGGACATTATTTTTTAGTTTTTCTTTTTTCACCGATCTTTCACAGTTTTTACTATTAAATTCAATGGACTATTCAATTAACCTCTTAGGGACCCATGACGTACTGATATGTCATGGATCACTGTCACTTAAGGACCCATTACGTACTGGTACGCGGGCCCTTTAAACGGCGCCGTGCGAAATCAGGGGGCACTCCGGTGAAGATGGCTGCTGATTCTTACAGCGGCCATCTTTCTTTGTCACGTAGGGGGCAGTTACCCTGCCCCCCGTGATGAGGATCGCTTTGATTGGCACCCTAAAGAAAAAAACAAAAAAATGGCCCACAGGTTGTTCTCGGCTGAGGAGGCATACGTCTGGATTGCCTCCAATACTGAGACAAGCAGTGAGGGAGGAGAGGAAGATCCCTCATTCCTTCTGCCTTCTTCATCATCATCACCATCATCATCATCATTTAGTGATGACAAGCCCCCAAGGCGCCGCCCCAGGAAGCCCCACAAGCCCCCTCAAGTGACCCCGCCCCATATGAACCACAGATTCCTGAATTCGTTGGGGTCACTTGTGGGGGGTTTACAATGTTTGGCCTTCGCCCTCCATTCTGGCCAAATCTAGCTTCCAAAATCTAAACTGCACTCCTTCCCTTTGGAGGCTTGCCGTGCAGCGGTTTTGCACTTTGTTTCCACATGTGTGGTACTCCTGTAATCGGGGAAAATTGCTCTACATGATTAGTTGTTTATTTTTTCTTTTAACCCCTTGTGAACATGAAAAATTCAAAGTTACACCAACATTTTAGTGTAAAAAATTTAATTTTTCAATTCCACAGCACATTGTGCCTGTCACCAGTGGGGTCCATGTGCTCACTATACCCCTATACTCCTATACAATCCCTAGAGGGGTGTAGTTTCCCAAATGGTGTCCCTTTATGGGTGTTTGTTAGGTTTTGTCACCCCTGAGCCTCTGCCAACCAGAAGTGGTACTTTGAAAATTCACCATTTGGAAGGAGGCTTCAAAATTCACTAGGCGCTCCTTTATATCTGAGGCTTGTGGTTGCGTCAAATAGCGCAATAGGGCCACATACATATAATATATTTTTGGTGCATTTCTCTGGAAATAGGTTTTCTATTATGAGAGATATTGGATCACAATATAATTTTTGCAAAGAAAATTGAAATTTTTAATTTTCTCACACACTTAGCTTTTATTTTTGTGACTCACCTAAAGGGTTAAAAACTTTCTGGAATTGATTTTGAACAGTTTGAGGGGTGCAGTTTCTGAAATGGGGTGCTTTGTGGGGCTTCATACAGTCATAACATACAGTCCCCTCAAATACACTTCAAACCTTAACCGGTCCCTTGAAAAATCTGATTTTGAAAATCTTGTGAAAATTTGGAAAAATGCTGCTAAACTTTGAAGCTTTCTATTGTCTTAAACAATTGAACGCAAGTTTAATAAATGCCACCAACATAAAGTAGACATATTGCTAATGCTATTTAATATCTTATTTATGTGGCATAAGCATTTTCGTTACAAGCACAAAATTTCAAAGTTAGAAAAAGGCAATTTTTTACATTATCTTGGGGTTTTTCATAAAGATAGGCTGTAAGTATCGACTCAATTTTTCCAGAAATATAAAGTATAACATGTCACAAGAAGACAATCTCACCAGGATAGGTAAAAGGATCCCAAAGTTATTGATGGATAAAGTGACACAGGTCATATTCCTGAAATTTGGTCCGGTCCTTAAGGCCATTTTGGGCTCCGTCCTTAAGAGGTTAAAGACACACCCAGTGCACTAACGGGCTGCCAAACAGCAAAATGACGTCCACTTTAAATGGAAAGGCAAAAATGTGGTGTGAACATACCCTAAGGGTCCATTTACACAGAAAGATTATCTGACAAATTATCTGACAAAGATTTGAAGCCAAAGCCAGAAACAGACTATAAACAGAGATCAGTTCATAAAGGAAAGCCTGCGATTTCTACAGTTTTCAAATCCATTCCTGGTTTTGGCTTCAGATTAGGGATGGTCCGAACCGAGTTCGGTTCGGGTTCGTACGAACCCGAACCCTCGGTAATGATTCCCGCTGTCTGCCCGCTCCGTGGAGCGGGCGGATCCAGTGGGAGGACCGTCTGGAAAACTGGGATACAGCCGGATAGGCTGTATCCCAGTTTTCCAGGCGTTATTCCCGCTGTATCTGCCCGCTCCACGGAGCGGGCAGACCGCGGGAATCTGCTGCCGAGCGTTCGGGTTCATACGAACCCGAACCTCGGCAGGTTCGGACCATCCCTACTTCAGATCTTTCGCAGATAATCTGTCAGATAATTTTTCTGTGTAAATGGACCCTTACACAGATCAATTATTGTGCAAAACCCCACCGAAAGGATTGATTGCTAGTGATCACTAGTTATATAGTAGCGAACAATTCTGACTTTATTTCATTACTGTTTTGAACAATCATTGATGCGATTGCTGTATGGTTGTTAATCGTTTACGAGAGAGAAAAATGGTTGTTTTTTTCCCGAGCGGCTGAAAGATTTCCTATTACACGAACAGATTGAGAAACAATCAGCAAAAGATCAACAATGATTTTTTGACATGCTGAAAGATCACAATGAGCGACAATCTAAAAATTTTGTGTTGTTCATTGTGCACTCACATATCCAGATCCAAGATCTGTCCTGGGGTCCATTCAGCAGGTGAAGCAGTTAATGTCATAAACAACTTTTAAACTGGCAGCCCTGTGCCCTTTGGCCGTGGCTTACATTGTGTATGCATTAGGCTGGCACAACCTCTCTGTCCCTCCTCCCCACCCTCCTCATCATTAGGAATGCTCCAGGCAGATTGCCTCCTATTCGTCAGCTGTGTAAGTTCAGCACATGGGCTGGGTAGTTTTCACTGCAGAGGTATAGGAAAAATGGTGAAGAGTGTGGGGAGGAGGGAAGGGGAGGTTGTGCTAGCCTAATGCATACACAGGCTAAGCCACGGCCAAAGGGCATGGGGCTGCCAGTTTAAAAGTAGTTTTTTATGACAATAACTGTATCACCTGCCGAACAGACCACAGGACAAATCTTGGATTAAAAGCAGCTATCTGAAGGTACAAGGGTTTTGGGGAGGTCAGATTGTGGGTACAGGGTCGCTTTAATGCTTAGAGATACCTTAAAAGCATGGCAACGCTGTCACAAACTTTTGGGTTTATCCTTTCTCATGAGTACTAATGTAGACCTGTGGCATCACCCTGAATTCCCCCTGGAAGGACAGAACCCATTGGACCATGAGTTGTAGCCAGGGTTAACTTGATCCTTAACGCAGCAATTGTGTCAGGGAGCTATGTTAAGTCAATTAGAAAGTCAAGTTAAATGCGTTATTGTGTTCAAGTTAACCCTGGCTGCAACTCATGGTAAGCCTGGCTACATCTGTATAGGCATCCTATAACCTGAGGTCGTTATTTCTTAGCTTATAAACAAGTGAACGGTTGAGAATATAGCAGAACATGTTAACTGTTCTCAATAAAAGGTCCAACACATATAAGACACCTGCTCTTTCTTCACATTAAAAGAATGGTAATTTGCAGTGACAGGTGCAGATGAATACATAAACCCCTCATCTTGTCAGCCGGTATTGTCTTTAATTTATGTACAATTGGTAATTTTACATTCAAAGTGGGCATTAAACAATTCTTTGTAATCAAAGCTACGTGAATGAGAATATTTCAAAACTGAGAAAAGTTCAAAAAAAAGGCAAGATACTCCCAGGAGAGGATTTTTTTTTTCTAATTACACTTTTGTGAAGACTTTTTGCCCTTGGGGCTTTAGGCAGTCAAGAAAGAGTTTACATAAAAATATATATATTTAAAAGAAAAAAAAAAACTTAAAAGGCAAACGCAGGAGAACAGCGGTGACCAGCCAGCTGTTAATAAATAGTTAATTCAATTGAGTACACTTTTGTAAAAACTCAGACTAGAAGGGATTTTGCAAATGCAAGACAGTCCAAGGATAAAGAACATGTTCCTCACTCTTCACCAGGCATTTACAGCTTAAAGACATAACCAGCTACTACTATCATGTAGAGGCCTAAAATGTGCATTAGGCTGGGTGTACCTTTGTTCCTGAGCTTTTATCTTGTTAATAACAAAGAAACGAGCAAGGTACTATCTGTTTAACCTATGCCTCAGTAAGTGCATGCTGGCATGAAGCCGGGCCCAAACCAAACTCCAAAAAGGTTGATCTGTGAGAAGCAATTTAGCCTCAAAATAACTGCATAGGCATTTGTGTATAAAATGACGTCTTGTGTGATCATTCATATCATATTACATACAGTATATCATCTGCATTAAAAATATGCCATGGTTATAGCAGCAAGGCCCAAGGTGATTCCAGCTTTACCATTCTAACGATATGATACAAGAATCCTGGGTTACATCAGCAAGGTGCATATTACTATATACAATAAGATGTATACATTAACTTTTATTAGCTGTGCATATGCAATTACACATACACAAGAAGTTGTCCATTGTTGCCACAACGGCCGTGATTAATATAAAACTTACATTGCACTACAGTCCATATGATCTTGGCCGGAGCAGATACACACATTTATTTAATAGTGGACCCACAACTCTGACAGTGCACACAATACTGTGAACCCGGCCTATGGCTGTATCCATGCTTTCCAAGTAGGCTTAGGGCTGCATCCAACTTCCTCAGCCACTGGTAACCAAATGCAGCAGGATCGGATTCAATTTCGAGCATGCTGGAGTTGCGCTCATCTCCACACTATACACAAAAATTATGTGTAACTTTTACTAACTGTACATATATATATATATATATATATATATATATATATATATATATTATGTTTTCTGTATAGCAGGCACGTAAAAGCCTCTTGAGCATTTTGTCACCGTCCCAGTAAATGATTTAAGCACTGTATATGAAGAAACCTTAATTGATTAATCACAAGTTCATTAAATGGATTCTAGGCCTATATTACCTGAAGGCTTCAGAGATATCAGCATTTCAAGTGATTTAAAGACCCCTTTGTTCCATTTCGAGGTGCAGCTTTTACCTTTGTGTTCCTAACGATCATTACAAACACGGGAAAAGGGTGTTAAATATTAATTGGCAACAAACTTCTCCAACTGTAATGCATGTTTAATTCACAAGCAAAGATCATTACCTGTATCATTAATGTGCCGCTAACAAATCCCCCATCTATTACCAGGGGCAAGCAGACATCAAGTTGCAAATGCAGTCAGCAGCAGGACGAAGGGTAATTAGTTCTTAAAGGATTTATGCACTTTTCCAATCATTGTTAACTGAGGCCGAATCAAGGTCTGTTGAAGTCATGGGCAAAATGTTTAAGAGTTCCCTCTATTTTTGTTTTGGGTGGGTGCAAATACCAAATAAAAAAAAATACTAAATACTAAATAAAAGTGCCATAATTTGCCAACAATATACCCTACAGAACTTATATACAATAACTTTGTCACATAAAGATCAGGTAACAGTGCCCAACTAACAGCATGATACAAATCATGAATAATACCGCATCTAGTGTCCTGGTAGAATGCAAAATTTGTAACAGGCGCTGACTTCTGATATCTTCATACATAACTGAAACTATTTTTTAACTCCCTAAAGTAGTGGGGTCTGGGTGTTATTCTTACCTCAGTACCCCTTATAAGAAATGGTGGAGTCTCTTAAATGATGCAGGTCCTCAGACATTAGTCCATGTTGCCAATGCTATGGATCCAGCATGGAGTTTAGACCCTATTCCAATTCCACCTGTTAACCATTTATTATTTTTCTATCTGAAGTGTTAACATAATATTTCCTATTGCCACTGATTATAAGGAGAAGGAAGAGAATTATAAAAAAAAAAAATTAACCAAGCGATATAGAACTAAGTGGTAATTAAAGGAGAAGTCTGGCGATTTAAAAAAAAAAAGAATTTGTCAACTAGCAAGGGCAGGGGGAACATAATAATCAATTACTACTTACCGCTCCTTGTGCCTTTGCAGCACTGTCTCACCGCTCTGGGACTCGCGTTGGTTTCTCCACCGGTGCAACGTCAGAACCCAACTGGTAGACTGCCCGCTCACCCAGTCAGTGCCTGGGACGGGACATAGCTGCAGTCACTGGTTGGCTGAGGGGGCAACCTATCAGTCAGGTCAGGTATTTTCCCTTGATTCGTTACATCAGAACTCAGGGGGAAAATGCCTTTCAATGTGGATCCCAGAGCCTCTAACACGGCACTTCATAGGCACAGGAAGAGTTAAGTAGTGATTGTGATTGTGATTGCTGACTTATTTTAAAAATTCCTGGAATTCTTCTTAAATGTGGGCCAATAGGTTCCACAATAAAGAAACAAAGGTTCCTTAGTATTCAGATAACCTGTAGTAAATATAATTGAATAATATGTTACCAGAAGTCCTAGAGTCCTACCATTACCTATTGGACATCATATAAATCATTTGACAAAATTTACAGGAAGTTACAGGAACTAGACAAGGCTCTTAGTGTGATTAAACCCCTATATGTTCCATGATATACAGTATGTGCTATGTCAACTATCAATCACAACACAGTGATACGCTGTACGAATCACTATGGAAACATATGTCTATATCCCATTATTGTGTTTTTACATACAAATGCCATTCCATTTCATTAAATAAAACTAATATTAAGACACTCAAATTCAAATGGTAATAGTTTTTCTATGGGGAAATAATGTATTAACAGTACTTTATAAAAAGAAAGAAAACCCTATAATCATAATAACACCCCATCCCGCTTTTTTCCTTACTGTGCAAAAGATACAGTACTTGCATGAGACATTTCTATGGTATATCATTTATAAACTGTAAATATATACTACATAGGTGAAAGGCCTTCATCCTTATTGTCTTCTATCATCTGTATCTTTCATGTTTAGCTTTCTATACAAAGACTCTCTTGCCTGTAGCCTAATAGTTATGCTAACTCATCTCCATTATCACATTTCAGTAACTTAAAAAGTTCCAGAGAGCAATGCAGTTTAATTATTTCCACCATGTAACTCCAACAGTAATGTATGCTAGCTGCTGCTGCTCATATCTATCACTATAAGTGATGGTTACAGAATAGTTAGACATAGGTTAAAGATTAAGAACATAAAAGATGATTGATGGTCCTTCACCCTCATTGTATCTACAGTTGCATTATTTGACCTCTTCTATTTTTATCTAGAAAATTCCTATTCATTTCATTGAAGACATTGGGCACGACTGGTCTCAGAAGACCATCTTGAAATCTTTGATATATCAATTGACGCAAGGATTCTTTCGTTGTGATTGATTTTCATATCCCGCACTTGTTAAGACATCTGTGTCGCAGAGTTTTCTGACAATGTAGATAAATGATATTTGTCAGGGAACATACAATATGTCCCTGGTGGCCGCCAAACCAAGATTTGATAGATTGATCTGAAGATTTCCTTTAGGAAACTAACTGTTAGTAATGTGTCACACTGGGGCCACCCCCACAATCAGTATCCATTCTACACAATGATACAGTGATCTCATAGACTTGTTTGAAGGTTGCATTGAAATGTGTGTATTCCTGCAAATATCAAGTAATATTAATTGCAGATGATCGAAAATTAAGATTGATGACGCTGTCACATTTCTCCATCTTCTGAATGTTTCCAATTAAGCCAAGCACTATGTAAAATTGACTCAAATTGGATCTTAGATATTCATCTGTGGTGTTTATTGTTTTATTTTTGATTGTAATGTTGTACTTTTCCATCATTCTGGTTTTATTTGAATATAATAACAGGTTAATGGTTTGGTAAATCACAATATTTTCCTTTTCATGATAAAGTGAGACATTTCGAAGTAGACTGCATTATATTGTGTTTTACTATATAGATATTAGATGCAGATAAAGCTGTATAATATGCATGATGAGCAATTGTCTACTATAATGTTGTAATAACTCCCCTTATAATGAATTCTCATTATAGACCATGGAGATTCATGGAATTGTTCTTCATTATGATGATATGATATAGTTAAAGTACATACCATGTTCATAGAGGGTACTTGCATAGTCCCCATGCTGTAGTTCATGTAGCCTTGGGTATATTTTAATGCAAATTATCGGATAAGAGAATACCAAACAAATAGAAGGGATCCACCATTATCTCAAGATTGGTGGCTACTCTGCTCTATTGGCCATGACTGGAGATAACTTCAAGTCTGGGTGTGTAAAACATTTTGTACTTGTCATTTTAAAGGATTTAAAAAAAAAAACTGAATAATTTTATAAGACTGAACCTTCACAATGGGAACAAGGTGATTCTTGTGCTTACACTGCTGTTTCTGAGCCCCTGAGAGCAATGTTCCCTCTAAGCTTTAGCCACTGCTGAGCAGAATGGCAAGTGAGCAGAGTTGGACAAACCAAAAATGTAACACAGTAATGTCTGTACCTTAGTCTAATGTAGCATAGCGAATTAACTCTAGTAGAACAGTCTGTGTACATTCGCATGGACATCTATTGCAGATTTGATGCAGTATTTACAAATTTAGTTATATTGGTTTACGCAGCATCAGACCAGTGCAGTTACACCCACTGACTCATGTGGGGCGTCTTCTCTGATCAGTCGTTCATTTTTCTTTTCTGACCAGGCCAGGCCATCTTGAAGGCTGCTCCTGGCCACAAAGCTTCTCTCCAGAATCTGAGAGAGAAACATTTTAGGTTCCTTGCTCTGGCACATAGAGTTAAGCCTCTGTGCCCCTATATAGTTTTAAGGCCTCCTTTAGGATGCCCTTAGTATTATGCTCCTAGTACTAAAGTTAACTCCTGCTCCCTCCAGGATGCCCCTAGTATTGTATTTAACCCTGTCCCCTCCAGGAACCCTCTAGTATTGTAGTTAATCCTGTCCCATCAAGGATCCCCCTAGTAGTGTTGCTAACCCCTGCCCCTCCAGGATGCCCCTAGTGTAACCCCCCTCCCCTTTTGATGCACTTAACAGGGATGCTCCGGAGCGCGCTTCATAGCCGGAGAAACACCCAGGACGTATAGTTACGCCCTAGGTCGTCTGGGGACAGACTTCCATGGCGTAACTATACGCCCTGGGTCGTCTAAGGGTTAAATTTCAGTTCTTTCTTTTTTTTGTAGATTCTTTCATTCTTTTCTTTTCAAGTATTGTACAAAAAGCCGCATTATAACTACGAAGGTAGCTGCAAACATGATATATAAGGGCGGTTTTGGTACCAGTCATTAAAGTTGCATTTAAGAGGTCTGACACATTTGACTAGAGAGAGATTCTTGAGTTCGCAGGGGTGGAACAACATGCTGCAGGTCATATTGCATGGAGTTTCGTCACAAAGAAGGTAAAGAGCCAAGGAGATTTTAGCTAATTGTGGGTAGTAATAATAGTAGTGCATTTCTGTATTATAATACAGGATGTAACTCAGGATATGTAATGTAATGTAATGTATGCACACAGTGACTGCAACCCAGTAATACATTATGTAATGTGTGAACTGTGTGTGAATGTGTGACTTCCATAGCAAAATAGAAGTGCAGCTCTGAAGTATGATACAGGTGTAAGAGGTCAGTATGGGGATTATAGGGTGCAGTGTATGTACACCCAATGGGCTTTATTTATTAAAAGTCTGCAAGAAAAACCGTCTGTGTTGCTCATAGTAATCAATCACTGGTTTATATGGGAAGCTAATACATGTAGCTCTAAAAAATAATTCAGAATGTAATTTGGATTACAGCTTGCTATGCAATATAACATATTAATAAAGTTACTCAATACCTTGAATATATTTTGTTCTCTATATGGAAATAATTTATGACTGTTAAATACGGTAGCACATAATGTCTGTTTTCTCCTCTTTAGGATGCCACTATTACCAGTACTCCTTTATTAACAAGAAATTGTTGAGTTTTTATGCATTTACTCCTAGAGTGAACCCCATTACGGTATGTAACATTTTGTCTCAATATAAATTCCCCTCTCCAGTTTTTAGCTCACTTCTTACTTTAAACAGAAAATGGTTTCTCAAGGGCATTTTGTCAGTGGAAATCCAATTGCATGGAAAACCTTTTAGATATTTTTTATTCCTGATGACTCAAAGGTATATTTCTTCCCAGGCTTTCAACATAAGCAAACAAGGACACAGTTACCGGTTAAGATAATCCGAGCAGCACACTGCTGAGTTCTTGCCTTGGAACTTCTCCTTTCCAGTAACTTTTCTTTGAAACCACATTAGAAATTGTCACAGCAATAAACCTGCGCTGGCAGCCGGCTCTTATCAGATGTGTTTTTAAACACCTGGGTTGAAAAGAGAAGCTTTCCACTTGGCGGCAGATATTGAAGATGCAATAGAAGTAAAGCAGTCATCCATTTAACAGTGAGTCTGCCTGAGTTACCTGTTTTTCTGTATTCAATATGTTTAATGGCTTTGAAAATTCTGTCTGGAACTGTAAATTAGGGATTGGATACCAGACTCCTCATTTGTATCCTATTGCACTGGGGTAAACCTGTGTGCAACTGCTCTTAGCAAGAAATAAAATGCATGAGGAAATGATAAGATAAATACATGGATAAATAAATAGTGAAGCCTCGTCCACTTTTTCAGATACAGTCAACTATATTTAAAACTGTGTCAGAAAACTTTTTTTTAAATTCTCTTTATTTTTGTAATATTTATGTTAATGGTGCGTTCACACCTACAGGATCTGCAGCAGATTTTCTGCAGCAGATTTCATTTAAATAACTGAACACCGCATCAAATCTGCTGCAGATCTGCTGCAGATCCTGTAGGTGTGAACGCACCCTCACAGAGATAAAAAAATAAGCAATAGATGCATAAAAAAAGCATATAGACGTTAACTTGTAACAATAAGCAGCATATTCATTGCATCGCAACGTCACAAAATTGTCATTACCCTATGCCCCCTATGCCCCCTCTTCCTCGGTATGGTAGTGCGGAAAAAATAAAAAACCTTGCAATAAAAGTCATCTTCATGTTAGAACAAAATTCTCTTATTTCCAATTCTTCCAAAGTTTCTTATAGCGTTAAAAAAAAAGCTCTCCTTGAGTTTCTTGTAACAATTCCCTCATATCTATTAATTTAACTTATTAGACCTTTTAATTCTTCTAGTTCTGCGGGCTAGCTGTCTCCTTTCTATCTATCTATCTATCTATCTATCTATCTATCTATCTCCTACCTATCAGAACCTTTGCACATCCAAACAATTTATTCAAGAGAGAACTATTTCCCCGTCACCCAAGAACCAATTCAACCGGGGAGCCACCTATCCCCATTTCCATAATCTGCGCAATACATCTTATAATTTTTACCCAGGGCAATTGAATCCTAGGGCAGAACCCTAATATTCACCTCCTCCTGGCATTTCAGACAACTCTAATTACCTTCTCTACCAAAACCCAGCCTACTCTTTGGGGAGAAGTATAGCCAATAAAGCACCTTAAAGTGAATACGTCTATGGGATGGACTGCATGAGCAATACGTTAAGTTCTTGAAGATAACCTCCCTCCCTTAGCCATAGGCTGTATCCCAGTTTTCCAGGCAGTCCTTCGGCTGTATCCACCCTCTGCACAGAGGGGGCAGACAGCGGGAATCAGAAGCCGAGAGGTCAGGTTCATACAAACCCGAACCTCGGCCAGTTCACTCATCTCTAAAGATAACATCTGAAAGTACCATACATTTTTTATTATTTCTAATATCGTATTTAACCTGTAGGTCCTCAAAAGGGATCAATCTACCTTTTTCAAACACTTGGTAAGTATACCAAATCCCTTTTGGTTCTCAAAATCAAGAGTTTTCATTTTTTTAAAATTCAAATTCTTATTTTCCCATAGCGGGATACAGCTCAGACTGCCCTTAATACTACAGATCTTTTTTATTACCCTTCACACATTTTATCACACATACTCGCAAACAAAAATGTATTTAATTTCCCCTTTGTGA
Organism: Dendropsophus ebraccatus; assembly: GCF_027789765.1. Classification (NCBI taxonomy): domain Eukaryota; kingdom Metazoa; phylum Chordata; class Amphibia; order Anura; family Hylidae; genus Dendropsophus; species Dendropsophus ebraccatus. The sequence continues at coordinate 87,731,445 of NC_091457.1, forward strand.
TTTGCCCTGTTTCCACACACAGTCAGGTGTTTAAACACGTCAACTTTTACAGATTGACATGCATTTAATTTTTTAACATACACACAAGCACGCCTTTATGCACATAATTCAACGACAGGCACACTTTTACACACATACAAACATTTTGTTTTACACCTATAGGCACACATTTACACACATACTGTATTTCTACACACACAAACATGCTTTTGCATATTCAGCAAGTCTTTTGCACTAATAGGCATGGTTCACACTATGTAAAAACAACGGCTGTATTTCATAAGTACGGCCATTGTTTTTACATAGTGTGAACCTGGCCATATACTGTATATTACACTACCTATACATAGTATATTTCTTACCTGCTTCACATTGTATGCCTCTAAAATCCTGTCTTACTCTCCTTCCCTGAATCACCACAGTAAATTCTGACAGCAGTTCCACGGCATTATTTATGTGAGGTCATTGTCGGGCAGGGGATGGTATAGGGAGAGAAAAACAGTCACCAGGTCATCTACACAGAGAGCAGGAGCAGAACACTCAGGCCCCTGACGTCTGGTAATCAGCACAGCCAGTGAGCATCTGTGCTATTATATACCTAGACTATCAACAGAAGTGAGATCTTACAGTAGTTTTACTGGCCTCCTGGGAGGCTGGGCCCCATAGCAGTTGTGTGGTCTGCCTAAATGACAGCTACGCCACCGCATATATTCTGTGTATGTGCTGCTGTTTCACTTGTCACACTGCTACACGCTGCTCAACAGCATACACTGAAGGTTATTGTCAGTGTAAGGGTTAAATATTTCTGCTGTGTCTTTACCACACCCAGTGTCACATGTATGGAATTAGGATAATTTGGTCACACAATGCCTTTCACCAAAGAGAGCAGTCCCTAGTCCAATCCCTGCTAACCTAGAAAGGGGTGAACTTAAACCATTTGGAGTCTGGCTCTAGATGAGCTAGGTATCCACTTAGTCAAAGTAAATAGGGAGGTATTCCATGGATATTACCAGCTGTACCTTAGAAATATTAAACTAGGATTCCTTTAAATTGATCCATAACCCATGGCCAGGGGCGTAGCTAATGTCTCTTAGGCCCTGGTGCAAGAGGTCAACTTGGGCCTTCCCCTTCCTCAACCAAGCAATGCTATATATATATATATATATATATATATATATATATATATATATATATTATATATATATCAAGATTGATATTACCAATATTACCAGTATATGGGAAATATCACAATGCATATTACCGCCATACTGTTACTAACTAAATCCTGTATACTGAGACCAATATTCCCAATAATACCAGTATATAGGAAAGAAAATATTACCGCCACATCACAACCACCATATTGTTACTGACCAGATCCTGAATACTAAATCCAATAAAACACAGTGCCAGATAACAAGTAACAAATAACACCACCACATACTGACTAACACCACCACATACTGAATAATGTCACCACATACTGACTAACACCACCGCTGCTACTGACTAACACCACCGCTGCTACTGACTAACATCACTGCTGCTACTGACTAATACCACTGCTGCTACTGACTAACACCAACACATACTGACTAACAACACCGCTGCTGCTGAATAACATCCACTGTACACAGATCACTATCACCTCATCCAGTTATATAGAGGTAGCCTCAGCTCTACACAGGTCCTGTACACCATATACATTACAATGCAGTTTCATCAGGTGATTCACATGGGACGTCTTCTCTGATCGGAGTTCTTCCCTTTTCATCTTCTTCTTCTGTCCTGGGCTGTTATGAGAACTTCTCCGAGCCACAAATCCATAGAATCTGCCAGACAGACATGTTAGGCTGCTCACTTTGTCACCATCCTCATCTTTCTACAAACTGCACATCTGTATTGGCCCCTTTACACCCTCATTTAGTGGGTAGGGTGACTCTATGTGACCCCCTTATATTATATGCCCCCCTCTCTGGTCCACTATAGTACATGCCCTATTGCATACACTCTCCATGTAGTCCCCCAATGTTTCTCCCTTATAGGTGCCCCTTATAATGGCCCCCATATAAATGGCCCCCATGTAAAACCCTTATAATGGCCCCCATTGTAATCCCCCTTATAGATGGCCCCCATTGTAATCCCCCTTTATAGATGGCCCCCATTGTAATCCCCCTTTGTAGATGGCCCCCATTGTAATCCCCCTTTATAGATGGCCCCCATTGTAATCCCCCTTTATAAATGGCCCCCATTGTAATCCCCCTTTGTAGATGGTCCCCATTGTAATCCCCCTTTGTAGATGGCCCCCATTGTAATCCCCCTTTATGATGCCCATTATAATGGCCCCCAGTCTGTGCAAAAAAAACCCCAAAACACACAACTCACCTGACAACTCGCTCCCCCGCCGTGTCTCTCTCCTCCTTGGTCTGTCTGTTGGCTGCCGCGTGGCTCCTGGCTTCATGTCTGTCCCGTCCCCGGCTGCACACGCACCATAGAGCTTTGTGCGCACTGGGGATGGTACTTCCGGCACAGAGGTCACTGCACCGGAAGTACCATCCATGACATACACAGAGCTCTATGGTGCGTGTGTGGCCAGGGAGGGGACAGACATAGAGCCGGGAGACGCGATCCGCCCGTCCCAGTCTCCCTCTTGTGACCGCAAGCAAAACCCTGCTTGCGGTCACAAGAGAGAATGGGACAGGGGCTGCAGTGACTGCTGCAACCGCGGTAGCTACGCCACTGCCCATGGCTACCTAGTTATATGTTGCTACTAAAGTGCCTGAAAGACAACCTATACCATAAGAGTCCGGAAAGGGTGTCTGTGACCCGACGACCCATGCCATACCCATATGCCAGTGTTGTGTTGCTATGACGCAAGCTCAGGAGCTGAGCTTGCTTCATAGCAGGTGAGGACTTTCTGCTATTAGCAGCCGGGCCTTGACCGTTAATGACAGGCCACAGCGATACAATGGCATGGCATTAAATACACAATCCAATGATTGCATTTAGTAATCCATTACAGGGGCCTAAAAAGTGAAAAAGATAAAAATATCTAAAAATACCCCAAAGCCCCTCCTCCAATATAATTCAAAATAACCCACCTTTCCCATAATACAAATAAAACATGCAAAAATAATTAAACATATTATATCTCGTAGCGATGCGCAATTGTCCAATCTATTAAAATATAACAATAGTGGTCCTACAAAATTATGGATAGTGATCAAAATGTCCAATCTACACAAATATCATGCTAATAAAAACTAGAGATCATGGCTCAAAAGATTACATCCCATACAGCCCTTTAAGTGAAAAAAAAAAAAATATATATATATATATATATATATATATATATAATAATAATAACACAAATCACAAGTGTAATCATAATTATTATTATTTTTTTTTAAGTTTTGCTGTAAAAAAAAAAAAAAATAGTAAAACATTAAAAAAGCTATAAAAAACATGGCCATCACTGTGTTCAGACTGAAGTATAGAATAAAGATATAATGTCAATTTTACCGTAAACTAGATTACGTAGACACTGGAAACCCCAAAAGCTACAAAATTTTATAAATGATATTTTGGGGGTTCCGTCATACATTTTATGGTAGATTGAAAGGCGCCATTACAAAGTACACTAGTAAAACTTTGAAGACAGCACACAATGGTGGTGACCCACATCCAGCTAATCCTGACGGATCTACATAGACTAAATAAGGCTAAATTTGACTCAGACAAAGCGCGAGAGATATTGTCCTTGTCTGAGGCTAGGTTCACACTCTGTATCTGTGCGGCTGTATTGCGGGCGGTAAATCATCGGCCGGATTTTTCCAGTTCATGCGTACGCTGGAAAGTATACGATATACGGCTGCACAGTGCACACTATGTATGAATCTATGGCCCTATCGTAAACGGACCCGTAAAAAATGAACAAGACCATTGTTTGCGGCTGGAAATGCGGCCGTGGATTGACAGGCGGTCCGTACGGAGTACTTCAAAAATAGCCGGCAATGATGCCGAATGCCGATGCCTCTAATAGTTAATATATTAAATTAATAAAATACATTTTCTTTGTAATAAAGTCCCTTTCGTTGTTCAATAATTTAATTCTAACAAATCCATCATTGTGTAATTAAATATACTGTTAAAATAAATATATATATAAATAAATGTATATTTATGTATATATTTATTTTTTAACAGTATATTTAATTGCACAATGATGGATTAGTTTAAATTAAATTATTGAACAACGAAACTGATTTTATTACAACGAAAATGTGTTTTATTAATTAAATATTAATTAGTACAGGAAGCTCCAGTAAGCCGTTAATTCATATTGCCGGCAATAGAGCATTCTGTACTAATCATCACTTTACTTTAATTAAAACATCAAATGTTTCTTCTAATTATGTTATCACAATAGCATTATTAGAAGAAACATTTAGAATTATATGTGCGCTCAGCTGATTGGCTGATCGGCTGAGCGCACGTATAATTAGCGGGTCCGCAGCACAGTGACTTCATTGTGCTGCGGACCAGCGAAGAGGACACATCGGGGTGAGTATAAAGCTCTCCCCACCCCCTCCCCAGCACTGCACCCCTCCCAGCAAGGAAGGGGGGTCACTTAACCCCTTCCTTGCTGGGATGGGTGCAGTCTGACATCAGTCTGGCCCCCAAGGGGTTAAGGGGGATGCAATACACCCTCCCTTAACCCCTTGGGGGCCAGACTGTAAGCAGCGATCTGTAAAGATGCTGCATACTGTAAGGTGCACAACACCGCTCACAATGATGGGTGTTGTGCTCCTGTTTGTGTGTTTCTCCCTTTTTGTTTTTCAGATATCGGTATCCTGTGGATTACGTCGGATTCGGTGGACTACGTCGATGATCAGCGGTTGTTTGGTGTTTTTTTTTTCATAAAATGGTCAATGAGGGGTGTGGGGGTGTTTTTATTTGAATAAAAAAAAAATTTCACTTGTGTGTCGTCTTTATTTCTTTACTTTATAGACTTAGTAGTGGAAGCCGTCTAATAGACGGAATCCATTACTAAGTTGGGGCCTAGTGTTAGCCGGTATAAAATGGCTAACACTAACCCCCCATTATTACCCCAGTACCCAATGCCACCAGGGGTACTGGGAAGAGCCGGGTGCCAGTGGTCCCGGAGCGTCAAAATTGGCGCTCCTGGACCGGGCGGCAGCAGGCTGGTAAGATTTAGGCTGGGGAGGGCCTAAACCAATGCCTCTTCCCACCCTGGTGTTACCAGGCTGCTGTCGCTTGGTTTTTAACCCGGCTGGTTATAAAAATAGGGGGGACCCTATGTGTTTTTTTTTTAATTATTTATTTATTTATATATAGTGGGAAGAGCCATTGGTTTAGGCCCTCCCCAGCCTAAATCTTACCAGCCTGCTGCCGCCCGGTCCAGGAGCGCCAATTTTGACGCTCCGGGACCACTGGCACCCGGCTCTTCCCAGTACCCCTGGTGGCATTGGGTACTGGGGTAATAATGGGGGGTTAGTGTTAGCCATTTTATACCGGCTAACACTAGGCCCCGACTTAATAATGGATTCCGTCTATTAGACGGCTTCCACTAGTAAGTCTATAAAGTAAAGAAATAAAGACAACACACAAGTAAAAAAAAAAAAATTATTCAAATAAAAACACCCCCACACCCCTCATTGACCATTTTATTAAAAAAACACACCAAACAACCGCTGGTCATCGACGTAGTCCACAGGATACCGATATCTGAAAAACAAAAAGGGAGAAACACACAAAAACACACAAACAGGAGCACAACACGCATCATTTTGAGCGGTGTTGTGCACCTTACAGTATGCAGCATCTTTACAGATCGCCAATCAGCTGAGCGCACATATAATTCTAAATGTTTCTTCTAATAATGCTATTGTGATAACATAATTAGAAGAAACATTTGATGTTTTAATTAAAGTAAAGTGATGATTAGTACAGAATGCTCTATTGCCAGCAATATGAATTAACGGCTTACTGGAGCTTCCTGTACTAATTAATATTTAATTAATAAAACACATTTTTGTTGTAATAAAATCAGTTTCGTTGTTCAATAATTTAATTTAAACAAATCCATCATTGTGCAATTAAATATACTGTCAAAAAATAAATATATATATAAATATACATTTATTTATATATATATTTATTTTAACAGTATATTTAATTGCACAATGATGGATTCGTTTAAATTTAATTATTGAACAATGAAAGGGACTTTATTACAACGAAAATGTGTTTTATTAATTTAATATATTAACCATGAGAGGCATTGGCATTACTGCAGAGGATCGCAAACCCCGGTAATAGCAATTCATGTAAACTGTTTCCCTGCTTTCCCAGATGCATTCCAGAGGTGTTTGCATCACTTTCTAATGATTTTATTTGTTATTTTTAGTTGAACCAGATTTCCAAGTAAATGACTGTATGTTTTCAGCCTTATGTCTATTTTTTCCCACGGCCGTAGTTTCAGCCGCACATTTCCAGCCGCATAAAAAATACAGCCGCACACATACATAGTGTGAACATAGCCTAAAACTGCACGAGCTCCAAGCCAATAAATATGAGTTAGCACTCACCAAATTGAAATCGGAACACTACTGGCATGGGAACAAAACTGGGGCGTTTTTGACTAAGCAAGTTCATGCAAGAGAGTTACATACCCGTATCCCTTACATATACAACAGCTGGAGAAAAGGTGGTGGATCCTTAAGGAATTGCTGATACCTTGGCTTCCTACTGTGACTCCCTTTATAATCTTTGCAAAGATGGCAATACACCCCAACCGAACCAATTGAACTTTCAAAAATTCTTAGAGGGCCTACTACTCCCAGCTACAGTATATCTCAGGATTAGGCCATGATGCTATCTACCTTAATTGCAAAAGAGGCAGTCCTAGTGGCTATTAAATATCTTTAGTCTAGAATGTGGATAGGGGGAGACAACGTGACAAGTCTGAGGTGGGGGCAGAAGGATACATGGAGACCATTCTAGGATGGGGGCAGGAGGATACAGGGTAACCAGTCTAGGATGGGGGCAGGAGGATACAGGTTGAAAAGTCTGGGGTAGGGGCAGAAGGATACAGGGTGAACAGTTTGGGGTGAGGACCGGGGGATACTGGATGACCAATCTGGGGTGGGGACAGGGGGAAACAGGGTGACCAGTCTGGGGTGGGGGCAGGGCGGTACATATGAAAAGATCTATATCAAAAGAACCAAAATCTTTTTGGTCGACAGCTCTCTATAATGTACTTTGCATAGTCTTATATCCAAAATCAAGTGCAGCCACTAAAGTTATTGTGCACCAGATAAGATGACATTATTTGTATGTATCATAGTCCATTGATTACTGATGTGCTTGTTCTGAAAATGCAAAGGAATATTTGTTTTAATCCATCTGCTGTGTATCTGTTCTGAACTCATACAGTTAAAAGCAAAAGTCTAGCAAGTGAGGATCTGCAATGGCGGCTTAATAGCTGCCATCCCACAAGATATAGAGCCTCTTGTAAATGTGTCTTTAATAATTCAGATGCATGTTTAAGGAATGCAAAGCAGGCTCATCCATTAAACTGGTCACTTGGCTTGTGATGCTATTTTCCCACCAGTATAACGTGGTCAATTATTTCCAACTATGCACCAGACCTTTATTTCCATAAATCTATAATATTTCCAATACCTTTATTTTATAAATGGTGTCTACACTGGTCGCTGACAGGCCCATGTGACTAATGACTGGGGATGTCTCCCATGGTGATAATCATCAGTGGTCATTGACAACGAGTTAGGTTGTAACTCCCACGTATCACTAGTCAATACCAATCATCTAATTGATTGATCAACCAAGACGCTTCTGAAACACACATCCTTTCCGATCTGCCACCAACTTGTTTAAGATTCTGCTCATTCGTAGGTTCCTGTACTGCAGGGATTTTCTCTTCTTCTTCTCACTAAAACCACTTTGATTTTGTAATTTCTATTATGTAGAAAAATGTTTTAGCAGCAGAGTGATTTATTCTAAACTTGTTACCACTTGTTTGCATGATACATTCTGAATGCCAACATGATAGAACAGAGCAGGAGATGTACAAAAGGTTTCTTGCTGCTTTCATTAGAACCAGAGTCAGCAAATGAATTACTAATAAAAATATATCTGAAGTATGAACTTGGGTAAGGTGAGTGAGCTTGGTGTTGTGAATTAGACATTTAACATGGTGTATAACCCATTTCTCATAGGGCTGGCTACAGATGTATGTGGACAATTGGACAACTGCCCATTAGTTAGATGCCCCTATTAGACCGGTTCCTTCCCATTAGATAAATGCCTCCATTAGACAGGTTCCCCATTAGTAAGATGCTCCCCATGAGGCAGATTTCTCCCTATTAGGCAGATTCCCCCAGTAGACAGGTCCTATCATTAGGTAGATGCCTGTCCCTGCTCTATAATCTGGAGTTCTCCTATCGACTGCACGCAACAAAATAACATCATCACACGCCATCCACCCTATAAGTCCTTAGCCGCTGCAGTAGAGTACATTAGAAGACAGTCCCCTCTACTTCTGTGCATACCTCCTGTAGCATGCAAAGCTATTGGCATAGCATTCTACGGAATGTACCCGCAACAGCAAGGACTGCATTTCCATTTACTTTACATTCTAAGGCTGGGTTCACACTACGTATATTTCAGTCAGTATTGTGGTCCTCATATTGCAACCAAAACCAGGAGTGGATTAAAAACACAGAAAGGATCTGTTCACACAATGGTGAAATTGAGTGGATGGCCGCCATATAACAGTAAATAACTGCCATTATTTCAATATAACAGCGGTTGTTTTAAAATAACAGCAAATATTTGCCATTAAATGACGGCCATCCACTCAATTTCAACATTGTGTGAACAGATCCTTTCTCTCTTTTTAATCTACTCCTGGTTTTGGTTGCAATATGAGAACCACAATACTGACTGAAATATACGTAGTGTGAACCCAGCCTTAAGGGCACAATAAAGGCACTCTAAAAGTTTTGTGCCCAGGAAACTGTCCTAACTACATCCTCCACACTATGCCACTGTCAAGCAGGATGACTTGAAATTGCCCCACCACCCAGGGTGGGATTATTGGCATCATGTTGGTGACATCACTAAATATGACACTTCTCAAAATCCCAACTGTCCAATCCACCTTGAACCTAAAGCAGGTCTAGCACATTTAGGCCGGGTTCAAACTATTTATGTCACCTGCCGTTCTGTGACACATCCTGGCTGGTACTGCATTTCTTTTTAATTTGGATGTGGAGCCGCACTTTACATTGTCTGCTCTGTCAGTCTTGTGTGGTCGCTATTCAATGAATAACGGCCGCACAAAACTGACATGTGAGTTTTCGGTGTGGTAGCAAAGAATCCCGGTTAGTGTGTATACGGAGTATTTTATCATCACTGGTGTTCATTATCTATTGAAGCAAAATAACAAGGATGTGTCCAGCTCACCGTGTGCTTTGTTTGATTAGCAGAGGGTGTCTCCCAGAATGTGCAGAGCAGGTAGATGAATAGCCGGACCTTCAACCGGGAAGTCAAATGCAATGGAAAATTTGGAAGTTCACAGCTCCATGCAATAAAAATATTTGGTATCTTTATTTCATGTATTCTTAAAAGTCAGGTACAAAATAGCGCTATTGGACTTCCAATTTTTCCATTTCATTACCTATTGTCCACTGTCTCTCTATATTTTTTTTTACTATATCCAACATTGCTTTACCGCTTTGTTTAGTACTCCCCTACAGGTTATATAGAAATGAGTTGAATAGCCAGGGTCTCACCATCTGTGGTGAAAGTTCATGTAAAAATAAAAACTATTACTCAGTCTACCTCTCATTTGTCTCCTTAACTCTGTATAACTGTCAGGATTGTATCTCTGCGGAGCATTATGCGCCCTTCGGGTCGTGCTGTTCGGCAGAGAAGGCACTGATTTTCTTGTATCCTGTTTCTGTGTTTTGTTTTGCTGTGTGTGAACTCTGGTTTATTGCTCACCTGGGTTGGGAGACACACCCGACTTCACCTGCTGAGTTCTGTCTGGCCATGTCATGGTTAATCTGTGTTCTGGTTCTGTTGTGACTGACAGGGCATCCTGCCAGTGGATCTGTATTGTTCTCAGGTGTTTGTGCTTGGAGATCAGGGGGATGGTCCAATTACGTTCTGGACCAGAGCCCTGGCCTCCTATATAACAAACCTCAGTCTGTGCACTTATTGCTGGTTATTGACTTGTCTCTGCCCGCTTGAATCTTCTGTGTTTTTGCTATCCCTGATCTTTGCCTTATTCCTTGATCTCCCTTGCTTGCCGCCTGCCCTTGACTATATTGCCTGGACTTTGACTACGTTTAAAGGATTGTGATTTTGTACTTTTGCTGCCTGATTGTTGTGACCCGGACTGTTTACTATTCTTCATTGTGTTTTGTCTGTCTGTCTGTCTTGTATTTGTGTTCCACCCAGCCAGTGCAGGGACAGCCGCCAAGTTGCTCACCGCCATCTTAGGGCGGATTGTGGCAAGTAGGTAGAGGACAGTGGCGGGGCTGAGCTTAGGGCTCACTGTCTTGTCTTGTCCTGCTGTCCAGTTTCTGACAATAACATTAAAATAAAAACAAAATAAGTCATTAATATTCCTAAACCATTGCTGCAGCCAGGGAAAGGACTATGCAGCTTATAGTCACTTTTATTAAAACTGCCTCCTCACTGGTGAGGCCCACCATCTGTAGAGATTAGCTGGTCCTTTTTGCTTTATAGTATTGCCAATGGCATATGGTCATTCTTTTGAGTCTTTACTTCTTATTTTTATGTATCTAATTAGCAGCAAATTAATGGTATCCTCTTTGGTTAATGTGTACATTCATAGCTGGTAACCCAATGCTATGGACTAAACACCCATACGGATACAATAGGCCTAGATTTAGAGAATAAGGGTGTCCTTGGTAATATATCTTACGAGCCAGGCAGGATTGCCCTTGATCACGTTATCATGTTCTTTTTATCTGACTACTGAAACACTAACTGCATTTTTTACCAGATTGATATACAGTATTTATTAGCTAGTGAATGACCACTATAGGCTACTGTGATTTAAGTTGTCCCTTAACTTATTTAAAGTAAAACTGTCAGCTGCAATTCTGGTTACAATCAGCTGACACTCTAAAATAGCTGTTAGGTCAAGGCGATACATGTTATCTTTCGATACCTGTTTCCCAGCTACAGTGTGAATAAGGTTGTTGTGTGGCTGAGTAATACTCTGCTTAGCGCTCAAACTATGTTTAAGTATCATATATTCTGTTTATGTACGACTGTGTTACCAGTAACACTGCTGCACTGCAGGGTGAACATTTTTTCTGTGTCTTTACCACGCCCAATAACAAACATAAGTAAGATCATTTGGTCAGATAATGCCTCTTAACCAATGAGCCCCTCGTCCAGTCCCTAACTTTGGAATTGTGGACCTAAACCAGTCTGAGGCTGGCTGTTGGCCAGTGCATATGTCTGCTTGCTTAGCTCTCACTAGTTAGACTTTCCAGCCAGCTCTTTTTGTTTTTCTAAGGTAACACTAAGGAGAATATTTTGCCCCCATTTAGAAAAGATAACTTTCCTATATAAGAACCCAAGTTAGGTCATTTATTCCAGAAGCATCTATGAGAGGAACAAGTTACTTGCAAGGTACAGTATGCTGCACTTTCAGAGTCGACTCCAGTAGTGCCTAAGGCTATGTGAGAAAAGTCATTTTCCAGCCCGACGAGAATACATTCTATGGTCTTCTAATTTCTCATTTGAATCCAGGGTAAGAAAGATTTGCTCAAGGGTCCCCCTGGCATTGCCATCCTTGATTAGGCCTCTGGTCAGAGATTATGGAAATTGGCTTCCAACCACATTGATGATGGTGCTCCTGCATGGACCCCTATGGGTATTTTGAGACAGATCTGCAGAGTTCTTTTGTGAGTACAAATATTTCCTTAACCACAGCCAGCCTAACTATGAAAATCCTTGTAAGCATAGTTTACTCTAATTGGACTGTGATCCCTTTAGGTAGATCTGTATCCCATAGTAATCAAGATACACAAAAATCGCTTCTAAAGTGCCTTACAGCCTTAGGCTATGTTCACACTACGTAAAACTCGGCCGTAGTTTTTGCGGAGTGGAACAATGCCTTAGTTTCAATGGGATGCCGGCCGGAGCGTACACACTACGTATACGCTCCGGCCGGGATCCCGTGCGGCGCCGCAAATAACTGACATGTCAGTGTTCTGCGGCCGTAATTCAATGAATTGCGGCCGTAGGAAACCCTGTGAGTTCACATTATCAAGCGAGCGGCTCCGGCTGCTCGCTCCATAGTGTACAGGGGGAAGCTCTGAGCATCAGAGCTCTGCCGCCGGAAAGGTCATTCGGCCGCTACTTAAGTACCGGCCGGGATTATCCGGGCAGAGACCGGCCGTTCCGTGTCACGGAACGGCCGGTCTCTTATGTACTGTCAGCATAGCCTTAAAGTTATCAGGTACCCTGCTAAATGCAGTGACCTTAAAGGGAAAGGGACCTAATATTCTTACCCCAAGCATATAATCACTGTCTATTGTGTGCTACACAAGACTGTATAAAAACATAGAAGATTGTCAGCAGAAAAAGACCACCCGGTCCATCAGTGTGCCCTTAGTGGCAATTAATTTCTGCTTGGGATCCAACTTTCAAGTGACTGACAATCAGGGATGGGAGTAAGAGCGAGGAGGTATTCCAGCTAGCTGCACTTCAGGAGCTTGGAAAAGCCTCTTTGACACTTTGCACCACATAATAACAGTATTTTTGCACATTATGGAGGAGCAGACAAAGGTAATATGTGTCTACTTGTCCTGACAGCTATCTAACAGTGTCAGCAATTTGGAACCTGAATTGCAGCTGACAAATTCCCTTTAAGCAGTGTATAATGACTAAAAGCATTGCACTTTTACATCTGTTCTACATACAGATACGTTGTACAGGGCATCTATACTTATTCAATGGTAAAAAAAAAAACACTTATTTTCTTGTTTGTGTCTCTTTAATCAGGTCCACAGTGGATATAACAGGATCATCGCCATTGGGATATAATTTCAGTGTTTGCTTGTCAGACAAGTGCATATTTTTTCAATAAGACACCCAGTCATTACGGAGAATCAAGCTTTCAGTAAAAAGCATTCCAGCTAGGACCCGGAGAATTGAACTTCCATAAAAGCATGAAAGCATAGGAGGTAATAATATAGATAGTGCAGCGTTCTAAACATTTATACTTCCTGCCAGCTCCTATTATTTATAATTACCTTAAGTGGTCTCGCTATCAATGATAGTTACAGGCTATTTCTTTCAGATTGCTATTAATGTTTTCTAATGTAGCTTGCCCTTTAATGCCCACCCCATCTCCTTATTAATGTTTGTACATTCAAAGGATATTGTGACAACAGTTATTCTATTCTGTTGTAATTATTGTCTATGATGCATTTTGATAATAGCTCTGGCCAATTGACAACTGATCTGGGAGTCTCCATAAGATATTGCTATGTATATGACACTTAAAGTGAAACTCAGCTACAAAAGTAATCACAAACTGTTTCCATTAATATATAGCTTTATAACCAGTGAGATTTCCATATCATTTCTGTAGTTGTCTGAGGTTGCAATCATCTACAAAAAATGCTTTTTATTGTGCACTTACAGTGCCCTAGCCACTCCTCTATGACACTTCAGAGCTAAACTTATGTCAGATATGTAAGGGTAACAGAGACCTAAAGATACAAAATAATTGATTCAGTGTACTCAACTTTTCAGACTTGAGATTAATTTATTAACCCTTAGAAGACAGAGCCAATTTCAATTTTTGCATTTTTGTTTTTCCCTCCTTGTGCCTAAAAGGCCATAGCACTTGCATTTTTTCACCTAGAAACCCACATGAGCCCTTATTTTTTGCATCACTAATTGAACTTTACAATGACAGGCTGAATTTGTTCATAAAGGACACTGCAAAACCAGAAAAAAATTCAATGTGTGGTGAAATAAAAAAAACAAAAAAAAAAACGCATTTCTTTTATTTGGGTTTTTTTCATTTTTACGCCGCTTGCCCTGGGGTAAAACTGACTTGTTATATACAGTATGTTCCTCAAGTCGTTATGATAACAAAGATATCTAACATATATAACTTTTATTGTATCTGATGGCCTGTAAAAAATTCAAACCATTGTTACCAAATATATGTTCCTTAAAATCGCTCTATTCCCAGGCTTATAGCGATTTTATCCTTTGGTCTATGGGGCTGTATGAGGTGTAATTTTTTGTGCCATGATGTGTTCTTTCTATCGGTACCTTGATATGCGACTTTTGATCACTTTTTATTACAATTTTTCTGGATTTGATGCGACCAAAAATGCACAATTTTTGCACTTTGGGATTTTTTACGCTTACGCCTTTAACCGTGCGAGATCAGTAATGTAATTAATTAATAGTTTGGGCGATTATGCACGCGGCAATAACAAACATGTTTATTTATTTATTTCTTTATTTATTATTTATAACATGGGAAAAGGGGGGTGATTCAAACTTTTATTAGGGGAGGGGGCTTTTTTTTATTAATAAGACTTTTTTTTTTTTTTTTTTTACTTTTACACTTATAAAGTAAGTATAAGCACTCTGATCTCTCATTGAGAGACTAATACAGGATAGATCGAAGAGATAGGCACTTTGATTGCTGAAGCAATCGAGCGCTGAGCCGGGATCAGCGCCATTACGGCGCTGAGCCCGGCAGGAGTAGGATGTGTGGACAATGCCGCACCCGGGACCGCAGCGGTTCAGAGCGTGGCCGCCGCGCGCCCCAGCTCTGAACACACGTAGGCGGCCCTGGACGAACAGGTACATCCAGGGTCGCCTAAGGGTTAAGCCACCAAATGGACTGACATTCGACACTTATACAAAAAGTACATTATTCATGCTTTTTATTCGAAGACATCTGTCTTTACAATACAACATTAGTCGAGGACTAAGAGACAAAGTTATGCAGATCTAGGATGGATTCACACTGAGGAATTCTCGCGGAAAAATTCCACAGAATTCCGTCGCCTGTACGCGTTCATGGCTGCGCGCCTCTCCTCCTGTGCCAAAGACACCATTCTATGCACAGACGGATTCCGCATTCCGCCGAAAGAATTGACATGTCAATTCTTTTGGCGGAATGCAGAATCAGCTGGCCCATAGAATGGTGTCTATGGAGCTGGCGGAAAGCGTGCGGCCGTGCGCGCGTACAGCCGACGGAATTCCGCGGAATTTATCCGTGAGAATTCCTCAGTGTGAACCCACCCCTATGCATTGCAGATCAGCACTGCAATACAATATACCTGTGACCAGTGAATTCAGTTGCACAGTGAATCCCCCATGGTGGGACAATAAAATAAAATGTAAAAAAAAATAATTAATAATATGGTAAAATATTTAATCCCCATAGCCCCAAATACAATAATAAATGTAGGTAAAATTATTAAACAGTACACATATTTAGTATCGGCTTGTGTGTGATGACACTGACAATAAAATTATTACACAATTAAACCTGCGCGGTGAAATTTAAAATGAGAAAAACGCTAATTTTGTAATTTTTTTCATGAAAAAATAGAATTTTTCACTACTATTTTTTGTCATATCAGACAAAATTTACCACTAACCTTAAGTACAATATGTCACAAAAATAAATCTCAGAATCAGAAAGAAAAGTTATAGCATCACGTAGCTACAACCACATAAAGTGAGACAGGTTGGATTTAAAAAATGGCCTCTGGTCCAGAAAGCCAAAATCAGTCTGTTCCTTAAGGGGTTTAAAAGATTAAACATATTTTATTCTTGCCTGTACCTATGAAAGATGAACCTGGAATGTTCAACCAACTCAGGTCCTCAACATACAGTCAAAATCGCCAAGCAAAGCAGTGAATCACCACTTTAAATTAGTTTTGTTTTGCATTCATAACTTATTATGCAAGTTAACAGAAAAACAATAGTCATGGGATGTGGAGAGAATGGCCTATAGTGTTTCCTGTGTACTCTTTGTTTGTCAATGGCATTTGCACAGACCTTTTTCAGTGGTACAACGAGTCCCTAAGGGTCTATATAATGGATGTGTAAGTCCTCTCTGTGCTGATGAATGGTGCCTCTAGGAATTCTGCAGCATGCTATTCTGTACTTCACTGCATGACCCCAGGTAAACATTTCAAGTATTCAAAAATATATCCCAGCAACATTTTTAAATTGCAGGGTACCCGTTAATAAAGAGTATACAATTTAATAAGTATGTATTAATATACAAACAGAACACCACCAAATAAGGCAGTTTGCTAAACCAGTCAAATGACCTATCATTGCGGTACATGCACAGAGAGGACAATGTTAAAAAATAGTAGGTTCTCAAGATTACTCCTAATAAATTTACTGAATGGTTAAATACATTGCATAAATGTGTATTAAATACAATATAGCACAAGGGTTTAAAACAAAACAAACAAGCTACCAAAGATGGATGTGAAAGGTTCAACCAACTCAAGTCCTCAACACACAGTCAAAATTGCCAAGAAAAGCTGTGGATCACCACTTTCAATTGGTGTTGCATCATTAACTTGTTATGCAAGTTAACAAAAAAGAAAGTAGTCATGGAATGTGGTAAAAAAAAAAAGGATGTGGGGTTAGTAGTACTACAACCCCACATACTACTATTTACACCATTACACCATTTATCAAGTATTCTAACCACTAGAACATTGCTAAACATTGTATATCACAGGATTTAAAGTAGAATTCCAAAGCTACAGTTGGACACGACATTAATGTGGGATACTACTGTAAAGTGACTCCACATCTATCGGTTCCAGCTGTGTCTCCTAAGCTACCTTGATATGTCAGATCTTAGGAGGTATCTCCTATATAGGAAGGCAATGACTTGCATTGCATTTAAAAAGACTTTCCCCAGGTCCCCCCTCTCCTTTCTGTCATCTACTGCTCAGAATCAGGAAATCTCAACTGTTTTACATCAGTGGGATCCTGTCTGTGATATGGAGTGGGGAGGGGGGAGGAGGGAGATTAGTCGGCAGCAGAGAGCAGAGAACAAAGGATTACACAGCAGGAAGCCACTGAAAGCCTTTATTTAGGTCAGTGCTGATGTCAGAGGAAAAAGCCTTGTGATGTAGCTGTAAATTAACTCTTTGTTGTCCTGTTTTGGTGCCTCATCTCTCCCCTCTCCATAGGGAACAATGAAGACGGGAGGAGGGGGAGAGCTTCAAACTGCTTTTTCATGATGAAAATTAAACCCAATTACAAAGTTTCTTAAAATCGCCTGAACTATTGATTTCTGCAAAAAAAGATTTAATGACAGTGAAACTTTAAAGAGTACCTGTCGTTATAACTTTCAAAATCTAAATAAACAGTAGATGTAATATAAAGCAAGTTTGCAATTTACATTCATTATTTTTTATTTATTTTTTTTTAGGGATGGTCTGAACCTGCTTTGGTTCGGGTTCGTAAGAACCCGAACTCTCGGAAATGATTTCCGCTGTCTGCCCGCTCCGTGGAGAGGGTGGATACAGCGGAAGGACCACCTGGAAAACTGGGATACAGCCATAGCCATAGGCTGTATCCCAGTTTTCCAGGCAGTCCTCCCGCTGTCTCCACCCGCTGCACAGAGCGGGCAGACAGCGGGAATTTGATGCCAAGCGTTCGGGTTCATACGAACCCGAACCGAAGCAGGTTCGGACCATCCCTATTTTTTTCTGTTATCATGCTGTAATACAAAGCTGAACTGACAAGAAATCAAGGTCCAGTCTTCTGAAGGCAGATTTTTAGACTTGTGCTGGTTAAAAGAAAGAGACTGAATACAGGAATTCCGGCCAGTAAAGAGTCACGGCTCAATATGTCTGTCAATTACATAACATGACATGACTGTGAGCGCTAAGATGGCCTGGGATACATAGGACTTTATGTTTTCTTGCTCTTTCCTGTTTTTTGAGAGAGAAAAAGAGTCAGAAAACAGGAAGTGCTGTGTTTTCCATGATAACTAAAAATTAAATAATGAATGTAAATTGCGAACTTGCTTTAAATCACATCTACTGTTGATTTAGATTTTGAAAGTTATAACTACAGTGACACTTTAAACTGTTTATGCCTTCTCTCTTTTAGTATATTTTGATATTTCTCTGTTGAGGATTGGACAATTGCTTCTCTTCTAGCAAAATCAGGATAAGTTTTTAGCTTAGGGGTTTGTTGTGCCTGTGAAACGCTCATGCAGAGACCCGGGGCTTGTGTGGATGAAAGAGAGTGAGGGGAATGAGGAGAGGATGATGGTGGTAGTAGATTTTTTTGGGCTGAAGGTGGTTATGCCTCTCCTGTACGTAGTGCTGAGCTCCTGAGTGAGGGGATGCACTGAGGGCTGCAGCGGGAGAGCGTGCTGTACCTGCAGGATGGCTGGGTCTTGTGGTGTACAGTCCTGTGGCATACAGCTGTTAACACTGGCGGCCTTGACTGGCGGGTTACTGTGCTTGTGGAGAGTCTCGTGGTGTGTGGAGAGATGATCTGCCTTAGATCCTGGTCTGTCAGTACGTGTGAAACGCTGGTGGGCACTGGGATCCTGTGGACCTCTTCCCCAATGGTGCTTGAGTCTGTATTCCCTCCCAGTCTGCTAGGGAGCTTCCTGCTTTAAGGTTACTAGGCCGGGCCTTAGGCGACAACTTTCGGGTCCTAGAGATATCCAGGGGTCCTAATAAATCTTACCCCCCGAATTCAGAAAGATGGGTGCAGAGACCTAAGTTAACTCTGCTCCCTTAACAGCCAAGTCCATCCACTTGGGTTCCTGATCTGAGGATTCCCACTGACTGTAAGTGTGATGACCCCTTGCTGAGGGTGCACCTGACAAACTTTCTCTTAAAGTCTCTCTCTTTTGGTTTCACCTCCAGCTGATCTTTTGCTGCTCTGTTTATAATCTCACTTTCCTTGTTCCCCTCAGCAGTTTTGCTCTGTGGTGATCTTATCTCCTGAGGTTCCCTCCACAGATACTCACTTGTCTCAGCTAAACACTACAACTGCCAACCTTTTATGGGGAGCCTATTAGAATACTCCGCCCACTTTCTAGCAAATTCTAGGCTTACAACACTAGCTAAAGCAGTTGCCACTAAGGACAGTAGGTGTCACTGTTTTGTGTGGTGTGCAGTGTAAAACATGTAACCATTCTCTGCCTGCCAGTTACACTGGTACAGAGAAATACATATAACAGTTTAACATAGGACATGTTACCTCATGTACAGTGTCCATATTAGGACATAGTCAGAAGTCAAAGTCAAGAATCATTTTGACACAAAAGAGACTTCTGACTTTGATTACTGACTAGTGACTTTGATTACTGACTTTTATCACTGACTTTGATTACTGACTAGTGACTTTGATTACTGACTTTGATCACTGACTTTGATTACTGACTAGTGACTTTGATTACTGACTTTGATCACTGACTTTGATTACCGACTAGTGATGTTGATTATTGACTAGTGATTTTGATTACTGACTTTGATTACTGACTAGTGATTTTGAGCACTGACTAGTGACTTTGATCACTGACTTTGATTACTGACTAGTGACTTTGATTACTGACTAGTGACTTTGATTACTGACTAGTGACTTTGATTACTGACTTTGATTACTGACTAGTGACTTTGATTTCTGACTTTGATTACTGACTAGTGACTTTGCTTACTGACTAGTGACTTTGATTACTGATTTTGATCACTGACTTTGATTACTGACTAGTGACTTTGATTACTGACTTTGATCACTGACTTTGATTACTGACTAGTGACTTTGATTACTGACTTTGATCACTGACTTTGATTACCGACTAGTGATGTTGATTATTGACTAGTGATTTTGATTACTGACTTTGATTACTGACTTGTGATTTTGAGCACTGACTAGTGACTTTGATCACTGACTTTGATTACTGACTAGTGACTTTGATTACTGACTAGTGACTTTGATTACTGACTTTGATTACTGACTAGTAACTTTGATTTCTGACTTTGATTACTGACTAGTGACTTTCATTACTTACTTTGATCACTGACTTTGATTACTGACTAGAGACTTTGATTACTGACTTTGATCACTGACTTTGATTACTGACTAGTGACTTTGATTACTGACTTTGATTACTGACTAGTGACTTTGATTACTGACTTTGATTACTGACTAGTGATTTTGATCACTGGCTAGTGACTGATCACTGACTTTGATTACTGACTAGTGACTTTGATTACTGACTTTGATTACTGACTAGTGACTTTGATTACTGACTAGTGACTTTGATTACTGACTTTGATCACTGACTTTGATTACTGACTAGTGACTTTGATTACTGACTTTGATCACTGACTTTGATTACTTACTAGTGACTTTGATTACTGACTTTGATTACTGACTAGTGACTTTGATTACTGACTTTGATTACTGACTAGTGATTTTGATCACTGGCTAGTGACTGATCACTGACTTTGATTACTGACTAGTGACTTTGATTACTGACTTTGATTACTGACTAGTGACTTTGATTACTGACTAGTGACTTTGATTACTGACTTTGATTACTGACTAGTGACTTTGCTTACTGACTAGTGACTTTGATTACTGACTTTGCTTACTGACTAGTGACTTTGATTGCTGACTTTGATTACTGACTAGTGACTTTGATTAGTGACTTTGATTACTGACTAGTGACTTTGATTACTGACTTGGATTAATGACTTTGATTAGTGATTTTTGACTTTGACTCCTGACTACTTATACCTGACTTCTGATTAAATAATGTGTAACATCTAACCTCTGAAATGTCAGTAGTTAGTAGTCAGTAGTCCCCATTAAGTTTGAGTTTAGCTTTCACTTCAGTTGGCAGGCAGCCCCTAGCTTGCATCATTCAGGTAACAAAATGAAGCGATATCTGATCTCTGACCTGGTCAGGAGTGAGGAGTCAGTGTGATGTCACCAGGAGGGGCAGGGCCTTGACCAGAAGGGACGGGGTTGCATTGAGCTTGCAAGCAGGAAGTAGGAAGCAGAGGGAAAGAAGCTGCAATGTCCACAGTAACATGGGGGATACAGGGGAAGAGGACTGGTGTGTGTGTGTGTGTGGGGGGGGTGTCTTTATACAGGGGGAGGAATGGTGTGTTTGTTGGGTCTGTATACAGGGGGAGGACTGGTGTGTGTGGGGGGTCTGTATACAGGGGGAGAGGACTGGGGTGTTGGGTCTGCATACAGGGGGAGAGGACTGGTGTGTGTGGTCTGTATACCAGGGGAGAGGACTGGAGTGTGGGGTCTGTATACAGGGGGAGAGGACTGGTGTGTGGGGTCTGTATACAGGGGGAGAGGACTGGTGTGTGTGGGGGGGTCTGTATACAGGGGGAGAGGACTGGTGTGAGTGTGTGGGGGTCTGTATACAGGGAAGAGGACTTGTGTGTCAGAGATCAGACATCCCTTCATTTTGTTACCTGAATGATGCAAGCTAGGGGCTGCCTGCCAACTGAAGTGAAAGTGAAACTCAAACTGAATGGGGACTACTGACTACTAACTACTGATATTTCAGAGGGTAGATATTACACATTATTTAATCAAAAGTCAGGTATAAGTAGTCAGGAGTCAAAGTCAAAAGTCAGTAATCAAAGTCAGTAATCAAAGTCACTAGTCAGTAATCAAAGTCAGAAGTCTCTTTTGTGTCAAAATGATTCTTGACTTTGACTTCTGACTATGTCCTAATATGGACACTGTACTCATGAAATATATAATATACCACTGGTGGACAGGTGCCATCTTCAGCCCAGCCGCAGGAATTGCGCTCTGGTATACTACACCTGTTCCTCAACAGGGGAACTTTCTATTAATTCATTTTCCCATTTAGACCAAAATCTGCAGAGGGACTTTTTGGTACTGGAGTGACAGGACTCCTCAAACCCTTTGGGATCATTTTAGTTGAAATATATGTTTCCAGAGATTTAGTCTCCCACCATGTCCTTGAAGCTCTTTTTGTAACACATACTGTATGTAGTTCCTTTAAGGAGGATGCTATTCTGCTACAAGAATTTTTCTCATAAAACACCTATGCATGTCTCTATATAAAATTATACAGTATAGGACTGTACCACAGGATCTATAATAACACCCTGTAAATAAGGCTTTAATGCCATCAATTATTCCATTCCTTTTCCATCCATAACTGCATACAATATGAATTGCATGCGATCATTAGTTTATGGATGATCTGCTTGAGGTTATTCAATAATACTCGGCGAGTGTAGATTGCAATATTGCTTATCAGATCCCGAGCGTCCTCTCTTTATTATTGTAATGAGTTCTTCTGTGCCTATGCCCTACTTTACACAAGTGCGTCCATTTATATGTCATTCTGGTTTAATCTGCTAAATGAATCCGTACATTTCCCATCATGAGAAAGTAGGACGTGGCGATGCATCCTTATTGTGTCAATGACATGATCACGGCTAAGCCTGTTACTCCAGATAACGCTTTATCCCATAACATTGTCATAACTGAATTTGATGCTTTACATCTTGCAGAATGTTTTGATAATGAGAATAATTATTTTAATAAGATAAAATGGAAAGAGTATAACTTCTTGGATGTGTTAAAGACCCAGAGGGAAGATGATATCATCGCTCTAGAGACAATACAGAAAGAATGTCTCCAAAAAGTAGCTGAGATTCCTGATAATGCACAGGAGGACACCAGAGAGTGGCAGCAGCGACTGATACTAAGGAGGACTATTATATGTTATTTTTATACCAAAATAAGAAGTCTTCATGCTTTGAAAGAAGCTTCCCCTGGTGGCTGCAGCTTTTACAATAGGCCACACAACAATGCAAGCACTTTTAAAAATAAATATAATGGAAGTTTTAAAGGAACTCTGCAGTACTACCGCTTCTGTCTGCAATAAATGAGCAGTATGTTTGTTCTCACCTGCACAGGTTAAAGAGGGGAACTTTGGCATCAACACTCTTTTCTCAGTGTGTTACCATAGCATTTATTTTAAGCAATAATATAGGAAAACATCTTAAAATGGGTTTTCTAGTTTAGAAAAATAATTGTCACACACCATATTTAACAACTGAATATTCTAATTGTTGGATATCCTCTTCTCAGGATCCTTACCTCTTGACCAGAATGGAAAAAAGGATATGCATAATAGCTCCCAAACCTCTTGAGCAAAGAGATGTCCCTTCAAGTCAAATCTCACTCAGTGAAGGAGTTTTAGAACATTAGCAGGGGATTTTATGCCAAGCCAAACAATCTCTCCAAAAGGAAATATTTCCCATCTGCAGACCGCTGTTTCGGGTTTGTTACCCCTCATCAGTGCCGAGCAGGGCGTTGGCTGGTTAGAGAGAGCTATTTTGCATATACTTTCTTCCCAGAATTCTTAGTGGAGCAGCAATGGTCTGTAAGTCTCCACACTTCTTTATGACGAGCTCTCCTTAGCAAGAGTCAGTACCCCTTTAACACAGAATGGAAAACAAAGACTCCTGCTGCGGGGGACCTATGCTGTCCTGTATTACATAAAGAACCAATCTATCTGAATGGGCATTAAGTATTGCTTCATTTCAGCTGATTGCTTGTATTCCCTGATTGAAAATGGTAGACATTGTCGAAAGTGGGGATCAAAGTTGGGGTCTCTGTCAGCTTTACATTTTAATCTAACCTAGGTGATAGACCTGGCTTTGTACTGTGTTTTCATTTACAGGAACTATAGTTCTGCTAAGGAGTTTTTTAGCAGCTCGCTACTAGATTGTGACTAATGTGGTCAGCCTGGAGGCAACTTGGGTCTCAACTGCTCACCTGTCACCTGATGCCTGTTAGTCTGCGGGGGAGATTCAGAAGCTCGCTGTTGGCTGTGACATCTCTGGTCAGCCTGGAAATGGGGTTCAGTCTGCCAATAGGTTTTGACAGCTTGGGCAACAGCCATGCACTTTACCATAAGACTGTTTTGTTCAAGTGCATGGTTCCTTTTTTGAGACATGACTGGTCTGACAGGTTTATAATTTATGAGAAAATCAGTATAGGTACAGTCTTTTCAACGTGAGTAACGAAAAATGTTCAGGTTGAAACATATAAAAAATTGTTATCTTGTCATTAATGTCCCAAAGGAATTTAAATTAAAGGATTTGTGTGGGTAGCAAAGTATTATGCTTATGTTCAGGGAATGGGTAACTAGAGCTCCATTATACCAGCATTGGAAGGTAAGGAAGGAAAGTGTGTGTGTTTTTATAAACCACTCCCTGAGCAGATGCATGTAAAACTTCTTTAGCAGACAAACCCTTTAGAATTTTCTCTCATATTCTGCTGCTTTTGCAGAAATCTTGAGAACAGTAGACCCTAAAGAGTAGAAAAATGCTCTAAAAACTTCTGGGCCAGGTTTACCTATGTGCCAAGTTTTGTAAAGTTTTTTTTTTATATTAGGAACACTTTCTGCACTAGGTCGCTGTTTCCATAATAACTGCTGTGCAGGTTTCAACAGGCCTAACTGATCCCAGCCCACTTGCCTACTTGGACATTCTGCCCTAGACAACAGACCCCGGTTGAGCGACAATCCCTATGTTGCAGAGTCAGTCAGAGGGGATAACCATAAACATGCCAAGGTCAGAAACACAGTCTGTAACAAAGCATTAATTCAAGAGTCAAAGCCGAGGTCAAGGAAACAAAGCCAATGACAATATGCCATGAAGAGATAATGCTAGTGAAGTAAGACAAGCTCCACTATCAATGCCACAGCTCCCATTCAAACAGATAGCAGGCAGGATTCACACTACTACGATTCCGTAGTGTGAACGGGCCCTAAGTCTCTCCTGATCTTATATTTCAGACCATCCACCATTTTTGTAGCCCTTCTTTGGACCTGTTCTATTTTATTAATATCTTTTTTTTATAGGTGAGGCCTCCAGAACTGGACACAATATTGCAGATGTGGTCTCACTAGAGCTCTATACAGTGGGATCACAATCTCCATCCTCTACTGGTTATAGCTCAAGCTCTATATATAGTTCTACAGCCCAGTATACTATTAGCTTTCCCTATTGCCTGGCTGCACGGGTGACTCATGTGTTGTTGCATGACAATCTACGTCTGTACACCGCTACTCATACTGTAAACACTGTCCAAAAACATTGTCTTGTGGAGTTAAAGCATCCTCTCTATTGTCTTGATCTTGGCGCTTCAGACTATTACCTGTTTGGTCCCCTGAAGGAAGCTATAAGATGATAGAGATTCACATCTGATTAATAGGTGAATTCCTGGCTCACAGCTTAGCCAAAAATATTTTGTGAGGAGGGAATACAAGAAACGTCTTTAAAGCTGGATAAGTGTATTGAAAGTCAGGGAGATTATGGTAAAAAGGATGTATTTGTCTTTTCTCAAAACTGATTCAAATAAATTCTATAGCCAGAGTGCAGGTAAAATGAAGAGGGGAGGGAAGGGTTTATGCTTATTATGAATAATTATATTATAATATATGAAACATTGAAAAATGGAAGAAAAAATCAAGATACTATGACACAAAAGTTAGAGCTGAAAATATTTTTTTCGACTACAACTACAAAGCTAATTGAGGGGCCAGGGCATTTGTGGGATCAATAGACTTGTAGCTCCAGTCTTTTCTTTTCTTTTTTTTATAATAATATTGTACACCACATGTAGAGTAATAAGGACCCAATTAAGTCAGGGCGCTTCTATTCATTTTCATATTCAAGAGAGTTCAGCTATGAACTAAAACAGCCAGCCAATGCTTTCCAATAAAATCTGAAATCTGCAATCTGAACGGGGTTGTTTCCAGTGAGACAAAAAGATGCATACAAGCATAAAATGCCACAAATCTGACTTTGTCATGTACTACAATGTACACTGATCATATGTTGTGTTATCTGGTTTCCTAAAGTAAATAAAAGAAACCCTTAAATAACAGACTTCACTCTGCTACATCTGTATACATTACAGAGATAGGCTCTGGACAGTTAGTCAGATCACGTTTGATTTTCCTCTTGTCCACAGATCCTATCTTACAAGCTCCTGTCACTATGTCCCGAATAATCTTGTCATTTTTATGACATTTATGCACGGGAGGTTAGTTGAGGCAAAGTATAAGCTCCGATGTCCCTTCTGCAGCACACACAAAGATTTCTGATGTATTATAAAAATAATGGAGCTTGTGGAATGTCATTTAGGGGTAAGCTCTACAAGAGAACAGACGACGCAGAGGGCACCATGTCTGTGAACTTTTTCTGATAGCTTAGTAAGTAGAAAGATGGATGATGAAATGTATAAATCTCCGCTGGTGTCAAGTACACTTTATAGAAACAGCTGCAGTTCACATTTCGAGATGAAATGCAAATTTGAGGAAAGCGAGTAAGTTCCACCTTTGAAGCTCCGCTGATATAATTAAGATAAAGTTCCATAATTGTGTTAGATGAGAATCATTTATCAGTTAGGATTTCATGAAGGAGAGATCGTGTTTCAATTACTTAATGGATGGGGTAGAAACATGAGGACAGATTTATCCATAGTGAGCAGTCTGGGTTTTAGAACCACTGTCTGCAAAGCGATCTCAGGTATAGTTTTAAGAGGTTGTTTGGATACATAACTTCATCTCATACAGTCTTATTGGGGCATCTTGGTTGTCAAACATAATGTCTTAATGTCCTTTATATGTGTGTACGCGTAAGGCCCCATTCACATATATCAGGTAGCAAAGTGCTGGAAGGAAATTGATGTTTAAACTAATTCTATTTGCCGCTGCACACAATGGAGTGTGTGTCCAGAGCCCCACGCTCCATTGTGTGCACTGACCGGTTTTCTGTGGCCATTATTCAGTGAGAAGCGGCCGCAGAAAACGGACTAGGGATCCCTATAAGATCCCTATAAGTTCCCTAGTAATCACGGCCATTGTTGCAAATCGGCAACTACGGCCGTGATTACTACAGAACTTACGTATTGTGCACATGCATGTAAATGCATCTTTTAATTTTAGTGATTTGCAGTAATTAATTGCCATTCAGCCGTTTTTCATTGCATTAAGGCAATGAAACTCTGTGTGTGAACATACTCATACGAGTGACGATTTAGTTGGTTGCTACAGACAACACCTGCAAATTCCTAATTTTTAAGCCTGAATGCAATTTCTTAGACAGATGCTGATATTACTGATACTCATCGTTTTTTCTTCTTTAATTTGAGTCGGCAGGATATTTTGGGGGCTTTTGAAAAGTGAGTTCCTTGTCTCCAGCCTCATTTGATTGTATGGTGAGCCAGAGGTAGTCAGGTATTAGCCGCATTGTGCACTGTAATATATTCTTATATAATGCTAATGAGTGTTCAGCCCTGTGATCTGTGTTCTTTTACTGATGAGCGCAGTGGGTGAGAGAATGAACAAGATATGTTTATCTGGCTGTGCAGCTTAATAAGCATTTTCATACTCAGTGCAGCAGAGTGGAAGCCGTATCTAAGTCGCTGAATGCCACGTATGCAAGAAGAACTGATGGGTTATGTGCTGGACATGGATGTAGAGAGAAGAACAGATCAATGTATTCTTTGTACAGTTAAAAATAAGATAATGGTTACAGAACATGAAACCTCCAAAGGATTAACATTCTCCTTTCCCAAATATTCTGTGTTGCTGGGGATCCAGCTGTTATGTAACTGAGCAATCTGCAACCCCCTACACATTTCTGATCCCTTCCTTTCTGTTCATTACCATGATTGCATGAGTGGCCAGGTCACAAGATCAGTCAATGCCTCTCCTAAAATGCTCTGTGCTGTTGAAAACCGTACTGTACATTTCCATAATTTCAAGTAAGAGATCTCCTTCTAATCTATTCATTCTCACCCCTTTCATATTCTTCCCTGTCACATTCCCTGTCCCTGTATCATTGGAAAGCAAGGCAGAGGTGCCATTAAGGACTTATAGCTTCATTGCTTTCAAGCTAGATTTCCACAGAAATAACCATAACTATTAAAGGATGACCTAAGGGAGTGAGTAACAGTATTATCATTTATTGATATATTACTAGTACATGCTAAGGAAACCAATAATTAATAACATTAGAAGTAGTAGTAGTAGTATCTAAGGTGGTAACTGGGAGCACTCATTTTTCTGCTAAGTTTTGATATTATGTTAGAAATATGTTAGTGTGTCCTCCATTGTGATATGCTACAGGGTGTTTAAACTCATAGTTAAAGAGTTGATAAATCATTGCTTCAATGCTGTCATCACTGCGGAAATGCCAGTCTGAAATGGCATGTATGCATTTTAGAGCATAAATATATACATGCAGAAAATTGCCAGAACACAGTCATTAGTAGACAACATCATACCTCCCAACTTTTGCAAAGAGCAAAGAGGGACATGTGCGCCGCGGTCCCCATAGCCACGCCCCCATAGCAACCCTCCATAGCCACTCCCCTACAGTCACCACATGCTGCTGACTGAATAGCGCCCTATACAGTATCCAATCCCCCCAAAAATGCCCTATATAGTATCCAATCCCCATATAGCGCCCCACATAGTATCCAATCCCCCATTATAGTGCCCCACATAGTATCCAATGCCCCCATATAGTGCCCTACATAGTATCCAATCCCCCACATAGTGCCCCACATAGTATCCAATTCCCCACATAGTGTCCAATCCCCCATATAGTGCCCCACATAGTAGCCAATGCCCCCATATAGTGCCCCACATAGTAGCCAATGCCCCCATATAGTGCCCCACATAGTAGCCAATCCCCATATAGTGCCCCACATAGTAACCAATCCCCATATAGTACCCCACATAGTAGCCAATCCCCCCATATAGTGCTCCACATAGTAGCCAATCCCCATATAGTAGCCAATCCCCCATATAGTGCCCCACATAGTAGCCAATCCCCATATAGTACCCCACATAGTATCCAATGCCCCCATATAGTGCCCCACATAGTAGCCAATCCCCATATAGTACCCCACATAGTAGCCAATCCCCCATATAGTGCCCCACATAGTAGCCAATCCCCATATAGTGCCCCACATAGTAGCCAATCCCCATATAGTGCCCCACATAGTAGCCAATCCCCATATAGTGCCCCACATAGTAGCCAATCCCTCCATATAGTGCCCCACATAGTAACATAGTAACATAGTAAATAGGGTTGAAAGAAGACAAGAGTCCATCAGGTTCAACCTAGGGAAACCCTACTGTGTTGATCCAGGGAAGGCAAAAAACCCCACAAGGCAGACGACAACCACCCCACCACAGGGAAAAAACTCCCCCACGACTCCAATGGCAACCAGAACAATCCCTGGATCAACGTATCACCGGAAATCTACTGCCCATAACATGTAATATTATATTGTTCAAGAAAAGCCTACAAAGATCTCTGTACTGTCCATTCATATATTTGTACATTGTGATCAGATTGCCCCTAAGACGTCTTTTTTCTAGCGTAAATAACCCCAAGCTTGACAACCTATCCTGGTACTGTAACCCACCCATTCCCTTAATGACCTTTGTTGCCCTCCTCTGCACCCGCTCCAGTTCAGCTGTGTCCTTCTTATAAACCGGTGCCCAAAACTGTACACAGTAT
The DNA here is from genome assembly GCF_027789765.1 of Dendropsophus ebraccatus. Classification (NCBI taxonomy): domain Eukaryota; kingdom Metazoa; phylum Chordata; class Amphibia; order Anura; family Hylidae; genus Dendropsophus; species Dendropsophus ebraccatus. The sequence goes on from NC_091457.1 coordinate 87,761,144, forward strand.
TCCATGTGTGGTCTGACCAGTGATTTATAAAGAGGCAAAACTCTTATACCTCTTTTGATGCATCCCATTATTTTATTAGCCTTGGCAGCTGCTGCCTGGCACTGATCACTAAAGTTGAGTTTACTGTTCACCAATACCCCCAGGTCCTTTTCGAAAGTAGTTTTACCCAGTATTTTATTATTTAGCACATAACTGTATTTATTATTTCTATGGCCCAAGTGCATAACCTTACATTTATCCACATTAAACTTCATTTGCCATTTCACCGCCCAAGCCTCTAGCTTCTCCAAATCCCTCTGTAATATGATATTATCCTCCTCTGTGCTGATTACTTTACCCAGTTTAGTATCATTTGCAAAAATGGAGATTCTACTCTGTAGCCCCTCAACAAGATTATTAATAAAAATATAAAAAAAAAGAAGTGGACCCAACACTGACCCCTGTGGTACCCCACTAGTAACTAAAACCCAATCTGAATATGTTCCATCAATGACCACCCTCTGTTTTCTATCACACAACCAGTTACTTACCCATTTGCATACGTTTTCCCCGAGTCATAGTAGCCAATCCCCCATAGAGTGCCTCACATAGTAGCCAATCCCCCATATATGCCCTACATAGTAGCCAATGCCCCATATAGTGCCCACATAGTAGCCAATGCCCCCATATACTGTACGCCCCAAATAGTAGCCAATGCCCCCCATATAGTGCCCACATATTATCCAATCCCCATATAGTGCCCCACATAGTAGCCAATCCCCCATATATGCCCCACATAGTAGCCAATCCCCCATATAGTGCCACACATAGTAGCCAATTCCCCATATAGTGTTCCCCATAGTAGCCAATCTCCATATAGTGCCTCTCATAGTAGCCAATGCCCCCATATATGCCCCACATAGTAGCCAATCCCCCATATAGTTCCCACATAGTAGCCAATCCCCCCATATAGTAGCCAATCCCTCCATATAGTGCCCCACATAGTAGCCAATGCCCCCATATATGCGCCACATAGTAGCCAATGCCCCCCATATAGTGCCCCACACATTATCCAATCCCCATATAGTGCCCCACATAGTAGCCAATTCCCCATATATGCCACACATAGTAGCCAATCCCCCATATAGTGCCCACATAGTAGCCAATGCCCCATATATTGCCCCTTATAGTAGCCAATCTCCATATAGTGCCTCCCATAGTAGCCAATGCCCCCATATATGCCCCACATAGTAGCCAATGCCCCCATATAGTGCCCCACATAGTAGCCAATCCCCCATATAGTGCCCACATAGTAGCCAATCCCCCCATATAGTAGCCAATCCCCCATATAGTGCCCCACATGGTAGCCAATCCCCCCATATAGTAGCCAATCCCCCATATAGTGCCCCACATAGTAGACAATTCCCCATATAATGCCCCACATAGTAGCCAATCCCCCCATATAGTAGCCAATGCCCCCATATAGTGCCCCACATAGTAGCCAATCCCCCATATAGTGCCCCACATGGTAGCCAATCCCCCCATATAGTAGCCAATCCCCCATATAGTGCCCCACATAGTAGACAATTCCCCATATAATGCCCCACATAGTAGCCAATCCCCCCATATAGTAGCCAATCCCCCCATATAGTAGCCAATCCCCCATATAGTGCCCCACATAGTAGCCAATCCCCCATATAGTGCCCCACATAGTAGCCAATCCCCCATATATGCCCCACATAGTAGCCAATCCTCCCATTTTTGTGGCCCCAGCGAAAAAAAACAATAAACCAGTAACTCACCTGTCCTCCGGTCCCAGCGGCTCCTCTCCCGGCAGAGCGCGCACTCCCGTCATCCTCCGTGGTGGGCAGCGGGGTATACAGCCATATATTCCCCACATAGTAGCCAATGCCCCCATATAGTGCCCCACATAGTAGCCAATCCCCCATATAGTGCCCCACATGGTAGCCAATCCCCCCATATAGTAGCCAATCCCCCATATAGTGCCCCACATAGTAGCCAATCCCCCATATAGTAGCCAATCCCCCATATAGTGCCCCACATAGTAGCCAATCCCCCATATAGTAGCCAATCCCCCATATAGTGCCCCACATAGTAGCCAATCCCCCATATATGCCCCACATAGTAGCCAATCCTCCCATTTTTGTGGCTCCAACGAAAAAAAACAATAAACCAGTAACTCACCTGTCCTCCGGTCCCAGCGGCTCCTCTCCCGGCAGAGCGCGCACTCCCGTCATCCTCCGTGGTGGGCAGCGGGGTATACAGACACTGACTGTGCTGGAAGTGATTCATGATGGAGGCTGCAGGTAACTTCCGGCACAGTCAGTGTCTGTATACCCCGCTGCCCGCCCCGGGGGATGACGGGAGTGCGCGCTGTGGCGGGAGAGGAGCTGCTGGGACCGGCGGACAGGTGAGTTACTGGTTTATTCTTTTTTTCGCTGGGGCCACATATAATGCGGGACACGGGGGGCCGATCCGAGACCGCGGGACAGCACCCCGAAAACGGGACTGTCCCGCGGAATCCGGGACAGTTGGTAGGTATGGACAACATTAGTACTGCCAGATACTATGGGGGAGATTTATCAAACATGGTGGAAAGTGAAACTTGCTCAGTTGCCCCTAGCAACCAGTTAGATTCCACCTTTCATTCCTCACAGACTCTTTGGAAAATGAAAGGTGGAATCTGATTGGTTGCTAGGGGCAACTGAGCCAGTTTCACTTTACACCATGTTTGATAAATCTCTCCCTATATGTCCTAATCTCCATTGCTTACATCATCAATGCTCTGCAGCATGCCAATACTCCCAATACTATGCCCCTAATGCCCTCCCACTGGCCAACAATGAGCAAAAAGATGCATCACAAGATGCGTCACAAAAGGAATGGCCAGAAAGCTGAGAATAGAGCTTGCTGATCCAAAGTATTGACTTTGATATGTGAAGTATTCAAAATGGAGCCTGGAGCGTTGATGAATGGGGTGAACAGTAACAAGTAATCCTAACAATTAGATTACCTCCAGGGTATAAAACTAAAGCCTTTTGCTCCCCAGCACTCAAACTATTTCAGCAAATTAGTGTGAGGCCCATTTCTGGCCCCTATACAATATATAGGCTTTCTCCTTCCCCATATAATTGCTATAACCATCTCTGGCCCCTATATAGTAGTTAGACCCTCTCAGTGTCCCCTATAGCTGTTAGGCTCCTTCTGTGCCTCTATATAGTATTAGGCTCCCCACTGCACCCATATAGTAGTTAGGCCCTAAAATGAAAATAGGAAAATAAGTTCAGGAAAATAGGTCAGGAAATGATAGAACCTGTCCTATTTCCTGTCCTGTCCTAAATCCTGAAGGATGTCAGCGTTCAATGCAATCCTATGGGTCAGGAAATCCTGACAGGAATTCCAGATAAGAAAAGCTGACAGATTTTCCTGAAGTGTGAATGGGGCCTAAAGGATTTTCAGCGGATTTTGCTGCGAAATTGCAATGTGAAATCTGCTGCGGATCTGTTATGTGTGAATCTAGCCTAAGTCTAGTTTGCAAGAGTTGCTGATGTTTTTTTAGTGCAAATGCTAAAAAACTGACAAGGATGACCTGGACCACTACAGACTACTATCATATGGGCAGCCTGACTAAAGGACTTCTTTTTAGAATGGGTTAAGCCATGAAAGGAGACTTTTTTTCCCCTCTTCAGAGCTCCTGAATCAAGTTTAAAGCCAAGCTATAAGGGATTAAACATCTCAGAACTTCTCTTTATAACCACAACACTCGATATGGGTTAACTATTTCAGTGCCATTGACCATGTGCTATGGTCTGCCTAAGGCACTGTTGCAACTCGTTAAGTTTTGTGCCTATATTCCATACAAGATTTGCTGTAAAAGTTACCGGTTATACTGCACCTTTAAGTCCCAGTGTCTTGGTTTATGGTGCACACAAAACATCATGGACACCACATTACAGCCAAGGATCAAGGAGTTTTCACTACATTGACAAAATAACTGAGGGTTCACAGGGGACCATAAGATTAGCAACAACATGCTTCTATATTATAACTGCACTGTACTACTAATCCCAGCCATCCTGCACTGTAACTACTCCCAGGTGTCACAATAATTTTTTTGGTGACACAAGGGTGTGTGTCTAATCCATTACTGCACCCATCTCCTAGACTACCACAGTGGGATCTGCATCTAACATCATATATGATTCTGTACAGAATTACGCTGCCCAGTAAGGAACTAAAAATGCAACTCTACATTAAAAGCTTTAAAAGCTAATTTTCAGTTGCACTGTGTAATTGTGGAAGGGGCTGAAATTCTGAATTATCCTGTCCCTTAGTAGTACAGTCTACAACAGAATAACTGCCCTGATGATTACCCCACTTAAAAACCTTACCTGGCCTCTAATTATGGCCACTTCCTTTCACTATTCTGTACTGATAGACTGCAACTACACAAAGAGACTGATGTGTAGAGAGACTGCATCTATAACAAGAAAAGTCACTCTATAAGAGGTGTAGTTTATAGATTTCTTCATATACAATTAGTGTCAATCTTTCTTTCTCTCTATACATAGATGCTGACTGTAGTCACTGGTCAATGCCCCTCCACCTACAATGGCATGGCAATCACTGACATGAGGCTCCCAAACCATTAGCACCATGCCAACTCCCTCTTGTCTTTCAGTTGGAGACTGTGGCTAATTTGTGCAGCGCTCTGAGACTCCATATAATTGCGCAAGGGGTTGATACGGGGTATTTGATTTAAAGGAAATCTGTCACTAAGTTTATGCTTTCTTAAATGAGGGAAGCATAAACTAGTGATATAATTTTGGAACAGTTCGGTATATTACTTAAATGATTCTGTTTAGCCGTTCTCCTTAAATGCAGGAGAATATGATTCTTGCCACACCCCTCCCCCGCCCTCCAGCTTCTGATTGACAGTTGACTGCCTATACACAGCATGGAAAAATAACTGCCAATCAGCAGCTGGTGGACGGAGTTTTTTACTTCTCATAAATATCCAGGACTAGTGGGGTCATGCACATAATGGAGAGGACTACTTATTGTCCATGTTATTCAGGAGGATATCTCTAAATTAGCTGCACAGATCAATGTACAGTAAGTGATGCATCATTCTATTCAGCTTCTCTGTCACTAGTGTATACTACCATTAAATAGGAAAACATAAACCTACTGACAGAGTTTCTTTAAGTTAGGCTATGGCACACTGAATCCCTGTGGTGTAACGCTACCTGCACACACAGTGAACAGTGAGGATGACTGATTAAGTTAAGGGGCAGAAAAAAAACCTGGGGTAACTGACAAAGCCTGCAGTGATGGTATCCTTATTTATCACTTGCATGGTATACACTTGTTAAAAGGTGGGATACTAGCAACAGTAATAATAGTATAATTTTTTGTTAAAGTAGCGGTAGTATTTTCTTTGATTATTCCACCACCAGTACAATCTGAATAATAATATAAACCTACAGATCTCCTGATGATGAAATCCATTTCCATAAGTCTATTGCCACCATAAATGAGCCTCCTCTTGGTCTTCAACAACCTAATAAATATATAGAATGCAGCATCCAATTACCACACACTCCATTCAGTAGTACAAAGACAAGCAACAGCTCGTTCCCTTCATTTTCGAAGTCGGAGATTTACATAGTCAATTTGCAGCTTATTTATTCTGCCCCCTGATGTTTTTTTTTTTTTTTTTTGCTTTTGGTACATTCGGGTAATCAACTAAAATTGGTTGATAAGTCTTGTATTTCAGGAATATAAAGTAAACATATTGGTAATGTAACCTTACAGGCTCAATTCATTGCAGATGTGGAGTACAATAATGATGTTTGCATTGCTCCTGGAAATGTAGGTTGCTTGTTGGCTGGGAAGAAAGCAAGAGAGAAATTTATAATATGAGATGTAAACAGATTGAGCTGAGGTAAAACATGATGTAGAGCACTGGGTGGCACTACTACTCCCAGCACAAGTTAACAGCCTGTCACAACAGCTGGGAATGGACACATGAAAGGCTTAGATAAAGCAGCCCAGAAGGCAGTATCACACATGATCAGCTCAGCAGACTGTATCACACTTGATAGGCTTAAATACATTTGCTCTGCAGTGACACATATTGTATGATCATAACTGCTGAATATCTAATTTTTTGAGGTTGACCTGGATGATAGTTCCTTAATAGAATGGGGTTTGGGTTTTAGGTCTATGAGGGGCAAAGCTTACAATTATCCTTTGAATGGGGACTCAAATGTTATCAGGTAATGCATGATACGCTTAGATGCATTGGCTCAGCAGACAGCATCATACATAATAGGGGTACATGCTCCAGCTCAGCAGGAAGGGCAAAGTGGGTACATCTAGCACTTGCCCAGACATAACAGGATGGGCAGTAGCAGATTATAGTTTGGTGGGATGGTGTCATACGAGGGGTGTTCAACCCCTTCAGAATCGGACAAATTTTTGTTTTTGCGCTTTTGTTTTTTCCTCCTCGTGTTAATAAGGCAATAGCACTTGCATTTTTTCACCTACAGACCCAGATGAGCCCTTTTTTTTGCACCACTAATTGTACTTTGCAATGGCAAGCTTAATTTTTGCATAAAGTACGCTGCAAAACCAAAAAAAAATGTAATGTGTGATGAAAAAAAACAAACAAACATTTTTTTTAACTTGGGGAGTATTTGTATTTACGCCGTTTGTCCTAGGGTAAAACTGACTTGTTATGCATGTTCCTCAAGTTGTTAAGATTACAACGATATGTAACTTGTGTAACTTTTATTTTATTTGATGGCTTTTGAAAAATTAAAACCTTTTAAAAAAAATTAATGTTCCTTTAAAATCACTCTATTACCATACTTATAGCGCTTTTATCCTTTGGTCTATGGGGCTGTGTGAGGTGTCATTTTTGCACCATGATCTGTACTTTCTATCGGTACCTTGATTGCGCATATGCAACTTTTTGATCGCTTTTTATTACAATTTTTCTGGATTTGATGTGACCAAAAATGCGCAATTTTGCACTTTGGAATTTTTTTGCGCTTACGCAATTCACCGTGAGATATCAGGAATGAAATAAATTAATAGTTTGGGCGATTACGCACGCGGTGATAACAAACATATTAATTTATTTATTTGTTTATTAATTAATTTACTTTTATTTATATAATGGAGAAAGGGGGGTGATTCAAACTTTTTTTGAAAATATTTTTATTTTTCTTACGCACTTATTAGAAGTCCCCCTGGGGGGCTTCTAGTATAACTACACTGATCTCTCATTGAGATCTATGCAGTATAGATATACTGCATAGATCAATGAGATAGGCATTCTATTCCTTTTGGCTGCTGCAGACCCCTGCCAGTAATAAATGCGGGGATCACTCCTCTGCGACCATGTCGCGGGGGGCTATACCCCTCACTAGACACCAGGGAAGTGGCAAAGGAGCATTTTAAATGTAGCTGTCAGCTTTCACAGCTGCATTTAAAAGGCTAATTAGCTAGCACGGTGATCAGACCGTGCTCGCTAATTGCTGTGGTCCCCAGCTGCAGATAGCACCCGGGATCGCGGCGGTTCAGAGCAGACACACCATGCGACCCCTCTCTGGACCCCTCTCTGTACAGTTACGCCCTCATGCGGAAAGGGGTTAATAAAGTTTTTACCTGAATATGAAGACAAAATCCTGCAAAACTTACAACTAAAGATACTATATATTTATTGTCCATAGGTAACATATTTACTAGCATTGGTCATAGTGGAATGCTATAGCCATCAACCAGGTATCATTTAACCTATCATTGTACACACCTTCATCCATATCCCCTCTCACTCTGCAAGAGTAACATCACAGCCTTTAGGAGAGTGGGATCTGCAGCGTTAGGTAGGGCTATACAGTGTCTAGGGGCAGTTTAGGGTTCTATCCTATTTAAATGACTAACATTTTGCTACATCTGATTGCATGGCCATATAGTATACCTGACATGCCTAATCTATCCTATGTTTTCTTCAGCTTTGTATAACTTTGTATAGCGCAGGGTCTGTATATTAACAAATCTTTAAACAAATCTTTAACAAATCTTAAAAGCTGGGTTTTAAAGCAAATTTCTTTTTTGTACTATTATTATTGATTCTCCTGATATCAGTCTTGCAACTGCCATAATTAATCATTCTGATTTTGACAAATTTCTATGTCAACACTCTATGCCAACATTCTAATTCAACAATCTAGGCCAACAATCTATGCCAATATTCTAACATTCTAAGCCAGCATTCTAACTGAATATTCTAAGCCTTTATTTTATACCAATAAACTAAGTAAGCATTATATGCCCACATTCTCTGTCAACCCTATTGGGGACATTTATTAAGTCTGGCTCCTTCTTCTGTTCGGCTTAAAAATATCCCCGCAGCACAGAGGATCGCAGGATTTATGTTAAGTACATAAAAGCTACATAAATGCTGTGCGCACAAAGTAAAACCTACGCTAGCTCAGAGCATAACAAGCATTTGCAAATATATTTACGCACATTGGACCCATCTGCACTAAAAAATTGTACTTCATAATTTAATAAATGCCCCCTGATATGTCAACATTCTAAGCCTACATTCCATGCAAACATTTTAAGTCAGCATTCTAATTCAGCATTTTATGCCAACATTCTATCCCAAAATTCCATGCAAATATGCTAAATGTTTCCTTGTATGTCAACAATCTAAGCCTACATTCTATGCCAACATTCTATGTCAACATTCTAATTCAGCATTTTATACTAACATCTTATACTAAAATTCTATGCGAATATTCTAAGCCTTCACTCTATGCCAACATTCTAAGTCAATATTCTCTGCTATCATTTTCTGCCCATATTATATGTCAACATTCTAAGCCTTCATTTTATGACAAAATTTTATGGTAGCATTCTATTTTAACAGTCTATATCCTCTACAGTGAAAATATTCTTTAATAAGAGCTGTAAAATGTTGACAGCTTAAAGGTATGTTCACCCTGAGCAAATTCAGCGAAATTCTGTGGCAGAATCCCGTCTGCCTCAGTGTCAAACAGTGTATCTATGGGAGGGCTTGCGCGCCTCCGCTCTCCGCTCACAGAATTAACATTTGGAAATCAGCAAATTTGCTCAATGTGAACATACTCTAAGCAGGCAAAAGTACCCTTCTTTTGTGTCTGAAGTAAAACTTGTTTGGGTTTCTTCTTGGTGCATATGTATCACCACTCTCAACTTAAATAGCTATTGTCTGATCATTCTTAAGCACAAAAATTGTTGTTTCACAGAATAATTTTTCATACTTCAGTGGAAAGCTATATTCTCTTCCCACATTATATGTCAATATTCTATGCAAGATTTCTATGCCAACATTCTATTTTAATATATACAGATCATGGCGCGATATTCAAAATTCTGTATTATTATTCTAAGCCTGCATTCCATGTCCACATTAAATGTGAAAACTTTATGCCAAAATTCTGTGTCAACATTCTAAGATTAAATTCAATATCAATATTCTAAGCCTGTATTCTGTGTTAACAATCTCCAATGTCACACATGTCCACATTCTATTACGCCAATCTATGTGAAAACTTTGTCAACATTCTATGCTAAAATTTTATGCTTACATTGCATGCCAACATTCCATTCCAATTTTCTAAGCCTACATTCTATGCCAACATTATATGTAAACATTCTAAGCCTAGATTGTATATCAACAATCTATGTCAACATTCAGTGCAACCAATCTGTCACTATTCTCATTTAAAATTCTAAGCCAACATTTAAACCTTTTACACTATTATATGCCAACATGGGAATATTTTAAGTCTTCATTCTATGCCAACATTCTAAGCCTTCATTCTATTCCAACATTCTTTATTTTTTTTATACGTTTTTGCATATCGAACATACAAAACATACACAACAAGCCCAAATATGGGCTACAATAAAGTAATACATGGTATCAGCAAAATACCTTAACAAAGGTTTCAGTTAACAGAAACATAAAAACACATGTTTATGCATGCATGCATGCCTGCCGGCATTCTTAGTCAGCATTCATAATACGTTCTTCAATGTCAACATTCTATGCCACAATTGAGCATTCCATGCCAACATTCTTTGTCAACATTCTGGGCCAACATTCTATATTAACATTTACAGAATTCAAGTTACGCAAAACTCCCCCACAGACGGGACAAAGTTGTATTGAAACCGGGAAATGGGGGACAAGGTGTTACTCAGATATAACTGTATATTACTGATATAACTGTTCTAGTAACAAACCAACTAACATATGAAGGACAACTGTACCTTTAATTAATCAAAGCATAATCTTTATTGATGAGGCAGACATAATAAAATAGTAATACAGGAAAGACGATGAATCATGACTGGCGGAGATGTTAAAAACAATAACAGCGAACATACTAACGGGGGGTAGTGCTGGTGGACAATAGACAGGATATGGACCCAACACGGGACACAAATAAAGGTTAGAAACATACCAGTGTATCCCAAAGATCAAGATAACAGACAAAGTATATTACCAAAGTGGTGGATGATGATAATGTCCGCCTGCTACCCGCGCCCCGACGTACGTTTCAGCGACTTGCCGTGTTGGGTCCATATCCTGTCTATTGTCCACCTGCACTACCCCCCGTTTGTATGTTCGCTGTTATTGTTTTTAACATCTCCGCCAGTCGTGATTCATCGTCTTTCCTGTATTACTATTTTATTATGTCTGTGTCATCAATAAAGATCATGCTTTGATTAATTAGAGGTTCAGTTGTCCTTCATGTGTTTGTTATTCTATATTAACATTCTAAGACTACATTCTATATCAACATTTTATGTAATATTTATGCGAATAAAGGAATTTGTTTATTCACCCAACAGGTGCAACGTTTCAGTCTTTTCAATGAGATCTTTTTCAAGCACCACCAGCAAAGATCTCATTGAGAAGACTGAAACATTGCACATGTTGAGTGAATAAATAAATCACTTTATTCACATATATTTGAATGCCCCCTTCTTCGTTTCTGTTATTCTAAAGTTGGAACTGCGGTCTGGTCTCTGTGATGTCGTGCACTCACTTGAGCTTGTAGCTGTACAGTGCCCTTCAGCAATTTGGATTATTACTACGCCTACAACAGATAAAAACATTCTATGCCAACATTCTATGTCAATATTCTAATACCAAATTTTGTATGATTATTTTAAGCCTGCATTTTATGTCAACATTCTATGTCCAAATTCAATGCATCATTTTCTAACAAAATTCAAAATTCTGTATTAATATTCTAAGCCTACATTCTCTGTTAAAAATCTATGTCCACATTCTATTTCAGCATTTTATGTGAAAACGTTATTAAAATTATGTGCACACATTCTTTGCCAACATTCCATTCCAAATTTCTAAGCGCAAGCTAGACTTCTCCATTTAATTTTATGTCATCAGTATATAACATTCTATAACAATACTCTATGCAATTAAGCTATTAATTTTAAGGGTAGCTTCACGCGTAATGGATTTGCAGGTAATGTACGCTGCAGGTGGCGAGGGGTTAAAGGGGCCGGGTTAAATACTCTTAGTGGAATGAAAATTCCGCTGCGGGTATGTAACCCTATTGCAAACTCGCAGCGTAAAATCCGTTGCGAATCCGGTATGTTTGAAGCTACCCTAAGTCTACATTCCTTTCCAATGTAACATGTCAAATTCTTTGTCAACATTGTATGCCAACATTCTGTGTCAAGATTCTATGCCAACATTCTAGGCATATATTGTATGCCAACAATGTATGCTAACATAATATGGGGATTTATGATCAGAGTATCTTTTTGCGTTTGGTCTATTGCTGCAGTGTGTGTAATAGACTAGGCTTTGAAACTGCAATGTATTATTAGGTTTAACAACTAGTCTATTTTTGAAGTCTGAAGTGTATTGCTGCATGAGACATTTTCAGAGTTTGTTGCAAAATTTTGTGCAACACGTAGGCATGTATCTAAATCACTCACCACACATTTTTTCTTTATGTTAAAAAATAGTCAGTATGGCTATGCTCACACATCGTTTAACAGCGTCTGTTGCATAGCAATGGACGCTGTTAAATAGCCGGCCGCCGGGCTGCACTCAGCCCGTTCCTGCAACCTGGCTGCAGGAATATTTTTTTTTCGCAATTGATTTGTGGGCACTCAAATCAATTAGCTATGTGCCGCCGCCGCTGCACATTGCGTTGTGTGAACAGCTGATGTTTCCGGACGCTGTTCAGACAGGCACATTATTCTAACGCCCGTTCTAAAGATCGGACGTTAGAATAACGATGTATGAACACAGTGGGCGGCATTGCATTCAGCAATCAGCGTCCGTTCTTTACTAAAAAAAAACACAACAATGTGTGAACATAGCCTATGGGACAATTTAGCAAAAAAAAAAAAAAAAAAAAAGGAAAAGTAGTAAATAGTAAATCATCCTTAGACGATATCATGGTGTAAGAATGAGCAGCATAATCTTTGAAAAAGTAGAACATTTATGCAATACTACACAGTTTCTATGGCACATTCTGTGTCAAAATCCTCTGCCAATATTCTGTGTCAACATTCTACGCAGTTGTGTAACACGGTCTATATAGTTGATAAATTTCCCCTATTGTATTCTTTTCCTCTTTTACAGGCAGGCAGGGATGGGGGAAAGCTATGTAACAAGAGATAACGCACACCATAATACTTATGAGCACCCTCCACACTTCCGAGCTCCACCAGTCCGGACAAAGCATCCAATATATACAATAGTAGTGAAGGAAAAAAGTGATTAGCTCACCATATTGCCGCCAGCTTCGGGTTACAAAACCCACTGTGCTCCAATTATAAGGAGCAATATACTCACGGAGTCGGTATGACTTAAATCTTTTTTTATTTTCTTCTCTTTGAAGTAAATGCAGCAAAAAGTTAACATGCTCACAGCTGATGTTACTCTCAAACTCGGACGCCCAAGTACGTCCTCCTCGCGGACGTTTCGGAGGATACAGACTCCTCCTTCCTCATGCGCATGAGGAAGGAGGAGTCTGTATCCTCCGAAACGTCCGCGAGGAGGACGTACTTGGGCGTCCGAGTTTGAGAGTAACATCAGCTGTGAGCATGTTAACTTTTTGCTGCATTTACTTCAAAGAGAAGAAAATAAAAAAAGATTTAAGTCATACCGACTCCGTGAGTATATTGCTCCTTATAATTGGAGCACAGTGGGTTTTGTAACCCGAAGCTGGCGGCAATATGGTGAGCTAATCACTTTTTTCCTTCACTACTATTGTATATAAGGGATGGGGGAAAGGTAACAAAGTTAAAGCGAATGCAGGAACATCTCTGCTTTTTTTTTTTTTTACCTTAATCAATTGGTGCCTGGTTCCTGCGTCTTTTCCCGAACACTGGCCCGCCCTGGAGCACTGGGGGGAAGGCTCAGTGCCCCCAGTGTGGCGATGTCCCCTCCCCACTGTGACGTGTCTCCATTGATTCTAGAGGGGAGGGAATTTTGTCACACTGGGAGGCAGCAGGCCTATCCCCAGTGCTCCAGGGTGGGCCGGTGCCCGTGAATAAAACAGCACGGGAACCAGGGGAGTTTTGAAAAAAGGACTGCTCCACCAGGATCCCTTATTATTTAAGGTTAAAAAAATTGCGATGTAGCTAATGGTACATTCGTTTTAAATAACTACCAGTACAATATAAAACTAAGTATAAAGCAATTGCCATATATTTTCTCTATACTATGATTATAAACCAGTTGTCATTTTTTACACTGTGACTTCCTGAGATGTTTTTACAATTTCTTCTAACATGATGCAGTAAAATGTATTATTTTTACCTAAGCATTCTAAAATGAGTGTTACATACTATTCTTGTAACACATCTGCATCCTTCATGTGTTATCTAAGCCATCTTAAATTCAGGTCTGTTGTAGTCACTGATCCCTTGGACTTCGACTTTGCCTAAATAAATTAATTATTCAAAGCAGAACCTTGTTCCTAAGTGAAGATGACCGGACATGTCTGCCAAATTATGGGGTGATTAAACGGGCCACATAGAATTCAGACCCCGGCCTATTGCATTAAATCGAACATATTTAGAAGAAATTGATTACAGTACTTAAGCAAATTAAATAATCCAAAATAACAGCCAGCAAATTCCTGCAAAACCCATCTGCTTGCTTGGATCAACGCACAATAACCATTTGTGGTGACAAGTGTTTGCTGCTGGTCTCCAAATTGTTTGAATAATAATAATAGCGCTCTGTGCTTCGAGGAGCCGCCAACAGAATGTATGCACAGAGGGATTTAAATGAACATTCCACTAATCAACAAAAATCCCAATGCACACCACTTAATTCTAAGAAATAGAAGAAATATCCAGAGATGCCCTTTAAAGATGTTGACCCCTCCTCAAAATGTCACCTTCCGAATCCTTGACCTAGGAGCTGAGAAACAGGTTAATGAAAAATTAGTTCATTTGCTAAGGTTCCATTCACTGTGATTTAAGATAAACAAATTTATTCTGAACAAACCAAATTTTCTCCGATTTCTTTTTTTTTTATTTGGAATTATCCAAATCCATTTTTTTTTTTATTTACTTTAGTTTAATCTGTACAGAAGAAGAGACAAGAGTTGAACTAAATTCCATCTGTGCAGCAAGTACCAATAATAAAAGCATCACCACTTTTACTCTTAACCCCTTGCTGCAAGATGACGTTCCAGGAACATCAAAACCAGGGTGTTTCCACATCATGACGTTCCAGGAATGTTATGATATTGTCAAGGCTGCGGCGGCATCCCGCGCTCCGTTCCACCGCCGCAACTCCTCCTCCCCGAGGCCAGCCGCCGGTGTCCAAGTACCGGGACTCGGCGCTGCTGCTAGTTAGGCCCCTGGGGGCGCCTCACCTTCCTCCGCTCCTGTCTCTCGCTGTGCCGGCCGGCGCGTGCGTCCCCGCCTCCTAGGGCGCGTGCGCGCCGGCTGTCTCAGCTTTAAAGGGCCAGTCCGCCCCTAATTGGAAGTTACACTGAATCACTCCTTATAAATCCCAGCATGCCCTGTCCATCGTGTTGGAGCCTGTACATGCTTCCCATAGCGTTTGGCCCAGCTCCCTGTTGTTCCTGACCTCAGTCCTTGTTCCTTGTTGCTGTCCGCTACATGGTCCCTAGTCCCTGTCCGCTGCCTTCCTATTGTTCCTGAGTACTGTCTGCCACCTGCGATTACGCCTACAGACCTCTGCCTGCACTATCTCCTGCCTACTGCTCCTGCCACGCCTCGCCTGCCGTCACTAGCAACCAAGCCAGGGGTAGCGACCTGGGGGTCGCCTGCTGCAGCAAGTCCATTCTGCCTTGCGGCGGGCTCTGGTGAAAACCCGCGGCCCCTTAGACTCCACTCCCTGGTTAGGTTAGTGCCATCGCTAGTGACGGCTCAGTGGATCCACGACTCCAGGCGTTACAGTAGGCTCCAACCATGGATCCCGGAGTGGTGTCTGATATCCGTGACGTAGCCAGAGTGGTCGCCCAACAGGCGCAACAGATCCAGCAACAGTCGCAGCAGATCCAGCAACTGACTGCCGCCTTACAGCAGCATACTACAGCCCAGTGCTCACCACCTCCTGCAGCCTCTTCGAGACTTCAATTGGCTCTCCCAAGTAAATACGGAGGTGATCCCAAGTTGTGCAGAGGATTCCTGACTCAATGCACCATGCATATTGAACTCTTAAGTAGTCAGTTTCCCACCGAGCGCTCTAAAGTGGCTTTCATCATCAGCCTATTGGAGGGTAGAGCTCTGGCTTGGGCCACGCCGCTGTGGGACCGAGATGACCCTGCTGCTGCCAATCTCCGAACCTTTCTGGACGAGTTTCGCTCCGTCTTTGAGGAACCTGTCTGTGCGTCTTCGGCTGAGACTGCTCTCCTCAATCTCTCTCAAGGGAGTTCGTCCATTGGCGACTACGCCATCCAGTTCCGCACCCTGGCAGCTGAATTAGACTGGAATGAGGCCGCTCTAATAGTCACCTTCAAGAAGGGCCTGTCCAGTCGGGTGAAAGACGTGCTCTCCGCTCGAGATCTTCCTACCTCCTTGAACGATCTCATTCTTCTGGCTACAACCGGTTTTCCGAGAGAGAGGAGGAGGTCTGGCAAGAACGGCGACTAAGCCTGCCCCGTCGCCATCACCGGCTGGCACCGGTTTTCCAGAATCCCGTCGCTCCAGTACCCCAGTCGACTCCTGAAGTTCCCATGCAGGTAGAATGAGCTCAACTGACGTCAGATGAGAGAGCTCGTCGACTGGAGCTGAATCTCTGCCTCTATTGCGGTGGCTCTGATAATTTCCGGCAGAGATGTCCCCAACGTCCTCAGCGTCTGGGAAACGCTCACACCTAGGTCCGGTAGGAGAGGCCTCCCTAGGTGTGAATGCTACCTCTCCAAGGTTTTCTATGCCAGTGTCCATCCAGACACCCTCAGGACAAACTCACCAGACTACTGCCTTCATCGACTCTGGGTCTGCAGGCAGTTTCATTGCAACCACATTGGTCCAAAGATGGCGGCTCTTACCGAAGCTGTACACTACCAGACTGCACCTCTAGTCCTCCAGGTGGGCGCTTTACATCAGGAGAAGATCTCCTTCTACGTCTTGCGCCATTCCTCTTTCTTGGAGAGAAGACTCAAAAAGAGACTGCAAGAGACCTCGGCGCTGGACTTGAGACATATACTCCAATGGTCAGGGAGCTATTAGAAACCAACTTCTTTATTCCGAGCAACGCGTTTCGGCGGCGTACCGTCGCCTTTATCAAGCTCCTACAGTGTATTGGACTGACAGTCCCTTTATACAATACATGTGTTCATAGTACCGCCCACCTAGGGGCGGGAGAGTAGCACATACTCACTCTATACATGCAACAAACCAAGTGAGAGAAATCCCCCTGACTTTTACAGACATTTGAAATACATCCACTGTTTTCTCATTATGTAGTTTGAAATAACACCTACAAACTCTGGTGTATGATCTTCACATAGTGGATCCCCTCCACACTTGACTCCATTGTACAAACTGCAAGCCGACAAACTACCATGACATCACATCCGCCATTCCTCTTCCGACATCCTGCTGGGCCTCCCTTGGCAGCAATTACATACCCCTAAGCTAGACTGGAGAATCGGGGAGATTCTCAGTTGGGGTATGGATTGTCCAAACTGGTGTCCGAAGCCTCCTCAGCCAAAGTGCTCTATGACATCACCTGACTCCGTCAAGCCTCTACCCGGCCTACCGGCGGAATATCGAGACTTGGGTGATGTCTTTTCTGCCAAAGAGGCGGACTCTCTACCCCCTCAGCGGCCGTACGATTGTCCCATAGACCTCCTTCCTGGAATTTCTCCACGAGGTCGGGTGTACCCTCTCTCCGTACCCGAGACTGAGGCCTTGTCCTCCTACATCCGGGAGAACATACAGAAGGGTTTCACCTGCAAACCCACGTCCCCTGCTGGCGCAGGATTCTTCTTTGTGCAGAAGAAGGACGGTTCTCTCTGCCCATGCATAGTCTACCGGGGCCTAAATAAGGTGACTGTCAAGAACCGATATCCTCTTCCACTTATCCCTGAACTATTCGACCGTCTCCATGGAGCCAGGATCTTCTCCAAGCTGGATTTCAGGGGAGCGTACAATTTAATCTGTATTCGTTTTATTACCATTTTACCGTTTTAATACCAGAGATGGGCACTACGAATACTTGGTTATGCCATTCGGCTTATGCAATGCCCCAGCGGTCTTCCAGGAATTCCGTGACCTCCTCTATGTCTGAGTCATCGTCTATCTTGACGACATTCTGGTCTTCTCCCCTGACCAGCAGACTCACGTTACACAAGTACGTCAGGTCCTACGAAGACTACGGGCCAATCATTTGTACGCCAAGCTGGAGAAGTGCGTTTTCCATTAGCGCAGCCTTCCGTTTCTTGGGTATATTGTCTCCGATCGGGGTATACAAATGGATCCAGCCAAACTTTCAGCTGTTCTCCAGTGGCCACGTCCTGTGGGACTCAGAGCTATCCAACGCCTCCTAGGATTTGCCAACTACTAACGGCAGTTCATCCCACATTTCTCTACCCTGGTCGCACCCATCGTGGCACTCACTAAGAAGAAGGCGGATCCCAGGCATTGGCCACCTGAGGCCGTGCAAGCCTTCACTAGCCTAAAGTCTGCCTTTGCCTCTGCTCCTGCTCTAGTCTGCCCCGATGCCACCAAGCCGTTTTCACTTGAGGTTGACGCATCTTCAGTGGGCGCTGGAGCCGTCCTCTCACAAAGGGACGCATCAGGCAAGACCAGAACCTGTGGGTTCTTCTCAAAGACTTTCTCCCCAGCCGAGAGGAACTATACTATTGGTGACCGAGAACTCTTGGCGATTAAGTTGGCACTGGAAGAGTGGCGTCATCTCCTAGAGGGGGCTAGGCATCCGGTCAACATCTACACGGACCACAAGAACCTTCTCTACCTCCAATCGGCCCAACGCCTCAATCCCCGGCAGGCCAGGTGGTCGCTCCTCTTCTCACGATTCAACTTCGTCATTCATTTCCGTCCGGCTGTTAAGAACGTGAAAGCCGATGCACTTTCCCGAGCATCTGATGTTATGGGGCAAGAGGAATCCCCTCGCCACATTATACCTCCCGATCGTCTAGTGCCAGTTGCCACCTCTACTCTTCAGAGAGTGCCTCCCGGAAAGACCTTATGTGCACCCTGCACTTCGAAGACGAATTTTGAAGTGGGGTCATTCCTCTTTGGTGGCCGGGCATCTGGGAGCTCAAAAGACCAGGCAACTGATCTCCCGCCACTACTGGTGGCCCAACCTACTCCAAGATGTCAAGGACTTTGTGGCTTCCTGTACCATCTGTGCCAGGAACAAGTCCTCCCGTCTAAGACCTGCCGGCCTACTACAGCCCTTGCCAGTTCCAGACCGTCCCTGGTGCCATATAGGCATGGACTTTGTCACAGACTTGCCTCCATCTGCGGGTAACACTGTCATTTGGGTTGTTACAGACCGCTTCTCCAAAATGTCTCACTTTGTGGCTCTTCCTGGACTACCATCCGCTCCTCATCTGGCCCAGTTGTTCTTTCAGCATATCTTCCGCCTACAAGGCCTTCCTCTTCATATTGTGTCAGACAGAGGCTCACAATTCGTCTCCAGATTCTGGCGTGCTCTCTGTTCACAACTCCAAGTGAAGCTGGATTTCTCGTCAGCCTATCATCCCCAGACCAACGGGCAAGTGGAAAGGGTCAATCAAGTCCTTGGCAATCTACGACACTTCGTCTCTGCTTGCCAGGACAACTGGTCCAGTCTGCTTCCATGGGCAGAATTTTCATACAACCATCTGGACTCGAGTTCCACAGGCAAGTCACCCTTCTATGTGGTCTATGGTCGTCACCCTCGTCCTCCTCTACCTCTCTCCTCGTCTTCCGAGGTTCCAGCCGTCGAAGAACTGGTGTCAGACCTTCAGTCCTTGCTCAATGCTTCCGACCGCATGAAGGTCCAGGCGGATAAGAGGAGAAGACCTGCAACAAACTTTTCCCCTGGTGACAAAGTTTGGCTTTCAGCCAAATATGTCCGGCTCAAAATTCCCAGCTACAAATATGGGCCTCGATTCCTCAGACTTTTTTCGGTGCTAAAACGCATCAATCCACCTACAAACTCCGTCTACCCCCTACTATGCGGATCCCGAACTCCTTCCACGTCTCCCTCTTAAAGCCAGTGGTCCTCAACCGATTCTCTAGTAAATCCCCGTTCACTTCTCCTCAAGCTGTCTCGGACGATGTCTATGTTGTTAAAGATATCCTGGCAATGAAGACGGTCAGAGGAAAACACTTTTTTCTAGTGGACTGGAGAGGTTTTGGTCCTGAGAAAAGATCCTGGGAACCCGAGACTAACATCCTGGACCAAGATCTTATCAAGAGATTTCTGCAGGCAAGAAAGAGGGGAAGGCCAAAGGGGGGGGTACTGTCACGGCTGCGGCGTCCAAGTACCGGGACCCGGCGCTGCTGCTAGTTCGGCCCCTGGGGGCGCCTCACCTTCCTCCGCTCCTGTCTCTCGCTGTGCCGGCCGGCGCGCGTCCCCGCCTCCTAGGGCGCGCGTCGGCTGTCTCAGATTTAAAGGGCCATCTCCTGCCTACTGCTCCTGCCACGCCTCGACTGCCGTCACTAGCAACCAAGCCAGGGGTAGAGACCTAGGGGTTGCCTGCCACAGCAAGTCCATCCCGCCTTGCGGCGGGCTCTGGTGAAAACCAGCGGCCCCTTAGACTCTGCTCCCTGGTGAGGTTAGTGCCATTGCTAGTGACGGTTCAGTGGATCCACGACTCCTGGCGTTACTTATATGTAGGGGCTCCTTAAAGCAAGCTAAAGAGCTCTGCATCTCATTGGTTATGGTGCCCTGCATCCAGTCCAGCAAGTGTTGACTGAGCAGCAGGCCATACAGCATATGTCGCCTGCCCCCTCTGTGCATCTAGTATTATAGTATATAGGCCTCTCTATGCAATTAGCCCCCCAGTAGATATAATCCACCATTTAACTACTCCCTCCTCTGTAGATTGTCTCCCTGGTAGGTAAGCATCCACCTTGTATGTAATCCTACACCAGTAGGTAATACTCCCCTGTAGGTAATCCCCTTGTATGTACTTTAGTATTCTCCATATAGACCCCCAATAGAGATCTCCCTGGTAATCTTCCTGGTGGTTAGTACCACCCTCCCTAGTAGCCTGTATGCCCCAAATAAGTAATCATCCCTCTTGTGGCTAACCAGTGCCCCCACTCCTACACTTGTAGATAGCACCCCCCCCTGTACGCCTTAGCCTCTATAATTAAAAAAAAAAAAAAGCTATACTTACCGGCTGCAGCACTGCATTCTTCCAGCATTTGTTCTTCCTCCCCACTCTGTGAGTGCACAACTAATCAACTATATCAATTGAGCTCCAAAGAGCTATGGGAGAGAGCAGCCTTGTGGGGCTAGAGGCATAATGCTGCCTGCAGCCATGAGTGTAACTGGCAGGATGGGAGAAATGGCTCTACCCTGTTCAATTACAGTGCCATGTTTAACTGTACGCACTCATCTGAAGCACATACAGTTAAGCAGCACTCTGCGGCCGAGTGGGCTTCCCCGATAGCAGGGGTCCTGGAACTCGCCTGGGTGCTAATCCCAGTGGTGGCCCTAGGTATTCACTCGGAAACCAAGAAGGGCAAATGCCACCCTGCCCCCCAGGGCAATCCACCCCTGTCAGAGGTCCCCAGTCTGTGTAGGCTGCACCTTTCCTAGACATAGCACTACCTGGTTACAAATCCTAAAACATACTGCAGTAATACAGTATAAGGCACATGAAACACCCAACCAGGTGGTGCAGATGTAGCTGCCAAAGGGTTATGGTTCCTCTGCTTAATAAGAAGACGCCATGTTTAAGGGGTAATAATTTGTTAATATTAGACAATTTTCCTTTTTGCTTTACTTTTAGACTATGAGGATGATATTTGTAAGTGAAGCTGCTCACTGACATCACACAGATGATTTCTCTGGGGAAGGCTGAGAAGGATTTAGATTTATAATTAGAGTAATACCCTCAGGATTACTTAACAAATATAATTATTTAATGATTTGCAGCAGTTATGCCTGGTGTTATCAGAAGGCAGCTGACAATGACAGGTAGAATATACCTAACATTATATTGTATTTGTATTTCCTATTACATTTTCTACGCTTTACAAGCATTTTACGGTCTCCTATAATTCAGCCATATGACAGTAAATGGAAAAATATTCAGATTTCCACGACTATAAAATGTAATAAAAGTCTTGTTAAGGGCGATAACAAGATTCCTTGAAAATGTGACCCATGATCAGTTGTATTACTACACCACATTAGGGTAAATTATATTCCGTTATGCATAACATCCAAACTGTGTCATGGAGTCATGGTCGGATTGCTCCTATCCTCTGGCAAAACAAAATGTTTTGGGATAAGGCTTAGAGCTGGAGAGGGGTAAGTGGGAACAATCAGAAGTGGTGCCAATCTGGTGTTGATTTATTCCTGCCCCATAATGTTCTTAGAAAAGAGGGCACCTACTTGCTTTCAGAAGCATAGCCATAGTGGGTGGGGAAGTAGAGGTCACACCAGGACCCTGATGCTTGAGCAGTCCCCTCTTCCACATAAGACATCATTATTATGATTGACACATGGTAGGTGTAGCTTTATATCACACCTTCTCTTGCCCTTTCCATCTTTTGTTGAAGAGATCCATATAATTATCAAAACAGATTAAAGGAGTGGTGCAGCGTTGAACATTTATTCACTAAATAACACACATTACGAAGTTATACAACATTGTAATGTGTGTTATTTAAGTGAATGGCCCCCTTCCCCATGTTCCCCCCACCGTGGAAGTGTGGTGCATTATACTCACCGACCCCGGCCGCCATCTTGGGTCGACCACGTCATCTTTGGCAGCTGAGCAGCTGTTGACGGTGGCAGAGGGGGGCTGGCATGAGGAACGGCTGGAGAGGTCCGGCCGGCCTCCCGAAGATGACGTTGTTGACCCAAGATGGTGGACGGGGTCGACAGCAATTGAGTAAGTATACTGCACCACATTTCCGGGGTGGGGGGAAGACAGGGAAGGGGGCCATTCACTTAAATAAGACACATTACAAAGTTGTATAACTTTGTAATGCGTGTTATTTAGTGGATAAATGTTAAACGCCGCACTACCCCTTTATTCTCCTTAAATCAATGAGGTGGAGCTCAGAATGAACTAACACCCCTAGGCTCTCCTAAAGATCAAAACCTGTAGAAGGTGTAATAGGCTTTTTTAGGGCAAGGAGTAGAATGATGTGTAATGTGCAGAGTATGTCAGGTAATGCATTGTATAATATGGAGGAATCTTAGGAAGGAAGTTCATGACAGATTGGCAGATTTTTCTCTTCTCTTTTTCTTAGATTTGCTTCTCTTAACAAAAGCAGATGCATCCATGTCTATGAAAACCCTTCATGAGTATCATGCAGTATCGTAATATGTACTCAGATTGTTTTTAACAGGATTGTTAAGGGCGTTTAATAGGATTTGCCTCCTTGGAGACTTCTGTTCTACTTTACAAGGATCAGTAATGTACACCTATGACAGATCGGGTTATTTACTCCACTCAGTGCAGCTCAGGCCCAAAAATGTGACTTGAGGTTAAAATAATTTTAACAGAATCCAAAAAGCTTTTTGTTGCAGATGTAAAAATTGTTCATTGGAATAATGCTGACAGCCTTGGCATTGTGAGACTCTAAGTCACTGCTCCTCCTGTAAAACGACACTGTGCAAGTCATCCACTGTGTGTGCCAGTTAATAAAAGTCAACTTGGATGCTGACAATGGGTATTTGGCCAAATATAGAAACTGATTAAACAGAAATTTGATTGGCCTAAAAGAGCAAAGACTACAGGCAAACAAAAAGGAAAATAGCAAATAAAATATTTACCAATCTATTTTACTGAATGCAATAGCTTTGCAGTAGCATACCCCTCCTCCTCATTATTACAACACTGGATATTACCTATTTTGTGCAAAGTACAGATCTTGCTATATAGATCAAGTTAGTTGTTGTATCGCTGTGGTGTTACCATGTGTCACTGAATTAAAAACTGTATTCCAAAAGGTTTTCTTTTAAAGTGTACCTTTCTTATTATACTGGCAGCAGGATAACCTGTAAGGATAACCTGTGCTTATATAAACTGTATAGGGGCACATGAAGGGCTTAAATAAACTATAAGGGGCCACAGAAAAGGCTTTTACACTATATGGGGGCACAGAGGGGGCATAGAGGAGACATGTATACTATTTCAGGACAGAGGAAATTTTTATGTACTATAAAGAGGCATAGAGGAAGCATGTATAATATATGGGGGCACAGAAAGAGCCTATAGAATATTGGTCCACAGAGATCTATATATACTGCATGGGGGGCTATGCTGTGCTATATAGGATCACAAAGGGGGCACTTGATTCTAAGTACTATATAGGGGCATAGAGATAGTCTTGAAACCAAATGGAAGCACAAAGAGGCCTAAATAATATACCATGGCATATGAGTTGGACCTATATATTGTACAGGAGCACAGAGGAGGCCTAAATACTTTACTTGGGGCACAGAGGGTGCTTAACACTATATAGGGGAGCAAAAAGGCAATCTGGACTTTTCAAAGGCATTTGATACTGTGCTTCATGAAAGGTTCATCCATAAAATGAGGATGCTGGGAGGGTAGTCATTAATAGGACATTCTCAGATCTGGTCTCAGTTACTAGAGGGGTACCGCAGGGGTCAGTATTGGGTCTACTTCTTTTTAACATTTTTTATAATGACCTTGTAAAGGGGCTACAGAGTACAATCTACATTTTTGAAGATGACACTAAACAAGGTAAAGTAACAGAAAAGGATAATATAATATTACAGAGGGACTTGGAGAAGCTGGAGGCTTGGGCAAGGAAATGGCAAATTAAGTTTATTGTGGATAAATGTAAGGTTATGCACTTGGGCCGTACAAATAATAAGTAAATTATGTGCTAAATAATAAAACACTGGATAAAACTGCTTCCAAAAAAAAACCTGGGGGTATTGGTGGATAGTAAGCTGAACTTTAGTGATCAGTGCCAGGGAGCGGCTGCCAATACTAATAAAATAATGTGATGCATGAAAAGAGGCATAGATGCTAAATATAGTAAAAACATAGTTTTGCCTCTTTATAAATCACTGGTCAGACCACATATGGAATACTGTGTACAGTTTTGGGGACCTGTATATAAGAAGGACACAGCTGAACTCGAGCTGGTGCAGAGGAGGGTAACCAAGGTCATTAAGGGAATGGGTGGGTTACAGTAGCAAGACAGGTTGTCAAGATTGGGGCTTTTTAGTTTAGAAAAAAGACGTCTTAGAGGCGATCTGATCACAATGTATATAATATATGAACGGACAGTACAGAGATCTTTGTAGTGATCTTTTTACACCTAGGCCTGTAACCATAACAAGGGGCATCCTCTAGGTTTAGAAGAAAGAAGGTTTCACCCTCAGCACACACAGGGATTCTTTACTGTAAGAGAAGTGAGACTAGAGAACTCTCTACCACATGATGTTGTCATGGCCGAGTCATTGATCCCTAGATGACCCAGGACATACCGGTACGCCATAGGTTACTGTCCCCAGACAACCCTGGGCATACCGGTACGTCCTGGACTATGAAGCGCGCTCCAAAGCGGAGCACGCTTCATAGGAGGTGGGGGCCGGCTGCAGTGAGCAGTCCGGCCCTCACCGTTAATGACAGGCTGCAGTGATCAAGCTGCAGCATGTCATTAACCCCTTAAATGCTCAGATCGCTGCACGACCGCGGCAGTCCCCTGTCACTTACCGATCTGAACCCCTGCAGTGCGACTGCGGGGGTTCTGATCGTTTTAATGGACCAACGGAGGTCTCTCACCTTCCTCTGTGCAGACGGATCAGCGCTCTGATGATGAAGTCTTCCAAAGGCAGGCTGAATCAGTAGAGTATGCCTATGGCATAACAATGATCAGTGAGTATAATCTAATAATTGTATGTAAAAGTCCCCCAAGGGGACCTAAAATGTAAAAAAAATGAAAAATGTCTTTATAAATACCCCAAAGCCCCTTCCCCAATAAAATTTTAAATAACCCCCCCTTTCCCATTATATAATTAAAACAAATAAAAATAAATAAACATATAATATACCGTAGCGTGGGTAATTGTCCGATCTATTAAAATATAACAATCGTCATCAATAACGGCGAACGTCATAGAAGAAATTATGGAAAAAAGTGCCAGGATTACCTATTTTTTGTTACATTATATATTTAAAAAAAATAATAAAAAGTGATCAAAATATCCGATCTTCACAATTATGGTATTAATAAAAACTAGAGATAATGGTAGAAAAAATGACACCCCATACAGCCCCGTGAAAAAACAAAAAAAAAAAAAACAATAACGTTACAAAAAAATATATATAAAATAAGAAAATATGAGTAAATCTGCATGTGGTTGTGTTCCGACTGACCTATAGAGTAATAGTATCATGTCGCTTTTACCGTATAGTGCATTACGTAGACACAGGAACCCCCCAAACGTTACCATATTGCTTTTTTTTAAAATTTAACCAATTTATATCTTCATAGATAATAAGTTTGGGGTTCCATTATATATGTTATGGTAGAATGAAAGATGAAAGCCATTACAAAGTAAGATACAGACCCACCATAGACATGAAAATAGTTAAAAGCAGCCCCCCCCCCCCCCCCGAACTGCCAAAAAAACTTCAACAAAAATAATAATGCTCTTGGTTACTATTTGCAAAACTACCCCACCATGTTACGGTGGCCTCATACCGGGGCAGCCCTACACTGTACTATGGCCTCTCCATGGCATGAAATATGCCTATGCTCTGGGCATGCAAGATCCATCCTATACCAGCAAAAGTAATTATACCACCTGGGTGGGATAGGTGGAGTGCACAACTAAGTAGAGGCAGTCACTCCCCCTATCTGGAATACAGAAAAAAAGACAAATTAGGTCAGCTCTCCTAGAACACCGTTCACACTAGGCAGGAGCACGTTGCTATGGCTGAAATTGCAAACACACAGAAACACAGAAAAATGCAACAGCTCACCACAATGGCAAGATACAGAACCACCATAGACATGAAAATAGTTAAAAGCAGCCCCCCAAACTGCCAAAAAAAAAACTTCCACAAAAATAATGAGGCTCTTAGTTACCATTACGTTACGGTGGCCTCATAGCGGGACATGGTGGGTCTGTATCTTGCCTGGGTCTTGTGGTGAGCTGTTGCATTTTTCTCTGTTTTTGTGTGTTTGCAATTTCAACCATAGCAATGTGCTCCTGCCTAGTGTGAATGGTGTTCTAGGAGAGCTGACCAAAACCAAATTTGTCTTTTTTTCCATTAGAAAGAACAACTACTCCTGTAAAAAAACAAGCCCTTACATGGCCCTGTAGATAGAAAAATGAAAGTGCTAGAGCTCTTAGAAGGAAAGGAGGAAAAAACGAAAACATAAAAATGAAAATTTGTGTGGTCCACTGGGTCATTTTAGGCTTGGTCCTCAAGGGCTAAATAAGTTCAAGGGAGGCCTGGATGCTTGAAAAATATAATATTACAAAATAAGGGCATTAGATTTCTGGTGATACACTAGAATCTGTTTAGACAATGGAATTCAATTTATTTCAATGGCCAGCCTTATCAGGTTTGTTATGCATGGCCATTTGCAAACAGTGGGGACCACTTAAAATCAGAAGAGGATCCCTGGTCTGAAACAGGGTCTAATTTGTACAACTCGCAGAGGCGATGATCTCCCTCGCCCCTTCATGACATCCTGTCAGCTGTAATAAGCCTGCAGACAGCTGCACCCACTCTGCCCCCAGATCTTTATTCAAATTTCTTCTCTGATTAGAAGACATTTTATTGACAGACACTTCTCATTTCAACCTTCATCCTGTAATTTAACGAAAATTAATTTGCAATGTATTACTTTAATAATGTTAAATTTGCTCGGGGTAACTGGTTATATTCGAAAGCAAAGAATTCTAATAAGGGAAACCCAACCTGGCCTCACAAAAATTTTAGCAAAGCTTGGTTATAAATATCAGCGATATCTTCCTAAATTGGAGAGGAAATTATGTACAACAACTGGAATTTCAAAAATATTTTGTTTATTTGTTAATTATAAATTGGAACTGGGACAGTGGAAATTATGTTTGAAGCACCCCCTGCTGCCCAGAGAACACTGCTACTTTCTTGCAAAAACAGTAATACATCTATCCTCAGATTGTGGATGTGAGCTGCAAAACTGCACTCAAACTGGTCTGTTATGGAGGAAAGCAGCCATGTTTTTGTAAGCCTAAATATCTCCTTAAGTACAGTTTTTATGCCAGATTTGCTGCATCATTACGAAGGGTTCACAAATAATGTTGAGTAGACCCTGTCCATGTTTGGGCCTGGCGTTGAAAGTCTGATAAGCAGTCAATCAGCAAATGTTATTGGTTTGGACATTGTAGCGCAATCAAAGCCATGCCCAGTATGCACATGGCTGTTATTGGACAGGTGGGACATGTGACCCTTACGGTATAACAGCGGTGGTCACATGCCCCGCTGCCAGTGTGCTGCTGATTAGTGTAGGGCGAGGATGCTACTGGTAGGCAGGAACACATAGGCAGGGAAACAACAAAAGTGATTCTCCAAAGTGCTCTTCTCACACCTCTGGGCAATACATCCATGAGTTAGGAGCTGTGTGGCCAATACATCCATGAGTTAGGCACTGTGGTCAGTATATCTATGAGTAAGGCAATAAGGGCTTTGTTTCCACTTCAACCTTCAGATAGGCACTAACTGTGGCAATATATTTAAATGTTGCCACAGTTAGGCAATTAGTGTGTGCCTATTATATCCAAGTGTTGCCGCAGTTAGACAATCAGTATGTGGCTCATGTATCCTACTGCTGTCGCAGTTAGGCAATCAGAGTGTTGCTCATATATCCAAGTCTTGCTGCAGATAGAAAATCAGTGTATGGCTAAGACAGTACATTATTTGTCCCTACATCAACATGTATGACATATACTTGGCTTCATCAGTTATGCAGCACAAACAAACAATGTTCCCCCTTTGCAGCAATGTGAGTGATGCCATCTGTAAAGCCTTGGTCGCTAGTCCTTGCCTTATAGCAAAAACCAAGTAGTAGAAATCACAGATACTTCATTAATCTTGCAAAGTTCCTTAAGTGACAAAAAAGTTTCAAATCTTGTACATCAACATATAGAAAATACAAAACATATTACCATATGCTCTGCATGATCAATGGAGAAGTGAGAGCTTGCAGATTTTTGGCATGAAGATTGGAGGCTCCATGCCGAGCACGTGGTGATATTTTCAGTATTTTCTATATGGGATCTATGTTGATATACAAGATTTGAAACTTTTTTTTCCTAAAGGAACATTGCGAGATTAATGAATTGTCTGTGACTTCTATTATTGGGTTCATCAATTATGCAACATTGCTGTATATACTGGTAAGTTGTGGAATTCCCACCCCTTGATGCAATTGCTTTTAAACATTGTTAAAGATGGGATATTTTGTATATTTAGTGAAGCCATTACAATATGGTGCTGACCTTCTAAACTTTAAGAGATATTTACATTCCTTACAGCTTACGTAAGTAACCACTAGTGCTATGTACGTAAGTAACTGCTTTTGTACCTCAGCCAATGAAATACTGACACAAGCCTTAGTAGAAGAATACACTCCCCCAGGGTATATAAACTGGCTGCCATCTTTAAATAAAGGAGAACCCCCTTAACCATCCATGTGTCAGGGTGTTTGATTCTTAATGTGCACTATAAACTTTATAACAGCATCCATAACAGCATTTACTGTATGTACTTACATGATGTATTGTGATAATGATTATGTGCACTATACACTTACATTATACAGTTATTAGGCTATTGGAGGTGTTTGTATAGTAACAACAGTCCAAGTAATGCAGTAGCTTTTCATGACATGGATTGTAATCACTGAATTGAAGTAATACCTTCAGCCCTGACACTGCCAGCAAGGATAAAGGCACGCATTTTCTGTATCTGAAGCCGCAGATCACACAACAAAATGTATTTTGTTGTATATTTTATTATAAGCAGAATATACAGCATGATTGGGGAATAAATTGTCATTTTTTTTCTTTGTGGAACGTGATGCAATGAACCACACTATTTTTGTTACCACAGTCTGTCTGGTGTGCTGAGGGTTTTTTGTCCATTTTAGGTTTTTTGTCCAGCTAGATAAATAAAATCAATTGTTCATAAATAAGCTCCTATATATTAGTTTTTTTGTATTCCCATGCAAGAGATTATAGGGATATCGTAATGTGTTCTATGTCAGTAATGTCAGGTATCATTATATTGCTAATAATATCTTTCCGTTAAAAAAATAAATAAATCAGATGAAAGAGTCAACCTCAGCTGCAGGATGGCATTTCATGATTCCTATCATCATCATTATCGAGTCTATTGTCTGATATGGAACAGACACTATCAGCCTCACAATAAATGGACTCCTCATCCTTTAATTTATAGAATTGTTACTGTCTTATTTATAATCCATCGCCATCTAGAAGTACATTAAGTAAGTGCAGAAAGCCTAAATTAACATCCAAACGCCATGAATATTTATTAATAGTGCAACATAAATTCTCATTTATCAAATATTTTTCTGCTTCTGTATCACAAAAAGCATTGAAGGATACTGATAGTGAGAATGAAATCCCAGGCTGAGATTTACAGTCTGCCCCGATACAAGTCTGAAATGAACAATTTGCTTCCCAGAGGCCAGCTATCAGCAAGGTATATCTACCTGTCAGAGAATCAAGCATCAGTAAAATAAGATTCTAAGTTTCTGGTTCACCCCAATCTGCTAAAAAGATTACTTGTCATCTCCTTAACAGCGAGCCATGGCCTAAGCACGCTGACCAAAGGTGTGCCTGTGCTGCCTTATTCTGCCTTTAAAGTCTCCAATGACAGCCATGTCTTGTTGCTTATTGGGGTTAATATGTATCTTGACAGGACTCTTTAGTCTTGATCTTGTATGGCAGCTACAGATACAAGTTTAGTTTATTTCACCATAGGCACTTAACATGTGTGTATATCTCTATCATGGTACTAAATCAGGCTTCAATATGTGCTCACAATTCCATTGTCAAAACAGTGAAAGTAAAATAACAACTAGAGAACCCTTCTTCTTCTTATCCTTAACCCTTTTCTCTTCACTTTAAAGGAGCTGTCAACAAGCTGTTAGGGGGTTCTGAGTTAGGTTAGGTTCAAACTGCGTTTTTGCAATCCATTTTTTTCATCTGTTTTTTTTTTTTTTTTTTTGTGCAAAAAAACGGATGAAAAAACGGATGCATTTGTGTGCATCCATTTTGACCCGTTTTTCCATTGACTTCCATTATAAAAAAAAAAACGGATTAAAATGGATCCGTTTTTTTTTTTTTTTAAAGACACAAGAACGTAGCTGACACTACTTTTGTGTCTGTTAAAAAAACTGAATCAAAATGGATGCACACAAATGGAAAAACGGATCAAAATGGATGCACACAAATGCATCTGTTTTTAAAAAAAAAAAAAACGGATTGCAAAAATGCAGTGTGAACCTAGCCTTTGAAGAGGAGAGTTTCCCATTCAGGACTCTCATATTTAAAGAGGACCTGTAACCCCCCGTGCCGGGGTGACAGGCTCCCGACCCCCCGTTAGAGCCCCTTATACTCACCTAATCCCGCCGGGTCCCTCTTCTGGAGATGGTCGGGTGACGGAGATATCAGCTGCTGCAGCCCGACGCGTGCGCTGAGAGATGAGTCCAACACCCATAGAGAATGACAGGAGAGTCCAGCGCTCTGTCATTCTCTATGGGTGTTGGACTAATCTCTCAGCGTGCGCCGGGCTGCAGCAGCTGAGATCTCTGTCACCCGACCATCTCCAGAAGCGGGACCCGGTGGGATTAGGTGAGTATAGGGGGCTCTAACGGGGGGTCGGGAGCCTGTCACCCCGACACGGGGGGTGACAGGTTCCCTTTAAAGGGGTGGTATCACGAAGAAAACTAGGTCTATATAATACATTATGTAAAATGAAACATGAAAAATGGTACAAAGATGTAAATTACTCTTGTACACATATGTATGTTGTACACATCTGTTTTTCCTTCTTTGCTTTGTTACACCACCCCTTATGTAACTCTTGCTTTGAAGGACTTGGAACATATGTGCATTACACAAACAGCACATTTACTTAAAGTGACTCTGTATCCACCAACCCACCCCACCAAACTGCTATTACTATCTGTTTGATGAGAGTACATCCTTACCAGTTGTGTCTTTTTAAATTAACCTGATGCCTTGGTTAGAGCAAAACATGATCTTTTAATCTGCAGCTCTGTGTCATACTGGTGTGGCCTATAGTGTCTGTGCCCCAGGTCTGTGACGTGCCTTCTTTCTTCCTCCCCACCCTCCTCACCATTAGGAACACCCCCAGGTAGGATTTCTATTTATCGCTCATCTAAACTGCACCTCTGTCACTACAGCCCAGGCGCAGTTTAGACAAGTGATGAGAAGGAAAAATCCTTCCCGAGGGTGTTCCTAATGATGAGCAGGGTGGGAAAGGCCTCACAGACTTGGGGCCATTGACTGGGCCTAGCATGTCACAACGTGGGTCCACGTTCAGACTAGGAAGCGCCAGGGGGGACAGTGAACTGGAGTGAAGGGCAGCATACCCCAGCACTGGAGCCGGGGAGGTAGGTGCATGTTGTTATTTCAGCCACCTAATTACATAGTGCCCATGGTTCTGTCCATATAATGAATGGACATGCAGGTCAGTCCTCCAGAGTAAGAAACTTCTTCTATTAATACAGAATTTATCTAAAAAGATATTGGACAATAGGTTAGAAAAATGTATTTGAGTCCCTTTTATTTTAATAAAGATTGACAATGAAAACTGAGAAGAAGAATTTTAAGAATAGGGGGTTCTAACTGTCACACCTAGATTTTTCTTTACCCATGGCAAATATACAGTTCACTACTCAAACCATCTAAATACTCTAGCCAAGTTAAAGTGTAACTATTATTTCAGGAGAGTTTTCAGGATGAGCTGTTCTGTGTAAGTATATGAGGAGCAGCAGTGGTGTAGCTACTATGAAGGCAGGCAGGCAGCTCCTATGGGGCCCCCCTCACAAAGAGTGGCCTGTCTCCCCTGTCTCCATAGTGCTACACACTGTCCGTGAGCCGCCTCAAGGGAGCAGCCCGCAATCCCCCCTCAAGCCCCCCACCTCCCCTGGACACATTATGCGATAGCCGCCCACAGGGCCTGCACCAATGCTCCCCCCTCTCTATAGAAGTAAGCCCCTCCCCCCAGACACAGTGGCCCCCACACCCACATGAATTTAGATATCGGCCCCCAGTGTGTGTGCCCCCCCCCTTCCTGGACTCAGACTGACCCCTAATTACCCCAAACACACACACTGTCTTAAAGGAATCAATCAGGCCAATTGGGCTGATATGGTTCTGGTTCTCAGGTTTCTCAGAGCCACCCCCACTAGCAGGGAATCCAAGTGGCCTACTACCCTTCACCCCCCACCGCAAGGCACAGTGTCTCAGAGCTGCCGAAGAGGAGACAGCTACATATCACTGGGCCAGGTGAGTATGTTGGGGGGGCCCCATACAGTTTTTTGTTATGGGGCCCCATGAATCCTAGTTACACCCCTGAGGAGCAGCACTATATCTGCCCATTCTATCACTAGCATATGCCTTTTCCCCCCATGTTACCACCCTTTAAACTTCATCCCTGTGTCTGCTGTTCCTAGGCTCAGTTGCAATTTAGATGCAGACTAGCCTCTGTGCTGCCTCCTTTACATTATATAGTTACTAAAAAAGTAGTGACACCAAAGTTTCCAGACCAGCATGGAAAAGACTAACATGTAAATCAACAAAGTCTGTAAATTGTACAGGCTGCTTCTCTCCTCTTCCTGCTCACTCATCCCCCTTGGTCCCTTCACCCTCCATAGACTATAATGGGCAGTGCAAATCTGTCTTCACATTGCTTCTCTGAGTGTGTTGAGGAGGGAGCAGCTTTGTGAGTACAGAAGGAAGCTATTTTGCCTAATTAAATTTATTTGAGAGTGCTATGTTTCTTATAATGGGTTCTTATAATTGCTTGTACTATTGTTTTATGCAAAGTTGTTTGAAATGACAGGAACACTTTAAAGTGGTATGGTGTGACCCCCTGACCCCCAGGACCCCCACCCCTTTTTCATTCCTACCTAGTAACATATCATGCAGAATGATATCTCACAAAAAAATACCAATAAGTCAAATGTATAAACAGAATATATTGGATATATAGGTATCACTGTTTATTGATATGTTATAGTAAAGTTTTCAGGTAGAATATGGCCACATGAAGCACCTTTGACTCACAGAGCAATTCATAAAATTCTCATGTTTTCCTATCCACTATGGATTCAGAGGCACTGACATGGGCTATTGAAAGCTAAATGACAATTCCCCACTAAATTTCTAGATTAGCCTCAGGGATCGATAAACAGTTTTGTGCTGCTCAGGTTGCTGTTTGGTGTAGGTGTCAGAAAACAATAGATTATTTTTTATTAAGCTTTGTTATTAGGTGTACGAATTCTGGGAGGAGGACATGTATCAGTCAGCGACAAACTGCACATCTGTCAATGATAAAGCTCTTGCAGCATATAATAGGAATTTGAGGAAAAAGGATTTCATCCTCATCCCCTGAAATTTCACCACATTCGTCTCTCAAAAAATTGTTTGTGCCAGCCACAACGTCTATACTCTATATACTGATAAATATTTTATATAATATTTTTACATATGGAATGAGTCAAAAGCTATTAACTAGGGCTAAGCAAAGCAAATCCTATACCTACAGCTAACTCATCCAATTATTGACTGAGACGGGAGAGTGCCTTGGCCAGTGATCTGGAGTGATCTAGAGAGTGACAGCCTACTCAGCCAATCACTGGCCATGGCGCTGTCCTACCTCAATCAGTCACTGATTGGCTGAGCGGGCTGTCACTCCCGAGATCAGTGACTGATTGAAATGGGACTGCACCGCAGCTCTTGATTGGCTGAGCGGGCTGTCACTCTTGTGTCTTGAGGGTGACCGCCCACTCAGCCAATCACTGGCTGCAACGCTGTCCCTGATTTGGTGAGCAGGACAACGGAAATAGAGATGAGCAAACAGCTGAGCCGTATCAAAACAGCTAAAACTGTTTGGTTTGCACAAATCCAGATTTTACGCCAAAAATTTGCATACCTGCAGAGTCAAACTTTTGAAAGTTCACCCACCTCTACTATTAACATATTAACTTAACCCCTTAGTGACCGGCCTATTTTGGACCTTAACGACCTACGTAGCCATGTGAGGTCTTGTTTTTTGTGGGACAATTTATTCTTTTTAGTGCCACCATTTTTAGTTTCATAAAACCTATTGATTACTTTATATTAACCCTTTCTTGGAGGTATAATAGAAATTTTTTTATTTATGTTTATATATATTTTTTATATTAAACATAAGCTAATCAGACTACAGTAAAAATAACATAATAAATGTATTCTCTGGGTCACTACGGTTACAGTGATACCAAATTTGTAGAGGCATATACATGGTAACCCCGGGGGCCTTCAATAGGCTCCTGGGATTACCATGCAGACCATCGGGAGCCCGGACGTCACTGTGGGACATCACGTTCACATGAGTATGTCCCGTGGCCACCGGAACTCGTTACATGCCAGAGGCATTTACCCCAAACATGACAGCAGCATTTAATGGGTTAAACTACCCGTTCTACCCTCCGGGTAGTTACAGGGGGTGATCAGCTGTGATACAGGGAGGCATCAGAGCATTCCGATACATACGCTGTTAAAGCTGGGTTCACACACTGTATACTTCAGGCAGTATTTGGTCCTCAAGTCAGGTCCTCATAGCAACCAAAACCAGGAGTGGATTGAAAACACAGAAAGGCTCTGTTCACACAATGTTGAAATTGAGTGGATGGCCGTCATATAACAGTAAATAACTGCCATTATTTCAATATAACAGCCGTTGTTTTAAAATAACAGCAAATATTTGCCATTAAATGATGGCCATCCACTCAATTACAACATTATGTGAACAGAGCCTTTCTGTGTTTTCAATCCACTCCTGGTTTTGGTTGCTATACAGCCTCACAAATACAGCCTCAAATATACATAGTGTGAACCTAGCCAAAAAAAGGTGTATGTATCAGAATAAAGACTATTAGTGAGGTGCATTGGCGGTCACTAAGCGGTTAATTAATTACAGTGATTCACTGCAAGGGAGAGCTGAAAAAAAAGAAAGAAGAGCTTATGCAGGACCATTTGACAGAAAATGCATCTTCATAAAGCTGTATTACTACATTTGCATTTGCAAACTGCAGAGAACATGCATTAAAAAATCCAACCACACATCTCCTTGCAGGTATGTCTGTTTTCCACCAGGCTCCGACCCCTTTAAAAAAAATAACACCTTCTTCACACAGACCAGACATGAAAGTAGAAAGGCCTAGAACTCTCAGATTACCTCATAGGATGACTATTATAGCCCACAAAGCTCCAAATTCATGAAGTCAAGGCTTCCCCTTTAAAAAAAAAACTTGCTGCAGCATTCACGTAGGCTGCTTAAGTTAGAAGGGAAGATGCTGCACAAAAGAGCCCAAATGTGTTGTCTAATGAAACCAGCAGTTGGAAGGTATCTGCCTTACAGAGCTGTTACCAATAAAAAAAAATGTGTTCAGTGATGCTACCACAGTAATCCATTGCTATATTTTAGATTATAGGGAAAGTATGGCCGGTTGGACAGTTTTTGACTTGGACAAAGGTGGCATTAGAGAGCATTGTGTCAGACTAGAAAGAATACACCACTTCCTGCAGGGCATACAGCAGCTGATTTTTTAAATAAAGGCCCGAAACCATTTTCTTATACTGATTCATAAAAAGTAATTTTTTCTCCCTTTAAGCCCAGATTGTTGGATAACTGTAGTAATGATTAAAGCTTCTCCCAGCTACACATAAGATCTTTTGAGCTTATCCAAAGTGACCATTGGGTTCTTGGTCACCTCTGTTCCCAAAGTCCTTCTCCTCTGATCACTTAGTTTGGTTGGGATGTCAGCCCTAAAAAGAATTCTCGTTGATCCATATGTCTTCGTGTTATGACCACACCTGTTCAGACCTCAGGGCAGTCACAAGCAGCAAAGGAACGGAGTTGGCACTTCTAGATTATATGTCCACCTTATATGATACAGTGTTTCATGTTATAGTGCGGCAAACAGTTCAGGTAAAGTTGAACAACATAAATTTGTACTGGTGCACAGCCTCAGATGCAAGAAATTCATAAAGTGTGCAAAAGCCGGCAGAACAATAAAGAAGCAACATTCACCATTCAGAGTTGTTGCTGTTTATTTTCTTCAATCCATACAGAGAAAAGCTGGGGGCAGGGAGAGAATTGCCAGAGAAAGTAAAATGTTTGCCCACAAAATGTCTGTAGCCGGTGTGCACAACACCTAATTGACTTACTCACCCTGCCTCAAGCTTTTCACTGTATGAATTACATATGGATTGAAGCAAATAAGCAGCAACAATTCTAAATAGTAAGTGCTGTTTCTTTACTGTTCTGCCAGTTTTTACATCTGAACTGTGTCTTATGCTAGTTCCTGCTGTGTGGGGATTGACAGGTTCCATCTCACCCAGCAGTTGCCTTCACCACTCATCTCTATTCCCTGACAGTCTGTGTTCTATGTTCTCTGGATGTCAGTGGGATGGTCTAATCATGCTCTACACCAGCACCCGGACAACTTGTGTTTGGGACCTTGCTTGTGATATTTTGATAGTCCCTTGTATCTTGAGTTGGCTTTCATCTTGGATTGGATTGCTTGGAATTCTGACGTCTTTGCCTGGCCTCCATTTTTCTCCTGCTGTATTTGTACCATTCTGCTATCTCTGGTTTGACCTGTATCTGCCTTACTGATCTTTATTGTGTTTGTTTGTCTTGTCTCATTCTGTATTTCACTTACCTAGTGAAGAGACCGCCTAAGGTTGAGCTGGCAAGTAGACATGGACAGTCTTGTGGGACCTAGAGCTAGGGCTCACACTGTCTGTCCCAGTGTTCCATTAAGTCCTGGGTTCCCTTACACTTCCTTTTAAGAATTATGGAGGCCAACATGCTTTAGGGAACTTTCAGTGCAGCAGATTTTTTTTGTACCCTTCCTTAGATCTGAGCCTCCATACAATGCTGTCTCAGCTCTATAGTTTTTTCCACCTCTTCCCTTGGTTTTTGAGCTGTGAGACCTTATATGGATAAGAGGCTGTGTTTCCAAATCATGTCCAATCCACTGAATTTACCACAAGTAACTCCTATCAAGGGGGAAAAAAATCTCAAAGATGGTCAAGAGGAATAG
This sequence comes from Dendropsophus ebraccatus, assembly GCF_027789765.1. NCBI lineage: Eukaryota > Metazoa > Chordata > Amphibia > Anura > Hylidae > Dendropsophus > Dendropsophus ebraccatus. The sequence goes on from NC_091457.1 coordinate 87,799,238, forward strand.
GGAGCCATCAAAGCTAAGTTTCAAGTGTCAAGGCAAAGGATCTGAATACTTAAGTCCATTTCAATTTTTTTTTTTTTTAAATTGCAAACCTTTGTAAAATGTAGTTTTCACATTATGGAGTAAACAGTCCAAACTGATGTGGGAAAATGTAAATTTTCTATTTATGTTAGTACAAGGTCTAAACATAACAAAATGTGAAAAAGTGAAAGGGTTTGAGGGGTTTCCTAATAATAAGACATGTGACAAATAATAGAAGAACCACACTCACCATCCGATGCTTCCAAGTTCTTTATTTTCTGTATTGCAAAAACCACAGATGCGGTGTGGACATACAAAGGGGCTGACGCCAGGTAAGTAATGGTTACTGACACATCGGTAAAAGTAGTGCGGTGCCTGACACAACGGTAATAGTAGTGCGGTGCCTGACACAACGGTAATAGTAGTGCCGACCTGCTATTACTTATTGTCTGAAGGGTTTCCAAATGCACAGTAGATAAAGAGTTGACTGATGCAAAAGTTATATGTCTGTTTTTCTGCCGTCAATCCATGGTAATTTGTAGATAAAACTATTCCTATAGGTACCTGGGGGGAAAACTAACAAAGACATGGGGTGTCAGATGGAGTTCCTTCGTAAATATCTATTTTGTTAATATCATACTAAACTATACCCTGACGTGAATAATGATAATTCCTTCCTATGAGAACATTTACATTTGCATTTCCTGTATAAATGCAGAGACTTGTAATGAAAGATGAAATAGAAGATGTTCTGTGCTTGTTTTTTTATTTTTTAATAACCAGCAGATATATTTAGGGTGTTTTATTTCTTCCCCATGCTCTGCTGAGTTCAATAAAGTTTTCTGCACCTGTTCTTTGATACATACAGTGGGGAAATCAATGCAAAGTATCTCAGTGCTCTCATATTCCAAGCATCTCTGACTATGCTGCTTCCACATTCTTAAAAGCTCCCTTGTCTTAGCGTATCATCTAGTAGATGGAAAAATAGCTCAGTGATGTATAATGGCTAGGCCATGCTTTTCAAGTGGATATATTTGTACTGTATATAGCAATTGACAGCTTTTAAGTGTTTGCACTCATGGACTCTCAAGGTCAAACATGCAGAAAATGGGTCAACACTGCCCAAAAGCCCTACTGATTACGGTAGAAATATCATGATAATTGACAGGGTCACATTAAGGGTGTCCATTCTGATTATTCACATTTGCTGTTACTATTAATCATTGATTGGCTAGTTTATCGGTTGGCTGAGCCTCTGACCCCATTAATGACTTTATTAAGTCTCTAGGCATAGAGAATAGTACCAGTCTTAGGCTAGGTTCCCACAACCGCTTTATTTATTTTATTTTTTTTTACGTTTGAACAATAACGACTATTTTAATGAAATTGCCATTGTTTGGCCTGAAACAGCCAAAAAAGATGTTGGGGGAACATAGCCTAGACTGCTAAGGCTAGGTTCACACTGCGTTTTCAGCATCCGTTTAACGGATCCGTTTTTTTTAACGTCCAGAAAAATAGGGTCAGCAACGTTTTTTGGTCCGTTTTGGTCCGCCAAAAAAAAACGGATCCGTTTTTTTTTATAATGGAAGTCAATGGAAAAACGGATGCACACAAATGAATCCGTTTTTTGCAATCCGTTTTTCATGCGTTTTTTGCAAAAAACGGATGCGTTAAACGGATGCTGAAAACGCAGTGTGAACCTAGCCTAACACAGAGGGCACTTTATATTGTTCAACTTAAGTATTGTATTGCCTCCTGGTTTGTAAAGTTCCTGGTGTCTTCTTGTTACACCTCATCCAACCCGTTGTGCCATCAGATTGGCCACAGTTTCGAGCAGCAACAAATTGAAACACAAAGGCAGATTTTTTTTTATTTTTCTATCACCTTCCTGTTTGTTTGAGCAAGCAAAAAGTTCTGCCTATATGGAGGTGTGCAGACCAGGAGTGGATTTAAAATAAGTTGAAGAGTATCTGCCACCAAGAGAAGATATTTCTACGTTTGCAGCTTTTGGCTGGATTCACACGCTGTAACTGTGCGGCTGTATTTTTTATGCGGCTGTAAATGTGCGGGTGAAACTCCGGCCGTGGGAAAAAATAGACATGCGGCTCAAAACATACGGTCATTTACTTGGAAATCTGGTTCAACTAAAAATAACAAATAAAATGTTAAGAAAGTGATGGAAACACCTCTGGATGCATCTGGGAAAGCAGGGAACACAGTTTACATGAATCGCTATTACCGGGGTTTGCGATCCTCTGCACTATAGCCGATGTCTCTCATGGTTAATATATTGAATTAATAAAACACATTTTCTGTCTAATAAAGTCCCTTTTATTGTTCAATAATTAAATGTAAACGATTCCATCATTTTGCAATTAAATATACTGTTAAAATAAATATATATATAAATAAATGTATATTTATATATATATTTATTTTTTGACAGTATATTTAATTGCACAATGATGGATTCGTTAGAATTAAATTATTGACCAACGAAACTGAATTTATTTAAACGAAAATTTGTTTTCTTAATTAAATATTAATTAGTACAGGAAACTCCATAAGCCGGTAATTCGTATTGCTGGCAAAAGAGCTTTCTGTACTAATCATCACTTTACTTTAATGAAAACATCAAATGTTTCTTCTAATTATGTTATCACAATAGCATTATTAGAAGAAACATTTAGAATTATATGTGCGCTCAGCTGATTGGCTGTTCGGCTGAGCGCACATATAATTAGCTGGTCCGCAGCACAATGAAGTCACTGTACTGCGGACCGGCGAAGAGGACACATCGGGGTGAGTATAGAGCTCTCCCCACCCCCTCCCCGGCACTGCACCCCTCCCAGCAAGGAAGGGGGGGTCACTTAACCCCTTCCTTGCTGGGATGGGTGCAGTCTGACATCAGTCTGGCCCCCAGGGGGTTAAGGGGGATGCAATACATCCTCCCTTAACCCCTTGGGGGTCAGACTGTAAGCAGCGATCTGTAAAGATGCTGCATACTGTAAGGAGCACAACACCGCTCACAATGATGGGTGTTGTGCTCCTGTTTGTGTGTTTTTTGTGTGTTTCTCCCTTTTTGTTTTTCAGATATCGGTATCCTGGGGATTACGTCGGATTCCGTGGACTACGTCGATGACCAGCGTTTTTTTAATGTTTTTTTTTATAAAATGGTCAATGAGGGGTGTGGGGGTGTTTTTATTTGAATAAAAAAATTTGTAAACTTGTGTCTTGTCTTTATTTCTTTACTTTATAGACTTAGTAGTGGAAGCCGTCTAATAGACGGAATCCATTACTAAGTCGGGGCCTAGTGTTAGCCGGTATAAAATGGCTAACACTAACCCCCTATTATTACCCCAGTACCCAATGCCACCAGGGGTACTGGGAAGAGCCGGGTGCCAGTGGTCCCGGAGCGTCAAAATTGGCGCTCCTGGACCGGGCGGCAGCAGGCTGGTAAGATTTAGGCTGGGGAGGGCCTAAACCAATGGCTCTTCCCACCCTGGTGTTACCAGGCTGCTGTCGTTTGGTTTTTAACCCGGCTGGTTATAAAAATAGGGGGGACCCTATGCGTTTTTTTTAAATTATTTATTTATTTTAAAAAAAAACGCATAGGGTCCCCCCTATTTTTAGAACCAGCCGGGTTAAAAACCAAACGACAGCAGCCTGGTAACACCAGGGTGGGAAGAGCCATTGGTTTAGGCCCTCCCCAGCCTAAATCTTACCAGCCTGCTGCCGCCCGGTCCAGGAGCGCCAATTTTGACGCTCCGGGACCACTGGCACCCGGCTCTTCCCAGTACCCCTGGTGGCATTGGGTACTGGGGTAATAATAGGGGGTTAGTGTTAGCCATTTTATACCGGCTAACACTAGGCCCCGACTTAGTAATGGATTCCGTCTATTAGACGGCTTCCACTACTAAGTCTATAAAGTAAAGAAATAAAGACAAGACACAAGTTTACAAATTTTTTTATTCAAATAAAAACACCCCCACACCCCTCATTGACCATTTTATTAAAAAAAACATTAAAAAAACGCTGGTCATCGACGTAGTCCACGGAATCCGACGTAATCCCCAGGATACCGATATCTGAAAAACAAAAAGGGAGAAACACACAAAAAACACACAAACAGGAGCACAACACCCATCATTGTGAGCGGTGTTGTGCTCCTTACAGTATGCAGCATCTTTACAGATCGCTGCTTACAGTCTGACCCCCAAGGGGTTAAGGGAGGATGTATTGCATCCCCCTTAACCCCCTGGGGGCCAGACTGATGTCAGACTGCACCCATCCCAGCAAGGAAGGGGTTAAGTGACCCCCCCTTCCTTGCTGGGAGGGGTGCAGTGCCGGGGAGGGGGTGGGGAGAGCTCTATACTCACCCCGATGTGTCCTCTTCGCTGGTCCGCAGCACAATGAAGTCACTGTGCTGCGGACCGGCTTATTATATGTGCGCTCAGCCGAACAGCCAATCAGCTGAGCGCACATATAATTCAAAATGTTTCTTCTAATAATAAGAAACATTTGATGTTTTCATTAAAGTAAAGTGATGATTAGTACAGAATGCTCTTTTGCCGGCATATGAATTAACGGCTTATAGAGCTTCCTGTACTAATTAATATTTAATTAAAAAAACACATTTTCGTTGAAATAAATACAGTTTCGTTGGTCAATAATTTATTTCTAACGAATCCATCATTGTGCAATTCAATATACTGTCAAAAAATAAATATATAGATAAATATACATTTATTTATATATCTATTTTTTTTGACAGTATATTTAATTGCAAAATGATGGATTCGTTAGAAATAAATTATTGATCAACGAAAGTGTCTTGATTACAAAGAAAATGTGTTTGATTAATTTAATATATTAACTATTAGAGGCATCGGCATTCGGCATCATTGCCGGCTATTTTTGAAGTACTCCGTACGGACCGCCTGTCAATCCACGGCCGCATATTCAGCCGCAAACAGTGGTCTTGTTCATTTTTTACGGGTCCGTTTACGATAGGGCCGTAGATTCATACATAGTGTGCACTGTGCAGCCGTATATCCTATACTTCCAAGCATACACACGAACCACCAAAAATACCGCCGCACAATTACAGCCGCAAATACAGCCGCACTGTTACAACGTGTGAATCGAGCCTTTCTGTAGAAAGATTTTCACCTAGCTAAGAACCAAAGAGAGGCCTTCAAAATGTATACCAAATGCTACAACAATCTGAAAATCTTTCAACCCCCACAAATAAAAAGTGCCTGACTGATAATTTTCTAACTTAAATTTACTACGCATAAGTGAAGCACCGACTAACAACCTTCCTTCTCCTGTCACATCAGGCAATCTGACAATTATCCCCTCTGACCAATTAGATATTCAACGCCTAACCATCTTTTATTGGACTCCTCACTCTGTCAAATACTTACAAATTAAAGAAGCAGTTCACAAAAAAATAATATTGCCCCCACCCCCACCCCCTACTCACCATAGCTGATCGGTGTCCCACTGCGCAGCTTCATTCTGGTCCAGCGGCACCGTTCAATTCCAGAAGTCACGCGCTCCCATTTGAATGGCACCATGGGACCAGAACTAAGCCATACCGCGGGACACCAATCAGCTGCGGTGAGTTTACGTGCCAGCGCCTACCGGGGGGGCCAATAATAATTTTTTGTGAACTGCTTCTTTAAGGTTTCCAAGCTACTGACCTATATCAACTAAATTACATTTCTTTACTCAACTCGATTACTAATCTGTTAAAAGAATATGACATACCCCTAATCACCTGGCTAGGAAGAAAAAAAACTTTTAAAAACATACATATTATCTAAAATACTGTATATCTTACAGATGGTCCCAATCAAATAACCCACTACATACTTTCACTTTAGAAGCCTCTTCTCTCACATATTATGGAAAGAGGGTCATGCACTGCCCACACTATGCTAATTCAACAGAAGAATAAAGGTGGTATAGGTTTACCTGATGGAAATCAGGTAATGGAGGCAATCTACTACAAAGCAATCCAATTAATCCAATGGTTAGATCTCACTTCCGCACGCCCCCAACCATTCCCCTCCCAACATCCCCCTTATGCACTCTCATCTCCTTTACCACTAAAAGACTTGTGTGTGCCCAAACTTCAAAGCTACAAAGCTTCATTGGTTACTCCGATGATGCTGGGCACTTTTCATGTTTGTAACGGCCTAGCATTAAGTCTGATCCCTTTACCCTCTCCAATCATGCTTGCCTCACTACTCCTATGGTTAACAAACAACCCTGCTCCCACCTATCTGCCTAAATGGTAACGACTAGACCAGACACCTTTCTCAGCACTTCTTACAAACACATTGGAAGTAGCAAGGACAAACTCTATGGGGAGCTGGGGCCACGCAGTCTACTTCTGTTTCATATTAACAATTGCATTTCAAAACTATCGTCCAACATCCTTTTGTGTAGAGAGCTCACCAAATTTTAAAAACTCTGCTCCCACACTTCTCGCAAGCAGAGATCTGTCTATTCATTGTACCATCTTCTCATAACTTCCTCACATTCATCCAGACCAGGTTTTGTTGGATAACCACTAAAAACTACTGACAAGTTGGTACTAAATTGCCCTCCATGTCACCAGCTCCTCAAACCTCTCCATCCCTATGGACATAATTGCCTTGGGCCAGCCCACTAAAGACTACACCGCAGCTAAACATAATTTAACCAACCATCTATAAGCAGCTGCGAAATCTCTTATTCTCTTAAAATGAAAACAAATTTTACCACCATCTTTGCAGACTAGATAAATATGGTAAACAAATCTGTCGCTTTGAAGAAATGTTGAGCTGGTCAACGAAGACCCATGACATATTCACTAAAACTTTGCTGGAGTCAGAGTATTTCACATACTGGACTTCCCAAACAACTACACCTCCCACTAGTCTGGCTCCTCCTTCCACACCTCTGACATCAGTTGTCTCAAGTGTTCCTGGTGTATAGGGACATTGGGTAACCCTAGTCCACCCTCCCCCATTTTCTCCCCCCTTTGTTCCCTCATTTATCTTTTTCTCTCTCCTTGCTCCCTAATTCTCCCCTGCCCATCTCTACATCCCTCATGACCCCACCCACCTATCATCTTTATTTTTTATAACTCACTGATATTCTTGCTTGTTTTACAAGTTGTATTTTGGGCTTAGCTTAAGTTATACCCAGAAAAAGGATGTGTAACACACTGTTATTGTACCTTTCAAATTGATGTGTGCAAGTCACTGTTGACTTCTTCCTATTGAATCATTTTGATGGCTTGTCACTGAATTAATCAGCTATATTTGACTGTTATGTTAATCTTTGAAATGAAAAGAGATTTGATTTAAAAATGTATACTATGGGGGAGATTTATTAAAGGGTGTAAAATTTAGACTGGTGCAAACTGCCCACAGCAACCAATCACATCTCCTCTTTCCTTTCAACAGAGCTGAAATCTGAGCTGTGATTGGTTGCTGTGGACAGTTTGCAGTAGTCTAAATTTTACACCCTTTGATAAATCTCCCCCTATATATTTTCCTCATCAGTTAAAGGAGAAGTTTGGTGTATTGTATTGCCCCTCAAAAGTTATACACATCACCAATGTACACTTATTACAGGAAATGCACATAAAGTGCTTTTTTCCCTGCACTTAATACTGCATCAAGGCTTCACTTCCTGGATCATGATGTCCCGACCCGACTCCGAGAGCTGTGCAGGCTGTGTCTGCTGGGGAGGATGATGGCAGAGGGATTCTCAGTGTCCCTCCAGTGCCCTGTGTCCCTCAGTGTCCCCCTGTCATCATAGTCTCCAACGGCCACAGCCAGCACAGCTCTGCGAGCTGGGTCGTGACATCACTATTTAATCCAGGAAGGGAAGCCTTTATGCAGTAGTAAGTGCAAGGACCGGCTATGTTCACACAACGTTTTTGAGCTCCGTTTAAAATGATGTCCGTTATTTTAACTCTAAAATATTGGACATCATTTAGCTGCCTAGCCTTCCCTTAGTGCAATGACGGCTGTTTGTACATTAATCTAGTTTGGGTTACTAATTGCCCTTTGGGTGTGGCTTAATTACCACAAAAAGTGGATTGAATTTAATAGTAAAAACATAAAAAGATCGGTGGAAAAAGAAAAACTGTGTGTGAACAGCTAATTAAAAACGTCCACTATTTGTAACGAAAATAATGATCATGTTCATTATTTTGACGTCCACTGTAAAAACGTCCGTTATTTAATCTATTGTGTGCATTATATGTCCATCTTCCCATTGGCTTCTATGCATTGCCATTGCAGTCAGTTAAATTGAGGCAAAAACGAACATTATTTTAAATATCAAAATCGTCCGCCTTTTCGCTATTTTTGACGTTGTGTGAACACAGCCAAAAAAGGCACTTTATAAGCATTTTACCACTTTACCTATAATAAGTGTATATTGGTGATTTGTATAACTTTTGGGAGGCAATACAATACTTAAATAGAAATTTTTGCCAGACTTTTCCTTTAACCCCTTAGCGACCCATGACGTATCTGATACGTCATGGTGCCGCTCGGGGTGTTCAGAGCGGGGTCCCGCCGGGACCGCGCTCTGAACGGCGCTGATCCCCGCTGACACGTGCAGCCGGGCAGTGCCTCTATTAGCCGGCGCGGGTCCCGTTGCCGCGCCGGCTAATTAAGCCTCTAAGTGCAGCTGTCAAACCTGACAGCTGCACTTAGAGGCACTGCGCTTCATGTCCCTGGTGTCTAGTGGGACGGATCTCCCCCTCGCGATGCGATCGCGGGGGGGAGATCCGTTCTTCTGCCCGTGCCGGGCCTCAGCGTCGGAATGACGCTGATCCCGGCTCGGCAATAGATTGCTATGGCCTGCAGCAGGCCATAGTAATCTATGACCGATCTAATCGATCTTTGCTGTGTATATACACAGCATTGATCTCTATGAGAGATCAGTGCTGTCTATATACAAGTCCCCCAGGGGGGCTTCCCCTAATAAAAGTCCAAATCACCCCCCTTTTCCCATTTTATAAATATAAATTAATAAATAAATAAATAAATAAACATATTTAGTATCGCCGCGCGCGTAATCGCCGAACTATTAATTAATCACATTCCTGATCTCGCACGGTAAACGGCGTCAGCGCAAAAAAATTCCAAAGTGCAAAATTCCAGAAATTTTTTTATAAAAAACGATCAAAAAGTCGTATATGCGCAATCAAGGTACCGATAGAAAGAACACATCATGGCGCAAAAACTGACACCTCACACAGCCCCATAGACCAAAGGATAAAAGCGCTATACGCCTGGGAATGGAGCGATTTTAAGGAACGTATATTTGTTAACAATGGTTTGAATTTTTTACAGGCCATCCGATACAATATAAGTTATACATGTTATATATCATAGTAATCGTAACGACTTGAGGAACATGCATAACAAGTCAGTTTTACCATAGGACGGACGGCGTAAATGCAAAACTCCCCGAAATCAAAACAAATTTGTTTTTTTTTTCAATTTGACAGCGCAAATGATTTTTTTCCGGTTTCGCAGCATATGTTATGGAAAAATAATGCCTGTCATTGCAAAGTACAATTGGTTTCGCAAAAAATAAGCGCTCATATACGTCTCTAGGTGAAAAAATGCAAGCGCTATGGACTTTTAAACTTAAAATGGAATAAGCAAAAGCGCAAAATAGGCTTTGACCTTAAGGGGTTAAGCTCCACTCAGAGAGTGGATACATGACACTTTGCGACAGAACATAATAGTCCCAATATTTTATTCATTGCCTATGATGCTATAGTTATATGTAAATGCTGCATAAATCTATGTATATAAATAAAATGTAGGAATAGGTTTTAATCATCTTCTCTATGTTTACAGGAGTGAGATCAGACAAAAATCGATAGCTTAACAAAAAAAGATCAAAGAACATGTCAAAAAGAAAACTTATTGACTTTTGCTTTTATTTTTTAAATAACATTGTGTGCTCTGGAAATAAATGTAAACTTTTAACTCTTGGTGTCACCCGGAGACAAAACCCCTCTGTGATATATTGTGGTCCACACTCTACTGCAGAGGTTAGGAAAGAAGAAAGTCATATTTCTTATTCTGAAACCTCAAAAGTCTCTGCATACAAAAAAAATTGTAAGGAGTCATTGAAGATCAGGAGTGCGGTCAGCAATGAGCAAAAATCAATCATCGGATGCAAGTCTGAGTCTTTCTTCTGCCATAATGATTAACCCTCCAGCGTTCCGCAATAAGATAAAAGCTCATATCACGCAGCTGCAACTTGTGATGAGAGTTTTGACCTTTACACTTCACAACTAAAAATATAGAGTGAAAATCCTTTATGGTGCAAAAGAAAGAAAAAAAAAAAAAGAAATATTATGTATCTATCAAGGTCTTGAAGACATTCTTCTGTTTTTGTATTCTATGTACAATTCAAAGAAAAAAAAACAAGACAACCCATAAAATGAGAGATTTCCACAGCTGGGGTTACTGCAACTCTTTACATGTGCCAAGTCCACTGAATACCAGATTTCATAACACAAAAGTTGCCTGAGGACACTGTCAGGCGTTCTTGAAGTGCTTTAAGTTCATCTGAGGACCTATCATTAACCTATATCGAACATGTGCATGTCTATTTTAATAACATGTTAAATTGTGTTGTTATCCTTGTGAACAAAGGTCAACACCAATACAACTTGGCTTGAACAGCATACTGACAGCTACAGATGAGATTGACTTCTGCTAGACTTCTGGGGCCCATTGTTGTGTCAGAATATGGACCCATCAGAGGGGATCCTCTGAGATCCACAGGGCTAATCAAATTGTACCACAAAAGGCCTTCAAACGCTCTTTCAAGCAACAATGCACCAGAGTGTCATTACCAATATACTTCTAGAGAAACTGCTATACTGGTTCAAACTCTCCTCTGCCTTTCTCACATCTAGGTGAGCAATATGCAAGAATGATGGAAGGATAGGAAGAGCTTGTGATTCCCATCTAGCCTGCCCAGGTAACAGTGCAGTACGAGTTCAGTAAAAAAAAATAAACTCAAATCATGTAGATATGCCAAATATGATGAAGCTGTGGCCCTATGTAGGATACGCAGTGATCAATATCTCCAAATTACCTCTTATCCCTTTGATGAGGCCAGTTTTCATTTTTGCGCTTTCGTTTTTTCCTCCTCATGTTTAAAAGGCCATAGCACTTGCATTTTTTCACCTACACACCCACATGAGCCCTTATTTTTTGCGACACCAATTGTAATTTACAATAACAGACGTAATTTTTCAATAAAACATAAAGCGAAACCAGAAAAATAAAAATTACACGGCGAAATAAAAAATAAAAATTATTTTCATTTCAGAGGGTTTCATGTTTACGTTGTTCACCCTATGGTAAAAGTGACATGTTCTCTATTTCCCTCAAGTCAATATGGTTACAATGATAGGCAACTTATATAACTTTTATTTTATTTAACAGCTTTTAAAAAATTAAAACCTTAAAAAAAACTTAGGGGGGGATTTATTAAACTAGCAACCAGTCAGATTCCACTTTTTATTCCTCACAGATTCTTTGAAAAATTTAAGGTGGAATCTGATTAGTTGTTAGGGGCAACTAAGACAATTCTACTTTACTCCAGTTTGATAAATGTCCCCCTTAAGACCCTATTACACCAAAAGATGTCTGACAGATTATCTTACAGATTTTTTTCAGCCAAAGCCAGGAATGGATTTGAAAAGAGGAGAAATCTCAGTCTTATCTTTCAGCCTGTTTTCTGTTTATAGTCCGTTCCTGACTTTCTTTTGGTGTAATAGGGCCCTTAATGTTCTTAAAATTGCTCTATTACCATCCTTATAACACTTTTATCTATCTTGCTTCCGTATATGCAACTTTTTGATTGCTTTTTAATACAATTTATCCGAATTTTAAGTGACCATCAACAATTTTGCGCTTTCTAATTTTTTGTGCGCTCATGTATATGTCAGCATTATGCTGCGTTTACACGGAACGATTATTGTGCGAATTTGCACGATAACTATCAAATTCGAACGATAATCGTGCGTGTAAAAGCAGCGAACGATCAAACGACGAGCAAGAAATTGTTCATTTTGATTTTACAACATGTTCTAAAATCGTCGTTCGCAAAAAATTTGAAGATCATTCCGTGAAAACAGTCGTTCACCTCTGGGCGAGATAGGCTTAAGCGATCGCAAAACTATCGCAAAATGAATTTTCCGTACGATATATCGTTCTGTCTAAACGCTGATCGTTATTAAAAAAAATGTTACTTCGAAATCGTTAATCATACAATCGGGCGAATTATCGTTCCGTGTAAACGCAGCATTATGCTGACAGGCAATCAACACAAGCCGTACCTCTTAATTACCATGGATACCAATCAGAAGCAAGTCAGAATAGGAGTTATTTAGATTTCCATATAGAACTTGTAGTTGTTGGTTACAGGTGAATGTCTATGTCTATGAGTTTCAAATTCACTTCAGGGCCCAATGCAATTAATAAAAGTAGATTGTATTACAACACTGAATACCACTTAACACTCATGTAAAGTGCTAAAACACTGATTATTTGTAACATGTTTAAACAATTCTTTTGACACGTTTTCAGTCATTCACTGTTTATTATCTCAGTTTTCACATCACCTCTCAGCTGAGATACATTAGGATAGATTAGTCCAGTCTTTATGATTCCTACTCTTAACAGCAACAGAAGTCTGAGGGGATCAAAAAGAAAAAAAAAAGTGTTTCATGCAGGTTTGGTGTTAGGTTGGATTGTGCAGTACCCTCTATTAATCCTAGTATCTCTAGTGTAGCATATAGGGGGATATATACTAAGACTGCCTTTCATAAATCCTTGGAAAGTCTTGGAAATGTATGCCAGCTCCAATTTAGCGTAGATTTCAACTAAAAGTTGCAAAATTTAAAGCAAATTGTAGTAAATTTGGCATGTGCAGAGAGGTGATGCCTACCTTTCCATGAAGCCCTGTGGCTTTACACGAAAAATAGCAACTTTGGGGGAGAGAACTTAAAGGGGTATTCCACTTAAATATAACTTTTCATATATGCAATTAAAGGGGTACTCTACTATGAGAAACTTGTATTTAAATGAAACCCCAATATATATAACTTTCTAATATAATGTTATTACCAATTTTCCTTGATTCAGTGACTTTTCTGGCTTTTAACTACTGACAGGAAGTGGAAAAAGGAAGGACTATTTGTATTGACCCCCAGCTTCTTTCCTCTGTGTCAACGCATCATCTCTGATGTCAGAGGAGGCTTGGCTGGATCTCCCACCCCCCTGAGTGATTCACCAATTCAACATCTCTAAGCAACTGCTCATCCAGAAAGTACAACCAGAAAATACAGAACTAAGACCAAAAACAAATGGATTTTTGGTAGTTTCAGAATTGAATCAGACAGATAAGCAATACCATTTGCTTCTGCAGCTCGTATATTTTTTTTTTTTAACCTTTAGCGGATATTATGTATTCAGTCTCCCTCTTCCAGTTCTGAGCTTCTACTTTCTACTTTAAACACAAAGAACTGTGTGTGAGTTTTTCTCTTTGTCTCCCCCTCCTTTCTGAGGCAGCTTATGTAAACAAGTCCATATCTGCAACTTTGTAATGTCTGGAGAAATAATCACAGTGAGTTTATCAGTAACTTGATCTCAAAATAACCCTCACAGCATTACAAAGAAGCTACAAAGTTGCAGATACAGCCAGCCAGGGACTTGTTTATATCAGCTGTCTGGGGGGGGGCTCAAACAGATTTTTGTGTCTTCATCAGAAAGCAGCAGCTCAGAACTGGGGGAAGGACACTGAATAGATAAAAACAAGTATGAAAGAAATTGTTAATCTCACCATGGGCAGCAACATATGAAAAGTTATGTTTGAGTGGAATACCCCTTTATAATATAGAGTTTAAAAAATACACCCATGCAGTGCTCACATAACATTGCTGTAAGGTGTTTAAAGGGGAACTGTCAGCAGGTGAGATAAATCTAACCTGCTGACAGCCCCTATCGCACAGGAGGTGCTAAGGATTAAGAAATGTGCATTTTACACATCATGTGGCAGGATGGTGATGCTAACATGCATGCAGAAGCATTATTACTGACATGGGAATTATTACAAACAGGGAAAATCTCCTATGGCTTAACCTTTTTTTATGATCAGAAGACACCATCAGGAGGCTGGAACTTGCCCTTGGACTATCTCCATATAAGCTTACTAAATAACTTGACCAACAGGAGCTGAGCTAGCAGAGATGTACTCTGGACAAGAGCCAGGCTTAAAATGCTGCTTTAATTGGACTGCTTTAATTGGTTAAGAGAATCATGTGACCAAAGCATTTTCCTTTCATATATGTGACCACAGTGTGTGGTAAAGATGAAGCAATAACGTTAACCCATAAAATTGCTGGGCTACAAGTACTGGGACACTGCATAAGGGCTTTGTTATCTATGGTTGCCAGTAACCTACTGGATAAACCTGGGCCTGTTTCTTTCTGTTTGGTCTAAACTGTTTCTTTAAATGAACCTGTACTTTGTCTACAGTTTTAGGCCAGGTTCACACACTGTAAAGCACTGGCCGTTCTGTGACCCGTCCGGGTCACAGAACGTCCGGGGTCAGGAAATATCATCCCAGCCGATACTGCAGTACCCACTGGATGAACTTCATTTGTGCTGAATTGAAATGCGAGTGCATCCATGTGCGCCCGCATCCCAATTCACCATAGCACACAATGGGCAGGAGCTGCACTTTCCATTGTGTGAACTGAGAGTTCTGGGTGGCCGCACAAATCGTCAACAATGGCCATGAGTAATAGAAAATTTATGCTGTGTGAATTAAGCCTTATAATGTATAAAGTGTTCTACAATATACTTATACTTATGTATATCAACAACGTAGAAAGTGGTCTACTCATTCTTTGTATACTACTGAAAGGAACTTGTGAAGAACTTAACATTCTAAAAGCGCAACTATAAAATATTTTGACCATTCAGTTTTAGTTAGCTTAGGTCATGATAAGACTTTTTGCAATATACATTAATAACCTAAAATGAACAGTTTTTTAAATACATAAGGCTGATTATGCCCTTACAGCCCTTTCTGGCTGTGACTTATTTCTGCATTCCTGCTGGACATGCCCCCTCCCTGCAAATCCATCCTGAGTGTACGGACTCTGACAGGAGGATCAGATAACAGCCCTGACACAGACATAAACAAAACCTCCTCCCCCCTCCTAGCAGCACGTTCTACCTCCTCCCCTCACAGAGGTGACTAAGCAGAGCTGAGGGTGTTGTGTGTGAGGAGCAGCGCAGGGGAGGAGATGGATGGAGGGACAAGTACTTGTGCTTCAACAAGGAGGGGCATCCCAGCCATGACCCAGCCAATGTACTGCAAGAGAGAGAGTGGGTGAGGCACTGAGGGGAGGACTACAAGTCCCAGCACAACACAGCTGTAGTTCTTCCACAGTACATATAACATTCACTATCAGATGTCTGCAGCAGGTGTCCCCACCTCCATGGCTGACATTATCCTACAGTGTAATGAGAGCAGATGACTATATCTAATCCCACTGTGTGTGATACCATCTGCTGGGGCTCTGTATCTAATCTTACATTGTGATACTGTATGCTGGGGCTGTATCTGATCCTGCTATGTGTGATACATCTGCTAAGGTGCTGCTCAGTGAATGGAGTGACCTAGCCAGGTAGATGAGGGAGAGGCCACGCCCACTTTCTCTCAGCCAGGAGAAAAATTAATTTATTCCTCTGAGCCAAACAACTGGGGATATCTCAGCGAGCGCACATGCTATCAACGCAGTTTAGGGCTCTTTTTAAAAGGTAACACGTGGTCTTTTTATTTGAGGAATTTAATTTTTTGGCTACTGAAATTATAGTTGCGCTTTAAGTTATCTGGCATCATTTATAGCTGTAGGAAAAGGTTATGAGTAACTTAAGGAACATCCCAGTAACAACTTACATTATTGGTTTGCACATAATCACCCGCCATCCACTTTGACCCACAAGGACTAACCTACAAAGGCAAATTACTCCTTGATAAATAGTAATACATATTATCACATTCTTATAAGACACATAAAGTATGCCGTTTGATTTACTGTAAGTGATACTAAGTCATACTAAATGGGGTAGCGTCATTAATTAACGCTTAGGCTTCAGAAATATCCCTTAAATTGGTCATGTTTTTAATGTTATTATTCCTCTCCCACAACTAAATGGATCCTGGACATTTTTCTTGCCTGTCTCGTCTTCATTTTATGCTTCCTACTTGAATTACGGAATATGTTTCCTCCCAAGACTCTAAAGCAGATACTTATAAAAATTAAAATCAAATTAATTTGTCTACATTAATCTCAGTAATGACTGTCTAGAAGGCACTGAGCCGCACATTTAGAATGCACTTTACATATTATTAAGGACAGGAAACATTCCGCTCACCCTTCGCCCATGACAAATGTTTCTCAGGGAAGTAAACTACTGGCTGACAAAATAGATACTCGTTAGCATAAACATGTCAAATAAATCTTTACTTCTATTTTTAGATGCTGAATTTGTCAGGTTTAGGACAAATACTTGGTTGGATGTACAAATCACTTAATGAATTATCATTAGACGCTACAGAAACGTGACTATGTACATGTATACTGAGCGCCTGGTTTTCATGGCTTCGTCTCTTGGAAGCTCAACTTATGGCTGTGTTCCTATAGAAGGAGATCCTGGTGGCCCAAACTGCCTTGATGTGAATGTTTTTGTGCCCATGTTATAAAAGTGTCTTAAAGGTGTGCTTTTTGATCATTTGGGTCTATTACTGTGACCGATGACTCCATACTCATTCTCAACATTGAACAAAAGATTGGAGAATTAGTCCAAATGTTAAGTTTCTCTACAAGATATGGTTATGAACTGGATCATCTTGTCCTTTGATGAACCCTGTGATTGCTTCAAACAGCATCAGAAATTGTAGAGATCAACATTTAACATTTATTCTAGTACTCATGTACAGAGTTTTAGAATGACAGAGATGAATGGTTTTGTGAGGTCAAAAAATATAAGCTTTATTAATTTGACCCTGACGTGGTCCTGACCACAGGACCTTTAGCGATTCGGACAGAAATTAAGTTCTGCCAATATCATCTTTAATTTTGCATTTCCATTTTTTAAATGGTTCTCTGTCAGGATATTGCCATTTTATGGTGTCCTCAAATCTTTCAGAGCCAAAAACAATTACAAGAACGTCAATAAATGTCATTTTCTGGCTCAGATCACATGCCGAGTCTGTGGGGACTGCAATATATCAAAGATGCAGAACACTGAGTTAGTGCAGGGGGTGTCAATAAAATGGTTTCTACTGGGGACTAATGTTATAATAATTGGTATCGTACAATAGTCATTATGCCTCAAAGCCAATTGAAATATTGCATGTTTGAGTTTTCAATATTGAAAGAAATGTATTGCTCAATCTTTACAGTTAGGGGTTTGGTTTGAAAAAAAAAATACTCTGACATGCACAATGGAGAGAATTGGGGACATATAGACTTCTGTCTACCCAATTTTATACAAGTTTGGTGTCATTCAGTAGTGTAATGTTAGTGCTGGTATAACCATCCTCCAGAAGAAAGTAGCCAAGCAGCTAACAGATGTCTGCTGCTTACATTTGCCTTTTTAGCAATGACAACAGTTAAAAAAAAAAAAAGCAGAGACTATCCACAGCTGTTCTCCACAGAACCCTAATCTATAGTAACTAAACCTAAACCCGCCTGGGATAAATAGCTCTCCCAAGAAAGTAATAAAGGAAATAATATAAGGGCGGTTGAGTTGGACCAAGTGGCCTTTTCTACCAACAGTCTTTTATGAATCTAAGTTGAGCCTAGGCTTAGTCATTTTACCGTGATCACCAGTCAACCGACACATGCAACTAGACCTCATCCAATGAAACCATTGAGGCTGATTGGTGTCTTTTACAGATGACTTCTTTAGAAATAGTCTTCTGATTGCTCCTCAAATTGTCATGATATAGCATGTCTTTCACAAGGCCGTTTTCTGTAACAATTCTCTTTCCTGGCCTATAGTTCTATAACAAAGTGAACACTTTACGAAACTAGCTTGACTTGATGGCATTACTGAATAATTCATAGTATTTGACAATGGATTATAAAAGATAAGGAAATATTATTTGTAATCTCGCTGCGTGTATCATTAGTGCTTCCGTTTCCCTACAATGTTTTGTTTCATAAGCTTTGCAATGTCTATCGTAATGTTTGAAGAATTTTCTGCAGCCCAAATCACTGTCCTTTCCTATTTTGTGTATGTGATTTTCTCTCATATTGATTCTGCTCAACGGCGTGAGGTTCCATTTGTTTGTAAAGGTAATGATGAATTTGTTCAGTCATGACGGGAATTGTCTTCGCAACAAAAATTGCAGGAGACCACATTACCATAAAGTCTTACTGAACGACATATTACATTACTGGGTTTCATTTCTTAGAGATGTCAAGTCGTACAGGCCCTTTCCTGCCCAGAGGAAGCTAAGGGTATGAACACCTAAGTACGATGGCTTAAAAGAAAGAGACATGTTATTCAATTGTCAAGTGTATTCTCTGTGTTACCATTAGATACATGAAGGCTAAACCAATGTTTAGAGTTTAATGAAACCCCTGGTCTTCACTGTTAAAGAATTATTCCTATCTTAAACATTTATGGTATATTCAAAGGAAAGTGTGGGCAGTGGCATATTAGGCGTACCATAAATCCTTTTTTGATTTTTTTTTTTTTTATTGCTTCCTTAGTCCCCTCTAGGAACATGGCAGCCATGGAGGCTTTCAGAAGGTCCTGGTCTGCCATGACAACAAATTAGCACTCTATCATTACGTCGAGAGGCGCAGCGATTAGAGGATGGAAGAGGCCAATACATGACTTTTTGGTTTATTAGTTTTTATGAAAACATTTTCATACAGAGAAGAGAGTAAAATAGTTTTATAACAACAACTAGTCTCATATACCATTAAGTATATTAATCAATAATTTCAGGATAATGGTAATTGGTTTAATGTTCTGTAGTCCAAAGCAGAATGAGTCATACACAGTAGATAACAATACAAATGTTAGGATAAGTAAAATATTATCAAGGCAGGGAATAATAGTGTTTTCAATTCACTTTAATAACATGCTAATGAGGTACCAGCAATGTATTATTGTGGAAATAAATGTACCAAGACAAAGTATAGATAGGTGATACCAAATAAAAGATAAACAATGAGAAACAATGAAACACTATAGCGCGCCTTGTATACTTTAGGGAGTAGTACAACTGGTATTGTGGGTGTATTGCAAGTGCACTACTTGGTTGGCACCGGAAAACCAATAAATATATGTATTATTAGTAGGCTCTCTAGCATAACCCCCTAAAAACGGCTAAATCATAACTCTTTAGTATTGTGTACATCAATGTATATTATCTTATGAAACAATATGGCGTTACTGTGGTAGTGTATAAATGCAAACAATAATGGTAAATATATCAGTAAAATTTACTAAAGCGTATATCCCCCCATATACATGCAAAAATGATCACATAGAGAAAAATAATAATAATAATAATTAAAAAAAACATATAGGGTTAAAAAAGTACGTATCTGTAAAATATAAAATATAAATATCTATAGCATGATTTTTGGAATGTCCATAGAGAAATACATAGTTTTTTCTATTGGCGACTTTTCAGGGCCCTTGCAGGTCGCCGATGTTTATGAACACTGTGTTTGTATTTGGTTAGTTGTAAGTCCACTATTTGATATTCTGGTATATATTGTAACAGTTAATTATTGTTGTTTCCGTTAATAAATAAGATGTATACCATATAAAGAATTGGTGGATGTCAGCCTCTCAGCAGTCCCGTGGCTCTAGGTCTGTGCTGTCTACGGCCGTAGACTGTGGGGAGCATATAGATGAATTTGCAGCCTTCCCTGATGGTAGATGTCTCGGTAGGAGCTGTAGGAGCTTATGTTGGGAGCTGTTAAATTCAAGGCAGTGTATTTGGAATCTGGCTGCCTCTCCCAGTGTGGCCAGGTAATCACCCTTTGCTGGGCGTTTCTTCTGTAGCAGCTGCCGAGATGAAGGTATTCTCAATGCTTCCAATGTGGTAGTATATTAAACACAGTGCGTCTCTATATTGTATTCAGCAAGTTATTGCAACTCCTGGCCACACAGGGAGAGGCAGCCAGATTCCAAATACACTGCCTTGAATTTAACAGCTCCCAACATAAGAACTCTGCCGTATACCCTAAAAGAGAGCTCCTACCGAGACATCTGTCAACAAGGGGAAGCTGCAAATTCATCTATATGCTCCCCACAGTCTACGGCCATAGACAGCGCAGACCTAGAGCTACGGGACTGGTGAGAGGTGGACATCGACCAATTCTTTATATGGTATACATTTTATTTATTAACAGAAACAACAATCATTAACTGTTACAATATATACCAGAATATCAAATAGTGGACTAACAACTAACCAAATACAAACACAGTGGTCATAAACATCGGCGACCTGCAAAGGCCCTGCAAAGTCGCCAAAAGATAAAACTATGTATTTCTCTATGGACATCCCAAGAATCATGCTATAGATATTTATATTTTATATTTTACAGATACATACTTTTTTAACCCTATATGTTTTGTTTTGTTTTTTTGCTCTATGTGATAATCTTTGCATCTATATGGTGTGATATACTGTTTAGTAAATTTTACTGATATACAGTATTTACCATTATTGTTAGCATTTATACACTACCACAGTAACGCCATATTGTTTCATAAGACAATATACATTTATCTACGCAATACTAAAGAGTTATGATTTAGCTGTTCCATACATACACACCAAATCACTGTCGACCCCGTCCCCTTCTCCAAGGCGCCATCTTGGGTCGATGTTGTAAGAGCAGGGGGCAGGCCTGGTCTTCTTCCTCTTCGCTGTCTTCCACAGCAGTGAACCGGAAAGGAAAAGGCTGCAAGTGAACTTTCATTGGCTGGAGCACATCACATGGCTTCCAGCTTGCGGAACAGCAGAAGAAGATGACGGGGACGCGGCCGGCAGAAGAGTCGAATGGCGATCACCACCAGAGGGATGGTGAGTATAAATGCTCTGGGTGTCTGTGTTTGTTTGTTTTGGAGGGCAGGGCGCTGGAGTACTTCTTTAAGACAATAATAATGCCTGCTCCTATATGTTATCACTGTTATAAAAGATAAATGTGGGTGTCTCAATAGGTCAGAAATGTAATATGTATTTACAGATGTTATAGATAGAATTACAGATATCTCTCTATGGAGCTGGAGAAGTCACACAATAAGCAGATTCTTCTCAGGGAGCCCATTCCCTGACAAACTTAGGGCCAGTTCACACTGAGGAATCAGTGGTGAATCAGTGAGGAAAGTGTCCTTGTAAACTTCCGTCAGAATTCCGCATACAAAGTGTTCCGCCTGAAATGACCCCTGGCGGAATTCTGCTTAAATTCAATTTTCATTTAATCAAATTGATTTGCTTTTTAAATTCCACGCAGATTCCGCGAGCATTCCACGCTAAATCTGCGCTAATAAATTTCAGCGCAGAAACTCAATGCTGAATTGACTTCAGTAAGAGAAACAGATCACTGATCTCAGGGAGACCAGCCAAAGATAACACTGCCAGCTGCTGGTTACAGCGCTCAAAGAAGTGAAATCCTAGCTGCATTGCTCATAAATATGCAAAAAAGAAGCCCCATTTCAGAACACAAACTAGCCAGATATCCCTTCGATAAGACCGAGCCAAGGGGTGGCTCCTGTAGGGAAACCACCAAAACCACCATACTAAGTGGCCCTCCTTTTTTGCATGTTCATGTTTCCTGGGAAGCAGTGCACCTAGGATTTCACTGCATTGAGTGCTTTAACCAGAAGCCGGCAGTGTTATCTTTGGCTGGTCTCCCTGAGATCAGTGATCTGTTTCTCTTATGGCTTTACTAGGCATTGCTCCCACCTAGCCAGAATCCTGCTCCACACTGATGAAAGGCAACACTCTGAAACAGCTGTCTGCGGATGGATACCTGGCCTTGGTTTTTCCCTTGTCATTACATTGACTTGTAGCGCCACTTAATATGGTGGTTTTGGTGTTTTTCCTACAGGAGCCAACCCTTGGCAAGGTCCTTCCCGGAGGGATATCTGGCTATTCCTGTGTTTTGAGACTCTTAAATGAGGCTCCATGGGGTCCTTTATTGCAATTCATTTCAATGGGATTTTGCCAGTGGAATCTGACAAAATTATTGACATGTTAAGTCTTTTGACGGCCAGCAGAACCCTTGAGGAAAATTGAGTGCGGAAATTCCATTTAACTCAATGGAATTTAGCTCTGCACTACATATTCAGGCGGAATTTTCAGTGAGGAATCAGCGCTAAAATTCAGCGCTGATTCCTCAGTGTGAACTGGCCCTTAGGGTAAGTCAATAAACCTAAAGCAATATTGTGCTCATAAAGATAGGCATTATTTAGGTTTGTGATGATGATCTCAATGAGTTCAGGAGGAGAGGGGCTTTTCCATTGTCTGGCTAAGACAAATTTAGCAATGATTAAAAAAAAAACTTGCACCAAAACAGCCTGAACTGAAAAGGAATATTTCTCATATCAATAAATAGTTGGACAAATGGAGGAGACCACACTTACTGAAACAGTAACAGGGTTTGCAGTGGAGCCAATAACCACCGATGGATGAACTGTATGTGCAAATGGGTTCCTTTCTTAGAAAACCTTCTCCAACACAGATATGTGGACCCTGAATAATTATTGCCAGTCTGGCAGGGAGGGTTAATACCAGTGGAGTAATGTCTTAATAGCAGATTCATCTGCAACACATGACTTTTAACACCTAGATGCTGTGATCGTCACTTAACATGGCATCTGCCAGAATTAATGTGATGCCTGCCACTAATAATGAGTGACAGTTTTAGCTAAAGATAGCAGCCATCAACCACTATCTATTGAGTGAGCCTACTTCATACTTCACCAGTGCAAATCCACCATCAATGAACAGCATATGTCACAAAGAGGTTATGTACAAAAGATTGTTGCATAGCGGACTGCAAAATTATTTCAGCCCTCAAACTAGAATGTTAAATACAGACACCAGATCCAAAAATTAACTTAAAGCCTGGATTACCACCCCGCCTCTTACAGATACTGTGCCCATGGCCCTCCTGTCTCTCAAACACTGCTGTTTATGGTCCCTAGAGACGGATCACCCTGCCACCCTACTCACACACAGCCTCCCATGCCCCCCCTACAGACTGGCCTTCCTTACCCCCTCGCAAAGACAATTTTCCCCTATGTGTGCCCACTGCACAGACTGCCCTCCCAGCCGTCTCCATTTTTTCCATACCTCTTGGCATGTTGGTTTCTTCCTAACTTATACTTTCTAGTTGGTAAATTAGAACCTTCTGGCAGGCAGAGTTAGAGAAAGGACATTACTACAGTTGTGTGCATTAGTACATTAGAGTAAGTTAGCAACACAAATCATTTTAAAGGGAACCTGTTGTTATAACTTTTCAATCCTTTTATTCCTCACAGATTCTTTGAAAAATGAAACATAGAATCTGACAATTCTACTTTACACCAGTTTGATAACTCTCTGCCATTGAGTTGTGACTCTCTGTACAGGTCAGACTTCATGTATTTAGTCTCTCTTTTTTAACCAACACAAGACTAAAAAGTTGCCTTCAGGAGACTGGACCTAGATTTCTGGTAAGTATAGCTTTGTTTTACAGCATGATATCTAAAAAAAAATCAATGTAAATTGCAAACTTGCTTTATTTCCCATCTACTGTTGATTTAGATTTAGTAATGTGCATCGGGCCTCTTTTATATAGGTAAGACGGTATGACTATTAAACCGCAGATTTTACGAACATACCTACGCCATTAAAAACAGAAAATCCGCAACTAGAATAATCGAACATGTTAATGTCTACCATAACGGTGACACAAGCTGCCTCAAATTTACAGGTTTGAAAAGGATATATAACACAGCAGGGAATGACATAAATACACAGTTGTTGAAAAAAGAAGCACGCCTTATACTGGCAACAGGAGCACAAAGGAACAGCGGCCTAAACGACAGGATAGAGTTAGGCATGTTTGCATAATAAATATATTAGTGAGAAAATACAGAGTCACAGCCTTTGAGATATACAACTAACTATTTGGTTTTGTTTTTAATATATACAGGGGTTTTGTAACCTGATTTTAACAATGCTCACTCTGTGCACGTCACTGCAGGTATTTACCTGTGATCTGTGAGAGGGGCGTCATCTATGGAAGCGTGAATGCGCGAAATGGCCGTCAAGTGTATGTTGTGTATGTAGGACTATGGCATCTGCCGTCCCGTGATATGTACCCACAAGTTTTATCTATGAAATAAAGAAGAATCGCACTGAACCGGTGAGTGCCCTCAGCTTTTATTTTCTACTTGTTACCTATTTAGATTTTGTAAGTTATAACAACAGGTACACTTTAAGCCTTGTTAAGGGGAAGAAAGTTGTGTAGAACCGAGTATTGGGACTGAGTAGTGTATAGAGGAGAGGAGTAGTAAGACATACTAGGAGAGTAAACACAAGGCATTTTTGAAAAGTTAGCTATTAAGGCGTACCCTGGGTTGTTCTAGACCAAGTCAATTCCTGCGAGGTACCACAATCAATACCCAGAGTAGTCACCTTGCCCTGGCCTAAGGGACATTTCTTCAGTGGCCTTTAAAATGACCAGTATCAAGTATATTTCCTAGTCTGAGAGAGTAACTCTTTGCAGTCCATGAGCTTAACCTTTAAGTGACTGCTCATACGCCTTTTTACGGTAGCCTGGGGGTCATCACATATGGCTCAGGAGCTAAACAGCTGTTACAGCAGGCACCTGTCTGCAATCCCTGGGCATGCCGCAATCAATATTGGTTGCATCATGCACAGAAAGTCCTGACAGGTATCAGGGCACCCCTGCAGCAAAACGGGAGGGACAGTCGGTTGCCAGGGCTACCGAAGGGTTATACTTACCTTCCTTGGCAGTCCTGGTCGCTATGCTGATCACTTCAGAGACATTTATATCTCAGCATACCCACTGCCCACACTTTAACATCTGTACCATTTGCTGTTACCTTGTTCACTTTGAAACTGTACCTCATTTAAGAACTATGGGAGACATTTATGAAGACCAGTGTACGAGTATGCCAGCCTTAAATAAAGTCCCACCACCTTTTACGTGGCCAGATTTACTAAGAGGTGCACATTCATATAATATTTTGATGAACTGTTTATGTGTTTTGTTCTTATTTGCTCACAGGTGATACAAGGATGGCAATCCAGTAGCACTGACATGTTAAATTGCAAAAGTTGGCATAAGATAAAACTGTAGGTATAGGCTATAAGTACAGTCAAATAGAAATGTCTGGTGACACTGAATGTGTAAACTCACTGGGAGAGGGGGACTTTGGGTGCCAAGTGAACAACACTCAGTGAGGTAGAGATACTGCTGATGACATCTGTGGATAGTAGACCTGGACTCATACATTAGATCATTGTCCTGCTTCTCGGTAGAAGAGGCAGGTGAAATCAAGTTTAAAAAAGTGCTGGGGGCCAGAAGACAAGGTGATGACTCACAGAGCTGATCAGGATAGTCATCCGTTCTAAAAGGGTAACTCTTCACTGGAATTGCAGTAGTGGCTACTTTTACAAGCAGGGCCAGGAAGTTGTGGAATGGACTGAATGATGTATCACTTACATTGTTCTGTGCAGCTGATTCATAAATATTCTTTGAATAACGTGGGCTAAAAGTAGTCCTCTCCATTATGTCCGTGAGCCCAGTAGTCCTTAATATTCATGAGAAGCAGAAAACTCCACCCACCAGCTGCTGATTGGCTGTTGTCTATCCATGCTGTGAATAGTCAGTCAACTGTCAATCAGCAGCTGGAGGGCAGGGGGAGGGGTGTGGCAAGAATCCTATTCTTCTGCATATTAGGAGAACGGCTGAATGGAATAATATAAGTAATATACCAATTTGTTCAGCATTTCTGTTGCTAGTTTATGCTGCTCTCATTTAAGGCAGCATAAACCTAATGGCAGATTCCCTTTAAGCTGATGTGATTGCTTCTATAATGTGGCAGGATAAAGACTGATCATGGAGCTAATTAGCTCCCACTGTACTGTGTAATCTGTGGTGGAAGTGGATGAGTACTGTACATTGGCAGCCTGTTTATAGCCATCTCTAGAATCTGCCTGGTCTTTTAGATTTTGTCACCCCATTATGGAGTAAGGACCTAAGAGGTCTGAAGTGCATTGATTGTCAGTAGTGTTTCTGTGTTTCCTACTGCTGCATATTATGGGATTTGACTAGAGATGAGCAAGCATGCTTGTCCAAGCTTGGTAATCGTTCGAGTATTAGGGTACTCGATGGTGCTCGTTACTCGGACGAGCATCTCGAGATACTCAAGACAATAGCATCTTCCTCTTCCTGGATGTTTGGCGACTTTTTCTCAGCCAATCATCATGCAGGGGAGTCTTTGGGAGCTCGTAGCATCACGTGGGAACCCTTTCACGTCGATAGCAGCGATTGGCTGGTCGGATCAGATGAACTGGGCATATAAGAATCAGGTCCTGTGCTGCTCACGTCAGACGCAGGCTGGAAGAGATTAGGGAGAGAGCTGCTGTCTGTCAGGGAGATTGTCATGCAGGGAAATCAGTGTGCGGTTAGGCAGGAATCATCCACAAAAAAAAACCAACAGTCCTTCTAAAGAAATGTTTAAGAAATGTAAACATTTCTTTTATTTTTTTTTTGCTACTCTTGGCTGCTGGCTTGGACTGGTAGTGCAGCTGTCAGTAGTCAATTTGTCCTGTTGCTGACATGGCTGTAGCTCTCTTGGCTGGCTGGGATCTGAAGTTCAGCTATACCTATCCTTACTGTGCAGTGTCACGTGAAACGAGTGCCTTAAAAATAAAAAAAAAAGCATCAGTTACACACATACTCTATATGACTACCCCCAAAATTGCTGTCAGTAGTCAATTTGTCCTGTGTCTGACATTCTCTTGTCTCTGGTCAAAAAGACTAACATTGTGCAGGTGAATGTAGCCATGACTGTAATGCAGACATAAAAACTGAAGAAATGCAACAGCTTACTGCTAATGCCAAGACATAAGCCTAATACAAAGATAAAATTGCAGAACTGCAATTTAAAAAAATCATAAAAATAATGAGGCTCTTGGCATACCATTTGCTAATAGTGTGTACCACCCCACCACAGTAAGGTGACCTCATGCCTGGGATGGATCCTACACTATACTGTGGCCATACCCGGGATAATGATAAGCTTGTATTCTGGGCATGCAGGATCCAACTAATACTGGCCAAAATAACCCCCAGGGTGGGATAGGTGGAGTGCAAGTAAAGTAAATGCAGCCACTCCCCCCATCTGGAAAACAGACAAAAAGACAAAAAAAACCTTGGTCAGCACTCCTACATCATTCAAACCAAGCAGGAGCACGTTACTATGGCTGTAATGCAGACACACACACAAAAAAAGCAACAACTCACTGCTAATGCCAAGGGGCCATTCCATTGTTACGGGTATTACATTCGAACAGCTTAAGGCTGGGTTCACAGTACGTATATTTCAGTCAGTATTGTGGTCCTCATATTGCAACCAAAACCAGGAGTGGATTGAAAACACAGAAAGGCTCTGTTCACACAATGTTGAAATTGAGTGGATGGCCGCCATTTAATGGCAAATATTTGCTGTTATTTTAAAACAACGGCTGTTATATTGAAATAATGGCAGTTATTTACTGTTATATGGCGGCCATCCACTCAATTTCACCATTGTATGAACAGAGCCTTTCTGTGTTTTTAATCCACTCCTGGTTTTGGTTGCAAAATGAGGACCACAATACTGACTGAAATATACGTAGTGTGAACCCAGCCTATTTTAGTACATTTTTTTGACTTTCATTTCTAACTATTATTTGGTCAATTTAAAGTTTATTTACTGTTTATTACACTTTTAACCCCTTAGCGACCCATGACGTATCTATGAGAGATCAGTGCTGTCTATATACAAGTTACAGTAAAAAAAAAAAAGTAAAAATGTTTTTTTTTATCAATAAAAAATCCCCTCCTCTAATAAAAGTCCAAATCACCCCCCTTTTCCCATTTTACAAATATAAATAAATAAATAAACAAATAAACATATTTGGTATCGACATGCGCGCAATTGCCCGACCTATTAATTAATCACATTCCTGATCTCACACGGTAAACAGCATAAGCGCAAAAAAATTCCAAAGTGCAAAATTGTGCATATTTGGTCGCATCAAATCCAGAAAAAAATGTATTAAAAAGCGATCAAAAAGTCGCATCTTCGCAATCAAGGTACCAATAGAAAGTACATGTCATGACGCAAAAAATGACACCTCGCACTACCCCATAGACCCAAGAATAAAAGCGCTATAAGCATGGGAATGGAGCGATTTTAAGGAACATATATTTGTTAACAATGGTTTGAATTTTTTACAGGCCATCAGATACAATAAAAGTTATACATGTTATATATCGTTGTAATCGTAACAACTTGAGGAACATGCATAACAAGTCAGTTTTACCATAGAGCGAACGGCGTAAATGCAAAACTCCCCGAAATCAAAATAAATTCCTTTTTTTTTCAATTTGACAGCTCAAATTATTTTTTTCCGGTTTCGCAGCATATTTTATGGAAAAATAATGCCTGTAATTGCAAAGTACAATTGGTTTTACAAAAAATAAGGGCTCATATGGGTCTCTAGGTGAAAAAATCCAAGTGCTAAGGCCTTTTAAACATAAAGTGGAAAAAGCAAAAGTGCAAAAATGAAAATTGGCTTTGACCTTAAGGGGTTAAAGGAGTTTTCCAGCGCCACAAAAACATGGCCACTTTCTTCCAGAGACAGCACCACTCTTTTCTCCAGTTTGGTTGGGATTTGCTAGTCACTTCTATTAAAGTGAACAGAGCTTAATTGCAAACCACTCCTGAACTGGAGACAAGTGATGTGTTGTCACTAGAAGAAAGTGGCCATGTTTTTGTAGCGCAGGATAACCCCCTTAAGGTCCTGTGCAACCTTATGTTATTTGCATTTTGAAACTTAATTAAAACCAATTTTTCTTAAAAAAAAAAAAAAGATTTAAACTAGTTTTAAACAGTTAAGGTGCCAACTTCAGGGGGAAACCTAAAATTTAACCTTAGCAAGCGTAACCATCAATTTAGAATATCATTTTCCACAAGCGAAGCCTTAGGATTTTTTTTTATTTTATTTTGCTATGTTTGAATGAAAATGTTGTAGCGCAAAGCCATCACATTTTGCTTAAAAACTTATAAATGACCACTGGTGAAAACAATGGTGATTGTGTTAAATAAAAAATATCCAGTCCAATAACTAGCCTAACTGAGGTAGAATGGCTTCAAACATATGCATGTTTATGTTATGGGAGTTACGAGAGTGAATGGTAACACCCGTAAAAGTAAATGTGTAACACCCGTAACAATAAATTAAGAATGAAAGAAATTTAAAAAATCTTTAATAATTTAATGTTGTTTACTCGCATGTCTATAGCCTTACTTTTACTAAAGGGTTTTGTACAAAACAGTTTTGTTAGATCACAGCATAAACTTTTGTATCTTTTTTGTTACTGGTGTTACAAGCTGGAGTTGTTTAGTAGAAGTATAATAATACAGAAAGTAATAAAATTTCCAGTTAAATAAAATATGTAGATGTTATAACAATGTTCAGTCTACTTACCTTCTAAATCGCAGACCAATAAACCATTGTTATTAAACTACAACAGATAGCTGGAAATAAGCCAAAAAAACATATGATTCATTATCACTGGAGTCATGCTCTTCAGACACCCCAAAAACAGGTTAAATTTTTTTTTCTTCAGATATCTGTCATCAAAAATATGTAGATTTAACTTTTAATCAGTGAGGGTAAAGTTATAAAATTAATAATTTTAAAAAATGGTGGAAAGGCTTAGTTTGGATGGAATGGCCCCAAGACATCAATCTAATACAAGTATAAAATTGCTAAACTGCTATAAAAAAAACATCAGTGGTCACCCAGCTTTCCTATAGTCCTAAAAGTCCTGCCAAATAACAGAAAGATTTTCCCAGAAAGGTGGATGGGAAGAATTCTTACAAGAGTTGTAATAGCAGCCATATTGTCACCCAAGTTTCCCAAAACCTGATATAACTAAGATATAAATAGAGTTTTCCATCATTTGTACAAGGAGGATGACTTGAGGATTTATTTTTACTGTTGATTTTTTTTTTATTCTAGCAGGAGATCCTTTGGAACTGCGGTCGCACAGCACGACTACTGCAATTGCCTGTAGTTCTCAATAAACAAAAAACCGAACAAAAGTACTGAGCAGCTAAAAGCTCTGAAATCCCTAGAACGAGTGAGCGTCAGCAGCCAGTGGCGGGGAATAAAGCAAACAGCAGACAGCACTAGAAGCCAGGAGTCAGCTGAGTTACAGCTCTCTGCAGACAGAGCTAAATAGCAAGTGTAGTGACCGTGGGTGTGATACTAAGTGTGACTCGACCTACATTACGCCTGGTTTATTACACTACACATCAGGAAAACAACAATATTCACCTCCTCTAGGAGCTCTTGCACTTTTCCAAATATTTTTATTTTTGTTATATTTTTCTACCTAGACATGACCTCAATTTTCCACCGAGCAATGCACAGAAGAGAGCCTCAAGATGATAGTGACATATCAAGCGAGGATGAGCCACTTTTTCAGCCAGGTCCTCTTGATGGCAACAGAATCAATGTAAGTATGAACTTATTTTGACCTTCTTCATCCCGGTCTTACTGGTTCATGAACATAATATCAGAAGTGCAGTGAAGACTGACACATGGTGAATTCTGGGGGTTGACTAAGCAAGGGCAGTGCAAAGAGAAATACAGTTTTTCTTTTGATCTTCTGCAATAAAAGCTATTCCAGGACAAGGCCCCACAAGTGGCAGCCACAGAGGCATGGTAGCCTCCTCTAGTTAAAGGGATTATAGCACTGTGTAGCCTAAGCTGTCTACTTTTATTAATATTAAATTAGAACTGCAGTAAAAAAAAACACAGCCAGAACAGTTGGAGATATTAGGGAATAACAGTGCACTATATATGTACAACTTTGCTTTTGACTTTCTTCAAGAGCTATTCCAGAAGACCCCACATGTGACAGGCGTGTATGCTGTAGTATGAAAATCGCAGGCTTTGGTGTTCAATCATACTGAAATTGCAGTTCAATGTACATGCAGCATGTTATAGAACAGGAGGAGCCGAGAAGATTGATATATCATTTTGAGGAAAGAATCCTTTCTTTTATTTATGTAAAACACTGATTCTGATTGGAATAAATCTGTTTGTATGGAAAAAAAGGGGAAAAGAGGTCTATGTGAGATTAGAGGAATAAGGGTTAGGTCTAATGGGCCAGATAGATTTGGCCTATCGACCAACAACATGTGGCAAGAGATAAGAAGAATTTGTAAAGTGAAGGGGAGTTTGGTTTTCACTGAGATTTGGAACAAATATAATCGTTTGGAATTTTTTGAGCTATGTTACTGGAAGGATCATAGAGGTTTTAAAATTAAAGTGTGTTTTTTTTTTTTTTTTCTTTAGAAGGCTCCCTCAAAGAGATAGGTGATATTTTTACAGGGCCTGGACTAAATTGGGGCCATAAATTTAGATATTATCTACTTAGAAATGCAGTTTCTAAAACACAGGAAAAAAGTCTTTTTCAGGTATCACAGAATAAGTGTCAGGAATACATAGAATTAGAGAACTTTCAGGGGGTGGAAGTCTACTGTCAAGAATATACTGTATAAAATATTACTGAGTGAAAAATTTCTTAATATTTTACCTGGTTATAGGGCTAAATAGGAGACGGATTGTGGAAGCTTCACAAACACAAAGTGGGAGAATATTGTTAGTAATGTGAAGAGGGTATCTCACAATCCTGAGCATAGACACAATTGCAAATTCTCCATAGAATACATTATACCCCATTCTTCTTATATAAAATAGGAGTTAGAAGCAGTTTGAAGTGTGGGAAATGTGGAGAGGAAGGTGCAGGGCTAGTACATATGCTTTGGACCTGTCTATGGTTAAAATAATACTGAGAGGAGATCAAATCAATATTGATGGAAAATAAATTTTTGAATTAGCGATCTTGTGAGAGGAACCACAGTAGAGGAAGGGAAGTAAATTGATTATTAAATTGCTTTTTTATGCCAGGTTGATAATTCTAAGAAGGTGGATGGGAAACTTGAATATGGCGAAAGAAGAATGGGTAATTCAGGTCGACATTATTAAAAGATATGAATGGATAATTGGTGAATATGCACTCCCCCTCCCCCCCCCCCCTTACCCTCCCTCTGTCTGGACTGGATTGATGGGTAAAGAGGTGGTTAGGGGGAAGGGTTAGGGGAGGGAGAGTGGGGAGAATACATTAATATTCTAAACTGTTGTTAATGTAAGAATTGTGATCTGTATGTATTTGAATATGTAATTTCTTATTTTTCATGATATATGGAATGTCCTGTGAATGTTGTAAAAATTGAATTTTCTGTGGAAAAAGGAATAAAGAAGTAGTCATGTGGATTGTTGTAGTTAGTGATTGGCAGTTCTTTATAAGAACACTTATACACAGATAGCAGTCAATCAATACATAGGACCACCCCCTTGACCCCTTAGACCAAAATGAGCTGAGGTTTACATGAATAAGTAACAAGTTATCCCCACACATGAATAAATTACAAAACGACACAGTATATACTGTAAATCTGTCTTGTGCCTCCTGTTCTATAACATGTTGAATGCCTTTAACATGACAGGTTCCCTGGTTAACCATTTTGGGGTAGATTTATAAAAGGATGTAAATATACACCTGGTGTAAACTGCCCACAGCAACCAATCACAGCTCCTCTTATATTTTACCTGAGCTAAAAGCTGAGCTGTGGTTGGTTGCTGTGGGCAGTTTACACTAGGTGTATATTTACACTCTTTTATAAATCTCCCCCTTTGAGTCTTACCAAAATTCACAGCAGTAATATCTTAGCATTAGTAATATCTGAAATAAGGGCCTGAACTTTCTAGTGCATTAAAGGGGGTTTTCAGGCAAAATAGACAAATGAGCTATCCACAGACTCATATACACTGTGTAGAGTGGGCACTTAATAGCTGGTTGGCATGGCTGCCAGGTGGATAGCTAATCAGTCTATGTTGCCTGGAAAACTCTTTAATATAATACAAGAATTGCAGTGAATACTGACATAGAGGCAGGACAGTAAGGTATTACAGTATATTTCAGTACAGATGTTTGTGCTATTCAGAGTCTGTATGTGGAACAGATAATGTAATGGCTGCCATAAGTGAAAATACAGCATTTGTGGGACCTTGATACTGAATGTCACAGTGGACTTGCCAAACTGTTCAGGTTCTGCAACGTTCATCCAAACCTGAACCCTTGGCACTTGACTCCCAGCAACAGGAGAAGTTGGATGCCGCCCTAGGCAGTCCTGGAAAAGATGGATAGAGATGGTTTAGAGAGCATTACCAAACCCTAAAAGTTTGGCAATTCCACTCAAAACTACTCAAGGACTTTTCCTCAGAAGTGGATACGCCATCGAACCTTTTAGGAATTCAATTGCTTTTGCTTAGTTGCTATTTAGCTGTAGAGGTCCCCGATGTTAAAGATTTTAGTTACAAATTAAAGAAAAAACAGCAATATTCTTTTAAAAAATGTGGATTTGTGCAGCATGACCTGAGAATAAAACATGGCTGCCACTAAGTAGATGCATCAGTGACTCTGAGAAGTGAATTAGTAAAGATTCCGGATAATTCCATTTGACAGTCACGCTCTATGAAAAGCTTTAACCTTGTCGTTTTCATCAAGGATTAATCTACAATAAACCTAATTGTTACAATGTGTCGTCAGGTCAGCGCTCAAAGAGGCTTGTGGAGAAAGCTCCCAGGCTGGACTGTACTGCTGAGGCAGGTATGTATGGAAGGATATAGCTGCTTATAGAATTTGTTTCTTACATACAGTCTTGTAAAATATAAAAGATAAGATACAAGGTTGGGTCGCCAGGGCTATTAAGTATAGTCCCACATAGATAAGGGCTACATCGGGAATCATTTGATCATGCAGTTTCTCCCTCCTGATATCAATTGCTAGTACCCTTCCATTAAAGAATGAAAAACCCACAATGAAATAACTGAAAAGTGACAAAAGTTATAATAAATTTAAATTTTCAGAAAATCGGCTAGACATTGCCTTTGAATTGTGGTTTAACAGAAAAAAAAAAGATTTCTGTAACTCCTAAAGAGACTTCTAAACCTGACCACAGGTATTTTGGCTTACACCTAGTGAGCAGAATGCTCCAGCTGTCTAAGATTTGCAGGTTGCTATGTTTCAGCTCCTTCCACAGATACTTTGCTATTAGCCATTCTTGGATGTTTTACGTTGTCTGTTTTGGGTCATTAGCCTGTTGGAGTACCCATGACCCACAACTGAAACCAAGCTTCCCTGCACTGGACAACACAGGGCTCCAGAATGTTTCAATAGACTTGAGATTTCACAGTACTCTGCACAGATTTAAGATACCATGTATGAAATGCAGCTAAGCAGCCCCTAAACATAACCAAGCCTTCCTTGTTTTACAGTAGGTATAATGTTCTTTTCTTTGTATGCTTCATTTTTTTTTGCATGTGAACATAGAACTGATGGGACTTGCCTAAAAGCTCACATTTTGTCTCATGGGAATTGATCTGAGTTTACATGGATTGAGTTGAGTTGATCTAGACTGAGTTGTGTTGATATGGTTTAAATTGGGTTGATCTGGATTGAGATAGGTTCATATGGGTTGAGTTTGGTTTATCTGGATTGAAGTAAAGATGATAAAGTTTGGTTGAGTAATATCCCTAGCACAGTTTAATTTACAATCTAGTTGCCAAAAGCTATATGATCTTTTTAGATCGTACCAACACCCCTGTGTTCATAGGCAGCAGCCTGTTAGTCAATGAGGAGCTAGAGCAGTGGGATGTAAGGAAAAGTTGGCCTGAAGCCTGTAAGACCCAGCATGGGAAACCTGGGCAGGTGTGATGCCACAGTATCATGCTGACCTAGACAGAAATGCCATCCCACTACCTAAATGTCCAAAGCACCAGGCAAAAATCCAGACATTCAAGCCCAGAGATCTGGTGCTAGCAAACCCCCTGTATGAACACATACTCCAACAACCTCCTAAGGAATAGGCAGATTCGTATTGGGATTATAACCCAAATAACCCAAGTCCACTGTTATGAGACATGGAAAAGCAAAGTATTTTGTTTTTAGCAAGAATATTATTAAATCCTAGGTGATAATTGTGTTTTGTATTACTAGTTAGAAGTTTATTTCCTTTGTCAGATAACTTCAGGTCACTTGAAGACTCATTCCAAAGCTTGTGAAGCTCCACAAAGTATCCAGTTTCAAATCTCTTTGCAGTACATAAAGTGTACTATACATTGAGGTAATCACTCCAGTGCACATTAGTGTTTTCCCCTTTGGCAAGCTTACATTAAACAAAGAACAGATTGTAGTTTCATTTAGTGGTATATAAATATTTCAGCCCCAGGCCACTTTTCATCATATCATCCAAGATACAGTTCATTGAATATGAGAGACCGCCTGAGGTCTTGTGCCAGGAACGTAAATACATTATTAACATCAAGACAACAGCAGCCATTTCCTGTAATACATAACCCTGAACCGTGCAACCAGAGAATTATAGAAACATTTGTTTAGAGCACCCATAGTTACCATTTCACTTATCTGTCGGTTCATAGGTTGGTTAATGTTGGAGTACTTGTATTTTAAGAAGTTAAGGGCAAATAAAGACATGTAGTACTACTTGTAACCATAGGAGGCAGTGTAGCATCATTCTGTGTAATCCAGGTACAAGTTTAAAGTGTTGTTGTCATCACAGAAAAACTTTTGACATGTCATAGAGACATTTCAAAAGTTTAGATCGGTCCAGGCCTGAGTGTTCGGGAGAACGAGCCAGGAGAAAAACGTACTAAGCATGGTCCTCTCCCGCCTCTGTGTCAGATGATCAGTCGTGCTCATAATGTAAGTGTATGGAGTCTGACTGATTATGCTGACACAGAACGGAGAGCAGATGCACTGCAGTGCAGTCCTTGCCCCGCTCTTTCTGACCATCAGTACGGGTCTGAACACTCAGACCGGGAACGATCAAAACATTTGACATGTCTTTATGACATAAACAGAAAACTGCTGTAGAAAACTGCAACACATAGCCAGCACCCCACTCACACTTGTTCACACTATGCAGTTTGCACGCTGGCATGGCTAAAAAAAACAGACAAAAATGGAAAATTGCTGAAGCAAACTGCAAGTGTCAGGATTTTAATGGAGCCGCGTCACAGAGGGGAGGGGGTTTCGTCACACTGGGGGCAGGTGGGCCCGCCTCCAGTACTTCAGGTCGTGCCAGTGTCGGGAAAAGAGTGGGAACCGGGCCACTGTTCAAAAATAGAACCGCGCCACCAGCATCCCCGCGCCAACACCGGTCTATTCATGTAAAAGACTTAAAGCAATGTACCTGATGGTACTTTCACTTTATGTCTGGCCGTAGGTAGTGTTAAACAATGGCCTAAAACTATCTAACAGTGTCAGCAGTTTGGAACATGAATTGCAGCTGACAGATTGTGTTTAACTGTTTTTACCACTGGTATTGCTAAGTTCTCTACAACTATGACCCAATTCCCCTGAGGCTGTTGCATGCGGGGGCCTACACTAGGCTACGCCCACTACCTGCCCTTTCTTAAAGCCTCTACTGATCAAATGTAGCCAGAGGAGCTGCTTTTTTTGCAGCCACATAATGCAGCAATTGTACAATAGACTGGAAATGTTTTTAAAAGTAGATGGACATTACAGCTGTCCTCAAAAGTGCAGGTTCAGCTTCATAAAGGACTCCAGAAAGACATGCACTTTTCTAGTTTTTAACTGAGCTTTAAACAGCACATGAGGACTTCTGAGCAGTCAGAGGTTGTCATGCATGACCAGAACTACACTTTAAGGCGATAAGGCATGTGCGTTTTCCCTTGGCCCATCATACAGTAGATGGCCTCCAGACTAGAAACTCTGGGAGTTGCATGAGTCATAACACCACTGTCTCTGTGATTAAGTTCTAATTTGTATGGCTCCTGAGAGTGTCGCCCCGCCTGTCATAGAGGGCTGCTTAGGGAACATCAGGTAACAATACATCTCCAGTGCTGAAAGTAACATCTGGTGAAGCCTGAGATGATTAAGTACCTCAGGGTGCACAAGTTTAAGCTTATAAAAGGAATAAACAGGAGTGTGAATTATTGATGGGGACATTGTGTAACCCTCACATCTCTCCGCAGGTGATAAGGAACATCAACACGTTCGCCAGAACAAAGACATTGGCTCAAGGATTTTTGGACATGGCCCTCTTCACTGCAAATGCTTCCCAGATAAAACACTTACTCCAGCAGGGACCTGAGACACCATTTTATTATTTCCTATTTACCCTCTTGGTAAGTCCATCAAAGAATTATAGTAATCTAATATGTAAAATTAATATCCCAATATATCTCAGCTAGATGACAGTGCTGTTATTGCTCTTTACTCAGCAACTGCTTCACCACCATGTTCTCCATAATCAATAAATAAAAGCAATTTATTGAATGCACATATGATGCATTTTGGGAAACTGGTTCCTTTCCTCAGATCATGCGCTTTATCTGAGGAAGTGAACCAGTTTCCCAAAACACGTCATATGTGCATTTAATAAATTGGTTTTATTTATTTGTAAGTACGTCTTGAGACCACTTTATTGGGGTAGTGCTGGCACCCAGTGAGTACAGCTTTTTGTTGTTTTCATTTTGCACCTTGCACCCACCGGCCCCTTATGGGAGCATCCTGTTTTTAGTACTCCAGCCAGCTTGCAAATACCACCGTAGACTTCAGACTTCAGACACTGCACCAGTCATATCTGCAACCCCTCAAGTTGGGGTGATACGCACAAAGCCCAAGTGGCATTAAGGTGAGCCTTCAATGTGCATCTACCGCCTACCCTACCGTCTGTGGTATGAAACGAGGCGCCGCCTGTTGCCTATTTTTTTCTTTCCTTATACTATTGATCAATAGGGCATCCGTGCCACTTAAGGCTGCCGCAACATGCTGGAGGTTGTTGTTTTTTTAACTAGCACTACTGTTTTTGAGCCAACAAGAGTGGAATAAAAAGGATGCTGATGCATTCTGTGAAATGAAACATATACATTAATAGTCCCATTATGCCTGCTTTGTTTTTACCTGTTGCTCATAGTTACAACCATCTTAGGGCATCCACTGATTTGGTCAAGCATGCTTAGTTTAAGTGCATATTGTGTGTTAGTTTCTACTGTGTATGTAAGTGGGGGCGGGTGGGGGGATTGTGTGAAAGGGTGTACTGTACTCTGCTGCATGGCAAGAGGGTCACAGTTCAGAGAACTTGAACAGATGAAAGGGGAAGAAGATCAGTTCAGGGGTGTACGGTAATGTCTTTTACATTATAAGAAATAAACACACATTTGTACTCCAACATATATATTTTTTATCAACTATGCTACCAGTTTGCTTCATGAAAAAATTCTTAAAGGTGTTCCTAATGTCCCCTATGTAGTGTGATGGTGCAAAAACAGGAACTCCACAGCAGAAATGTTTACTCTTAAACATACAGTACAGTATTTCCAATGACTGTGTTCACAAGGTGCATTTGCTCTTCAGAGGTATTTGTGCCAGTAAGTGCCTTTTAAGAGTTTTCTTCGGTGAATCCTATTTTGGGACTTGGACTTAAGATAGACAATACTTAGGTTTACAAAAGTCTCTGAAAGTTTTAGAGAAGACTACCTGTATGGGGACCTGTCCATATACGCACAGGACTCTGTTGGGGGTATTCTGACAACCATGGGTATAGTTGCGATAGGTTTTGGATAAGAGGAAAACCTGTACTCATGGCAATGATCCATCGATGTTGGCCAAGTACACCGAGTGGCAAGTCAAGCACGAAGAGTAGGTTTTCACAACTGGGCAGAGCTGGCTCCTTAACTTACGTACATTAGCAAATAGCAATTTCCCCAACCGCTTTAAATAAGTTCTTGTTCAAACTTGGAGGACTTTAGGAAAATTGAGTGTGATAATCCTCCTCAACATGGTCAGGTATACTCCCCTTGCCTGTGGTAGTTACCCCTTTCTTGCTTTAGCAGGCCAAAACCTGGCTTGAAGGAACTTGTAAAGAATATGAGACACTAGTATACACTAGCTAACTACTCGCTTCTCCATGCTAGCTGCACACTGTTCCTGTTGTAAACTCATGGCCATCTTCCCAAGCCTTGTAAGTAAGAGCTGGGACTTGTCCCCTATTGGTGGGGCAAGCTTTGAGGTACCTTGATCCTTGATAGGACAGAACTGGAGGGAAACTTTTTTTAAATGGCTTTGATATACCCAGAGGTAGGGAGGTGGCTGGCAAACTTCCTGTCAAACACTTAAGGCCCTATTACATGGAACGATTATCACCGTATGCAGCCGATACCATCCGTTGCGGGCGATAATCGTTCCATGTAATAGAAGGCAACGATTGTTGCTGTCATATGTCTTTCAACATTGTTGAAAGACAAACGACTCATACAGCAACGATCTGCTGCCGTCTCTCCGCGGAATAGGAGCGGCGGCAGCAGCAGACCGCTGCTATAAG
This sequence comes from Dendropsophus ebraccatus, assembly GCF_027789765.1. Taxonomy (NCBI): domain Eukaryota; kingdom Metazoa; phylum Chordata; class Amphibia; order Anura; family Hylidae; genus Dendropsophus; species Dendropsophus ebraccatus. The sequence goes on from NC_091457.1 coordinate 87,839,161, forward strand.
CTATGGGCTGCCTGGACAATCTAGCGATCACCCAGGCAGCCCCCCCGCACCTCTCCCCCCCCCTTCCCAGGCTGCTGCCGCTCGTAATAGGATCACAACGTGTAATAGGGGCTTTACTGTACAGATATGCACCGTGCTGTAATGACAATGCCGCGTGGCTGATTCATTACAGCGAGGCGCATATCTGTACAATTCCCCCGCTTCCAGCATCTTATCACAGATGCTGCTCGGGCGGGGGGAAAGGTCCGTTACAGGCATTCCACGTCCATGCGGAACACGGAACGTGTGAATGCAGCCTAAAAACCTGAGCTAAATTTAAGAACCTGTGTGTGTGTAGTCATTCGTACAGTGTACTACAATGTCAACTTGCTGTGAGAAGGAACTGAACCTAATCAATGGCAATTTATGAGTGCTATAGGCAGAACAATATCAAGATTAGCTTTACGAATTCTAGCTAAATTACATGTATGAACATCTTGGGTGAGCCATGACCCTATCTACCCATGGTTATAGCCTTATTCCATAATGTCCTAGAGGCATTGGTATATTGGTGCTTTACTGAGGCAAAATGCACATTTTTCCTACTCTCCAGCCTCTGGAAAATCATTTCAGCTCCCAGTAAATGTAATACAATAAAGCACAGCTTCATGGATCGGGAAAAAGCACACGCCGTTTGACAAGAGGCGCAGTAATGGAAACTCATAAAAATAAAGCATGTTTTATAGCAGAGTATAAAAATATAGCATCTCTTAAATATTTATCTGCCTGTGATTAAGCCAGATTTTTGATTGTACCATGAAATAAACTCAATAAGTTGACTTAAGCATCTGACTCCCGGTGTATATAACCCTTATACAAACACTTCAATCAGATCCTGCAGAAATTTCCGGCATCGGAGCATAAAATGACACAGGTTATGGCGGCAGAGGGTTTAAATCACTTACAGTTCACTCTGTAATTAGACAATGGTTGATTGCCAGTTTTACACATGTAGTCATAATGCAGAACCAATTAGAAAGGCTTAGTGGAAAGGCATAAGTACATTGAAATAATCTAGTCATTGTCCCCCATGGGCATGATTTAGCAACTAAATATTTCTGCAGTCTTTAAATGTGACGACTAGCCGTGGAAACACAGAATACATAATTGTGTGTAGTGGTTGTACTAGAAACAGCAACTTTAAAGACAGTGCAATTTCTAGGAGGCAGCAGTAACCTTTCCAGGTTTTGCACTTGCATACAAGGTTGCAGGTTGCGTACACTCTTATAAAAGTAATGTGTTGATGTTGTTTACTATATTGTATAAAGTTTTGTCATTGTATAATATATTGGCGTGTATTAAGACCAGCGTATTTATACGCTGATCATAACTAAATTCTTGCCCCTTCCCACACCGGATTTATTGGCCCACGCCTCTTAATATATAATAATATATAATATATAATCCGTGTGGCAGCCTAAAGAGTCCACATTAGATCTGAACTGACGTAAATATTTACCATGATTTACACCTACTTGCATGGTAAATTGGGTGCAGAGACAATGCCACCTCCACAACTTGGCATTGGTATGAACTTAGAGTAGACAATCTTTGGATGTGACAGTTGTGAAATTTGAAAACATTTTCCCAGGGACACTTTGACTTTGACAGTGAGTGGTGTGGCTCTTTGTGGGTGTGGCCTGTTGTGTGTGGTTTGCCCGGGGGGGGGGGGGGGGTTGTAGGTGTTTGTCTTTCTTTCTTTTTTTCTTTCTTTTTTTTCTTTTTCCAGAATTCTCCCTATATTGCCCTTATTGTATGTATGGACCTTACAGTTAGGACAATGCAGGAGAAATAATCCCCAGCATATTACACATCTGATTATCAGCTCCCAGCATATTACAGACCCCAGTATTAGGCCCCAGGAATATTAAAGAAATCAGTATCAGCCCCCAGCAAATTACAGAGCCCAGTATCAGGATTAGAGCCAGAATTAGAACCCAGGCATATTACAGAAACCAGTACATCCCCCAGTAACCCCCCCCCCCATTATGTTAGGCATCTCCACTATTAGTTAAACTTCCCCCCACCACCTTGTGACTACATAGCCCCCCCATGTTTAATTAAGAAAACAAAGCCATACTCCCCTGTCTGCTGCGCTCTTCTGACGACTCATCTTCATTAGTGCCCCAAGGAGAAGAGCTGCAGCAACAAGAGGTGCTTTCAGGGAGTGTCCGTTTGCTCTGTCAGTGCACTACTGAATTTACCAATTTAACTATAAGCACTCATTAGGAGAGCTTATGGTTAAATGCATGGGGGGGTACTTTCTAGAGCGACTAGGGGCGGGGCCTTCCCAGGACTTACCCAGGACATTATTTTGACAAACTGGGACTGTTGGCAACTATGAATGATAAATCAATGTGACCCAGGCTGTTTAAAAAAACTGTTGCATCTGACTTCAGACTGTCTACTACTAAGTTTGCATATTGGAAGTTTTAGTATGTAATGGCATCCAAATGCAGTTACGACTAAGAAATAACTGCATAGAACTAGACTATGATAATATTTGTGGGGTTTTGTAAGTAGATTTTTACTGAACGTACAATTTGTTTAGAAAAAAAAATGGACAGAGCATCAAACTAAAATACATAAGAAAATGAAAATATCAAAGGCGATGTCAGTGGGCAGCTGGATGTGGGCTCACATGGCCTCTAATGAGTCTAATTAGCGACATTTACATCTCTATGACTGTGGCTCTGCTGTAATTGCTTTGTCGGATTTCATCTTTCTCACTGTCTAATACAAGGCCGTCTCATGTAGAATGCACCTCTCACTTCCTCAAACTATCCTTGCTTCATTGGAAAGCTGAGGGAACGTGTTGATAACCACAAGGCTATTAACAGATTAATTAACAGCTTATACCTGACACATTATATGGAAGAGTAATATACAGAAATCTATTGTTCCCAGGAGGAATATTCATGACTTATCTCTTCAATAACCTTGTGCCCACCACATGTATTATAATGCTGTGGTAAAGCAACATGGGGGTGGTGGTTACAATCATAACCTTGGCCCTATGTTAGGTGTCCCCAGGCTAAAAAGCTACATATGAGAATAGTAGGGCTATAAATCGGCAACCAATACGCCATGAAAATTATAGATGGATTATCTAACTACATAAATCAATACTTCATTATTATAGATCCTAGATGACACCCATCATTTTTCGGCTGAGCAATTTTGCAACAGCTGAAATCCCAAAGGCACACGGGTTGAATGCTGGTTTAAACAAAGATCTGACAGCTATAGAAGCGAAGAAACACTTAAAGGAAAAACTGATACATTGAGCTAAGGCTAGGTTCCCACTGCATTTGTATACCTTAACCCCTTCCCCCACTATGACGTCCAGGGACGTCATGAAAAGCAGTGGCAGAATGCATCATGACGTCCCTGGACGTCATGCTTTCCCTGCCTCCCCCCTCTGTCCCTAGATGAGATCGGGCAGCAGGAGGAGGCTATGTCACACAGCCTCCTCCTGCTGCCACTGCCCGGAGGGGAGCCGCGCTCCCCCCCGGGCAGTTAACCCCATAAACGCCGCGGTCAATGCGACCGCAGCGTCTATGGGGAGATTCAGTGTCCCCCGCCGATCGGGCGGCGGGGGGAGGCTGCAGAACGCTGCTTCCCCCCACCGCCACTCAGTCTGTGTCCCCCGGCCCCCTCCCCTCGTCCTCCGATACCGGCGGATCGCCGCTACTACCGTTTTAGCGGCGATCCGCCGGTACCGGGCATTACCGGCGCCGCCGATAGCTTTCATCTCCCCCCACCGTGAATCCACGGTGGGGGGAGATGAAAAATGTCCCCTCAGACCCCAGATCAGCCCCCCGATCACCCTACCCGGGCGGCCATCAGATCCAAGATGGCCGCCCCCATCCCTGCGAACAAACGATGTTTGTTCGCAGGGATGGAAATGAATCAGTGATCAAAGCCCCATGCTCTCCGCCACCGGAGGTAGCGGAGAGCATGGGGCAGTGATCGGGGACCCCCCCGTGTGGTCCCGGAGCAGGCGATCGGCGGTATATACTATATACCGCCGATCGCCTGTTCCCAGTGCTGATCAGCACTTTTTATCCCCTGTCACCATAAATCATTGGTGACAGGGGATAAAAAGTGTCACCGTGCCCCCCCCCAAGTCGCCCCCCACCCCCCCAGTCACCCCCGTCCCCCAGTCACCCCCCTTCCCCACATACGTTACCTGATCCACGGAGCTCCGTCCTCCTCGACGTCCAGGCTGATTCTGAAGTGCGCATGCGCTCCAGAATCAGTTATCTCTGAAAATTTAAAGTGACAGAGACCAATTTGGTCTCTGTCACTGAACTATGATTACTGTGATAGAAAATATCACAGTAATCATAGTAATACAGTGAAAATTAATGTATAAAGTACAAAAAGTGAAAAACATAAAAAAAAATAAAACACACACTTTTTATTATAGTAATAATTGCACTTTACTCCCAGATTACCCCTAGCCCCCCCAAAATACCCGTAACCACCGCAGGTTGCCCATATCCGCCCCAGATTGCCCGTAACCACCGCAGGTTGCCCGTATCCACCCCAGATTGCCCGTATCCGCCCCAGATTGCACGTAATCACCGCACATTGCCCATAACCACCGCACATTGCCACTAACCACCACACGTTGCCCATAACCACCGCACGCTGCCCATAACCAGCCATTGTGATATAGAGGGGTCAGCCATAGTGATATAGAGGGGTCAGCTATACTGATATAGAGGGGTCAGCCAGAGTGATATAGATGGGTCAATGTATCTGTCTAAAGGGGGGGGGGGAAACTGATGCAAAAATAATGTACACAAAGATGTGGTTGACCATGTTTTTCTGTATGTTAAAATTAAACTTCTAAAACAGATACAGTGAAATGGATGCAAAAAACATAGTGTGAACCTAGCCTTATTAGATAATTCATTGCTGGTCCTGAAATAGGAGTAGATAATATAATTCAGAGCTGCATTCACAATACTGCTGGTTATTATTGGAAACAGACAGCAAGCTTGTTATCCGACTCTTTACAGCTTAGCCGAGTCAGGTAGTTTTCTTTTTTACATCTTATTAAATGCCAGATTAGAAGCTATTCCAGACATTGATGCTGGATTAAAGGACTGTATCAGTAGTTGAACTAACCAAATTCAAAGCAAAGTATTGAAATATAACCGTATTTTCAACCTAATGAAGTAATTGATATTCTGAAAAATTTCTTTACATTTCATTAGTTACATAAGGAACTAAACTTCCAAAATGTCAGCTCCAAGAATATCAAATAAAGAGGATTTTTGAGAATTTTTTTTTTATTTTATGGCACTAGTTTACAACCAAATCAATTATCGCGGCATACTTTAGGAATCTCAGTGAAATTAAAAAGGGCACGTTGGCATAGAGCTAATGTAATTAGCCATAAATAGAGCTGGCATTAATGACAGTAAATATAATAGTTACATAGTGTAATGATTTTAGATGGGACATTAAAATCTGTTCCTCGATTTTGTAAAGAATTATATCACGAGACAACCCCCCCATTTATTATCAGCCTGCCAAACCCTTTCAAAGACAAATGGCCATTTCATTGCCATAAAAATCATGTTATAATGTTACCAAATTGGAATTTTAAATCCTGGCTGCATTAAAAATGAAGGCAGGCAGATTTAGCATGGAGTACTGGAAAACATGTGCAGTAAAAAGAACCTAAATGTAACTAAGCTGAGAGTTTGTCTTTTTGCTTATTGAGGCAGAAGCTACGTTTAAGAACTGTTCCTCTCCATGCTCTATAATTGTCCTCTTTGCTGTCTGGATTGCCCCCCGGCAGTGGTACACTGGCAGCACCGCCTGCTGAGTGACATTGTGGATACCCAAAGGCCTTGGGGCTCAACCAATTCTCAGCTGTGCCACACCTAAGTTAAGTTAACTGACAGACCTCCCTACCTGATAGCTCTTGTATCAACAGTTGTTCTAATGAGGAGATCAGGGGACCAGTCCAATCACGTTCTGAACTGGGCCTCTGGGCCCCCTATAAAGTGCATTTATTATCTGCCTACAGTTGTGAAACTAAGATACTAGAGCAGCCATCTTTAGAAGGCATGGAGCCATCATTTGGTCATGCAATAGGACACCCAGGCATTATAGACTTGCTTAGTTTCTGCTCTTCTTATGACTTCTGCTTCCAGTTATGACTGCTGAGGAAATGTGAACTTCGAGGGTACTGGTCATGTGAAGGCTACAACCCTCCTGCTAAGTTCAGCTTTCAAGAAAGTGTGTGGAACTAAAATGCTGAGTTTGCTAGTGTTAGTGTAGAAAGCTTGCACAAAATAAGTGCCTTGTGTATGCCAGTTCTGTATCCTGTGTGGCACCATAATTGAGGTCTAAGCTTGATCTTTGCTACAGGATCCCAGTTCCTTCATGTAAGCTACTGCCTCTTGGTCATGAGTTTGGCCCAAATGATGCACATGATCAACAGGGTGATCAATAGGGTGAGGTATATAACAATCACTCATGAGTCTGTGTGGAACAGTTGTTCTCCCCTTTGCAGAATTGTATCATTCTGGACACACTTGGTACTTGTACTGTAAACAATTGTAGGTTGCTGCACTGTCTTGCATATGTGTTTATTTTGTTCTATTGCAAATGGTAGAAGAAGCTTCAATGCTCAATGGTACCACCATGCTGGATTGTGGTGTTTGGCAAAGAAATGTCTTTTCTGAGCTTCCAACCACAGGAGAAGGTACAGATTTTCACATATGCCCTGGACGGATCTAGAATGCGGGTATGCCACCAGGAGAAGCAGTAAGAAGTGTCGATAGGCAGGGCTCTTGTTGCTAAGTGGGTAATGTGAGGAGCTAACCTTTGAAGTTGTAATAAAAGTGGTGTGTTTGATGAGAGGTAAGCCTAGGCATGAACCATGAAGTGCTCCAATGGTGCAGACTTCTCTGAAAGCGCAGTGGGTGCACAAAAGTGTGATGGAAACCTTTGGTGGTTATTCAAAGGTAAGGCACAACTCTCCAGCGGCAAAACTGCTTCCCCTGCAAAGACTTAGGGTCCATTTACACAGAAAGATTATCTGACAGATTATCTGCCAAAGATTTGAAGCCAAAGCCAGGAATGGATTTGAAAAGAGGAAAAATTTCAGGCTTTCCTTTATGACCTGACCTCTGTTAATAGTCTGTTTCTGGCGATGTATGACAGTATAATTGTGGTGTGGTATATCTGGCGATGTTTGACAGTATAATTGTGGTGTCCCACCACTGGTGTTTCTGCTTAGAACACCCCTCGCAAAAGCCTGATAACTGAAAAGTAAAGTGGTGATGAAGTCATATTTAAGTTTACCACTAGATGTCAGTATTATGTATATTCATGGATGTATGTTGCACAGCTGTAGTCGTGTAAGGGTTACTGTATTGTATTATTCTGTACACCAATGAGAGTTACTCTTCTGCCTATCTCTATACTTTTTTCTTCTCGCACTCTCTTCTCCACCACTCACAGGAACTGTTACATACACCCTGTAGGAAATTGTCATACGGGCACAGGGAGTGTAGACCCACCCTTGGTCAGTTGTTTTCTTTTTCGCTGAGGAGCAAGACACACAGATCAGGCATCCCTGCTGAGTTAGCCAGGAGCCGGGCTCTGACAGGTTTCCTGTCCAGGATAGACCAGCTGTAGTGTACACGTATGGAGAACATAGAGACTTTCTTTTCTGAAGCAACACTTATTCTCACAATATAGTGCTAAACACCTAAAGAGAGGACAAGTCAGGGATCACCCAATGCATGCCGTGAACATCTCTAAAAGTGCAGCACAGTATCCTAAAGCAGAGGAACTGATCCGGATAGGGCAAAGCAGCTAAGAGCGTATGTACTCTATCCCGCAACGCAGGTGACATTGGGAACCTCTGGGACACTTAGCTCAACTCAGATAACTAAGACTGGGGCTTGTATCACCCTGATAGGATGGGTAACTCGAAACTGCAGGGCAAAAGGTGGCATAGCGACAAAGGTCGAATCACGGGAACAAGTATTCTTCTTCCTTCAAGTATTCTTCTCAAGCATTCTTCTTCTAAAGTTCCGGCAGAGCACAGTACTACATTGGGTAATTGGTTTGGGACTCTCATGACCTACTCCTCTCCACTCCTCTGAACTCTCTCTACTCTTCTCAGCACGCAACCAAGTCAGAACTGCTATGCTACTCTAACTCTACCTCAACAACTCTCAGTACAGATCTGGTGAAGTCAAGTTTGTATCAGTCACGTATCATTCATCTGTATTCTAGAAGATTTATCAGTAAAGAAAGAGATTATTTATTCTATTGAGACTCAGTGATCATTGCACCAGCAGCTCCACACAAACTACACTGTCCTTGGGTCATCTCCCCTTTCTATGGGTGGCGTTACCAACAGTGTGGGTGGGTCATTACTCCACTTTGGACCACCATGATAAGCGCCCAAAGGACCCATCACAACCCAGCAGGTCACCAACCATTGGGGAAGGGTATAGCCAGCCACACACAACAAGCAGGTAAACCATCACACCTGTGGGCTGAGTTAGCACTGGCATCACAACAACCTCATAACCGGCTGAGCTATATTCCACAGACGAACCACCATAGAAGTGGCGTCACCCGGTGACCAGTCGAGTACACACCACATAATGGCTTGTATTCACTAGTGACTCTTTTTATGTAGATTATAAATCTGTAGAACACATGGAATAATTTACAGCAGTCGATGTACATCCTGTAAAAGCTAGTTGGTGCATCTTGGTGAGTTTGCTCTAATCACAGAATACAAACTACCACACATGACATGATGCCTAAAGGACAGTGGTGGAGAGTTCACACTCTGCCATACTATAAGAATAACTTTAGCTTGTAAAGTGAGCAATTAAAACAGTAATTCCCTAATAAAAAAAAACTGCTTATCATACAGTTCACTTATATAATAAAGGGTCTCTCATTTGTCTTGTTCAAGTCTCCCTTGTCATCCTCCAGATCTGTGTTAAAAAATGTAAAATGAGGGCCCTGTTATCTCCCACATTCAGTAAATGCATGCATTTGATATGTCTCTGTCAAGATTTATATGTGTTGCAGTAACTAATAACAGATGGCAGCCCATCCCCCACATCATAGCCTAATGCGTTGTTCTAGTATTTTATTTTTTATTTTTGTTTTTTTCCCCGTTTGTGCTACTTAGTCTTTAAACTGAACATATTTGGAACGGGGCTGCCACATTGATTTAGCGTATACGACTAATTTTCTTGTCGCTATGGATTTCAGTTCAGTAACGTAAAAGGCATTATGAAGGAGACTGTATATATACAGTACTTTACATAGAAATTAATGCTCTGTCTTGGAGCTGTATTTGGCTGTGATATGACTGTCCTTTCTTGTCACATTTGCTGCGCTCATGGCAGCTGGCAGGAAAAAAAATCTTAACTTTATATGAAAATGTACTAATAAAGTAATGTTATATTTGTTGCAAAAGGCAAAAGGACTGAGATTTGGGGAATTCAGGCTTAGATTTCATAATAAGGGACAGTGACAACTTTTTTAGGGCAAAAAGAAGAAAGAAGGTGTAGGTCCTCTAGTTAGAAATGTAAATTGGTGGTATGAATATATAGTGGGATTATCAAGTGTACAAGTCGGTAAACTTTGGTTTTATTTGTAACAGAAAACAATGTAAACCAGATATTAAGTATATATCTAAAACATAGACAGCCTAGAGATCTCTAGTTTAAAACATCAAAAAATAGGATAAAGAAAAATATAAAAATAGTTAAGAAATTGTAGATATCGAGGTATTATAAAATATGGACCAATGAGTTCATATATTAGTCTTTTGTAAAATGAAATGATATATTCATAAAATAGTCTCTTGTAAAAGATTAATCACATTCATTCATCTGTATGATTGCTGATATCCTGTATTGGAAAGCAGCGGTCATATATTGTTGCAAGACAGCGATATCCAGTGGTTATCCAATTTGGCAATAATTGTAGCTAGATCATGTATTCATAGGCATTTGTAAACAAGATTATAGTGCTTGTATGTATAGGATATTTAGTAGCAGACGATTCGTAGCAAATAAATAAATACAATATCGGCAATCCCTTGTTCCGTGCTTGTAATGTGCTGCAGTGTGCCGGTATTAGTAGCAATGCATTCAATGCTTAGGCGGCATGTAAAGTATATGTTAATAACTTGGCAGCATATATTTGGTGTCACCTCTCACCAGTCCTGGGTTGCGGTCCGGTCCTCACACTGGTCCTGGGTTGCGATACAAACGCAGGAGGTAACTGGTTAGGTGGAGTGACGTCCCAGCGGTGTTGTTCTTTCTAAGCGGTAAGCACTGGTAGCGCTGAATCGCGCTTAATTAGTAGTATCCCTGGTCCACGCTTGCGCAGATGGGGATGTTGCCCGCGGGACCTCGTGGGTGCTGGCGCCAAAATTTGGATACTTGCTGTTACTTGTTACTTGGATTGAAAAAGTTCTTTTTAGATGAATGAATGGGATTGTAAATTTACTGCTTGTTTACGCAGAGATGGGTGGATGATAAATGGAAAAATATATAAAGATAAAAAAAAAAAAAAGTATGAAATGAGTAATAAAAAAATGCAGATAGTACTATTGGTAGGTAAACAACAAAGATAGCATTAAAAAATGGTGAGCTGGACGCGTTTCGGAGCCTTCTTGGCTCCTTTCTCAACAGCAAAAATAAGTTCAGTCTGAACTTATTTTTGCTGTTGAGAAAGGAGCCAAGAAGGCTCCGAAACGCGTCCAGCTCACTCATTCTTTCTATTTCGGGGGTTGTAGAGAGCTGGGTTGTTTGCTGGATTCCCTTTTCCTAATTTCTCTGGCGAATCAAAATGGTATGCATTTTCTATAGTGATCCAAGAACCTGTCAGCAATCCTGAAATGCCTATTCTAGTACATACAGTAAAACCTTGGCTTATGAGCATACAGTAGTTTGTTGTGTTTGTAATCCAAATCACTTCTTTATCAAAGCAAATTTTCTCAAAATAAATAATTAGACAGTTTGTTCCACAACCCGAAAATGAGCCTGGTAAGGTGTTCTGTATCAATAAAGAAGACTGGATCAGTAAAGAAGGAGTTAATAAGTTAACTTTTCCTCCACAGGTGGCTGCAAACCTGCTGGCCCTGGTACTTGCTGGTTCTAGTTCCAGCGGCCTCGAGCAGCTATCTGTGAAGGAGTTAATTTAGGGGTCAGAGGGAAGCAATGGTCATACACCATCTAGTGCAATGTATAGGCAAGATGGCGGTGACATGTGTGTTGCAGTGGCGGGAGATGTCCAGGCAAGGCCCTGGGAAGCAGAAACAATCATTGCTTGGGTTACGTCTGTGCATGCAGGATCTAAGCTGCCTGGGAGCATTAGGGCACAGCAGCATCCCTCACACTCAGTCCTCCAGCAGCAGAGAGAGGAGATAAGGTCAAGCTGCTTGCTTCAACATTTGAAATAAATATTCAGGAACATCTTTTCTTAGAACTGTTTTGTCATTCCTATTATTCCTCTCAGATTGATAACTAGGTGTTACTAGCGAAGGGTGTGCTCTTACTTAGCCAGCCATCAGATAGCTCATCTGTGAAACCATCTGGCTGTTATACAAATATAGCAGTATAGCCAAGTTCAGCGGTGTATCTAAACACAGTGCAGATGTTGAGGTCGCAATGTTGAAGTGCAGATGTTGAGTTGGAGGCTGGGGGGACCTAAATGCTTTTCTGTCTTTTAATGTGAAACTAACAGCAGGTTAAAAGATTCTAGCATGCTGTTGTGTTGCATAGCACACAGAATGTCGAGGATAAAGTTATTTTTTTTTACCTTCATCCTCAACTCTGTTTTCACTAAATCTTTACTAATATGCTAATTAGGCAGTATGGTGCATTGGGAGAGGGACTACTATGAATATTGAGGTGGCACTCTGCAGTGATGTGACTCCAGCACTCATCACTCATGTTCATGAGGTGAGGAGGGTCGGGCAGGGTGGAAAAATATGTTACAGATATTGCATTGGTGACCAGGAGCTTTACCCCTTCATGACCGAGGATGTAACTGTACCCCGCTCTGAACCGCCATGATCACCGGTGCTAATAATAGCCCGGGACCGCGGCCATAGCTGACAGTCGCATCTATATGGCTATTTGCCCGCATCCATGGTGGTCTAGTGGGCGGAAAAAAGTGGATTTATTAGCAGAAAAATGCATTTTTATCATGAAAAAGCAGTTTGAGGCTTTCAGTGGCTCCCTGTGGTGTAATCCTTTGTTCTCTGCTCTCTGTTGCCGACTAATTTCCCTCCTCCCCCATCCCCTCTCCATAGCTCAGACAAGATCTGACTGATGTACAGATGTAGCCGGGCTTACCATGAGTTGTAGCCAGGGTTAACTTGATCCCTGACGCAGCAATTGTGTCAGGGAGCTGTGTTAAGTCGATTAGAATGTTGAGTTAAATGCGTTACTGTGATCAAGTTAACCCTGGCTACAACTCATGGTAAGCCTGGCTACATCTGTAAAACAGTCGAGATTTCCTGATCCTGAGCAGTGGATGAGAGAGTAGAGAGAGGGGGGGCTGGGGAAAGGCTTTTTAAATGCAGATAATGGCATATTTGCCTAATCAACCGAATTACAAAGTTTCTTAAAATTGCCTGTACTATTGATTTCTTCAAAAAAAACTTTTTTAATGACAGTGACTGTTTGTTCTGTGAACAGAGGAAAAATTTCAGGCTTTCCTTTATGACCGCACCTCTGTTAATAGTCTGTTTCTGGCGATGTATGACAGTATAATTGTGGTGTGGTGTATCTGGCGATGTTTGACAGTATAATTGTGGTGTCCCACCACTGGTGTTTCTGCTTAGAACACCCCTCGCAAAAGCCTGATAACTGAAAAGTAAAGTGGTGATGAAGTCATATTTAAGTTTACCACTAGATGTCAGTATTATGTATATTCATGGATGTATGTTGCACAGCTGTAGTCGTGTAAGGGTTACTGTATTGTATTATTCTGTACACCAATGAGAGTTACTCTTCTGCCTATCTCTATACTTTTTTCTTCTCGCACTCTCTTCTCCACCACTCACAGGAACTGTTACATACACCCTGTAGGAAATTGTCATACGGGCACAGGGAGTGTAGACCCACCCTTGGTCAGTTGTTTTCTTTTTCGCTGAGGAGCAAGACACACAGATCAGGCATCCCTGCTGAGTTAGCCAGGAGCCGGGCTCTGACAGGTTTCCTGTCCAGGATAGACCAGCTGTAGTGTACACGTATGGAGAACATAGAGACTTTCTTTTCTGAAGCAACACTTATTCTCACAATGTAGTGCTAAACACCTAAAGAGAGGACAAGTCAGGGATCACCCAATGCATGCCGTGAACATCTCTAAAAGTGCAGGACAGTATCCTAAAGCAGAGGAACTGATCCGGATAGGGCAAAGCAGCTAAGAGCGTACGTACTCTATCCCGCAACACAGGTGACATTGGGAACCCCTGGGACACTTAGCTCAACTCAGATAACTAAGACTGGGGCTTGTATCACCCTGATAGGATGGGTAACTCGAAACTGCCGGAAAAAATGTTTGTGCAGTCAAATTGAAAATAAGACGCAAATTTTTTTATTTGGGGTAAAACTGACAACACCCCAAATAAAAAAATGACCGTCTTATTTTCAATTTGACTGCACAAACATTTTTTCCGGTTTTGCAGCATATCTTATGGAAAAATTAAGTCTATCATTGCAAAGTACAATTAATGTCACAAAAAATAATGGTTTGTGTGAGTGCTACGGCCTTTTAAACGCAAGGAGGGAAAAACTAAAGTGGGAAAACCAAAAATTGTCACGGTCCTGAAGGGGTTAAGCTATGTCTCCGGACAGGGTCATTATTTGCAGCTTACTACAAAATCAAAATGGGTTACCTGTAGTTTTATACACTTCAAGTAAATCAAATCTTTTTATCTGACCTCTGTTCACAGAACAAACAGTCACTGTCATTAAAAAAAAATTTTTTGAAGAAATCAATAGTACAGGAAATTTTAAGAAACTTTGTAATTGGGTTCATTAGCCGAAAAAAGCATTTTTATCATGAAAAAGCAGTTTGAGGCTTTCAGTGGCTCCTTGTGGTGTAATCCTTTGTTCTCTGCTCTCTGTTGCCGACTAATTTCCCTCCCCTCTCCATAGCTTAGACAAGATCTGACTGATGTAAAACAGTTGAGATTTCCTGATCCTGAGCAGTGGATGAGAGAGTAGAGAGAGGGGGGGGGGCTGGGGAAAGGCTTTTTAAATGCAGATAATGGCATATTTGCCTAATCAACCGAATTACAAAGTTTCTTAAAATCGCCTTGACTATTGATAATGACAGTGACTCTTTAAGTGAAAAAGTCAGCTGTGATATCTGTATATGGGAGAGCTAATCTCTCTGAAATATAGATAAATATATAAAAATTTAGCCTATACAGACTAAAGCCCCTATTACATGGGGCAACAAGAGGGAGCAAGCGAGCGCCGACCTGTCAAGTCCTCATTCTCCACTTGTTGCTATTACAAGTTTCGGCAACCAGCGTGTAAAAGCCGGGGGGCCACAGGAAGGCTGCCCAGGTGATCGCTAGATCTTCCAGGCAGCCCATAGAAGATAGCCGCTGCATGTGCATGTCGGCTGATTGTTGTCTTTAGTGATGAGCGAGCATGCTCGTCCGAGCTTGGTACTCGATCGAGTAATAGGGTACTCAATGGTATTCGCTACTCGGACGAGCATCTTGCGATACTCGAGAAAATCTCATCATCCGTTTCCTGTAAGTTTGGGTGCTATTTCTCAGCCAAGTGTGGCTCAGGGAAGAAACAGAGTGCTGCACATCACACCTATGGCTGATACTAGTGCCGCTTGGCTAAATATAAAACACATCAGAATTTTGTGTATGAATTGATCAAGCCATACTGCCCCATGTACCTCGTGCCGGTATCTGATACACATGGGTCCCTACACTAAGTCCACACCGTGCCAGTCAGTGGCCACCAACCCCGCAGGCGTGCACAGCCAGGGAACGGGGGCCATGGGACGGCCCTGCGACCCCCATGCCACAGGACCAGACCCAAAAACACCACACCAGAACCCGGCCAGCACCGCCGGCGGAGAAGGTCGCCCCCAAGCAGCACAAGTCTGGATAAGGTATTGCGCTCACCATAGCTGCAGCAAACAGAATGGGAAAAAAACAGGAGGGATTAAAACCATGTGCACTCAGGTGTCTCCTGCTAATTGCGGTCATGTGGGTCTCACCAGGAGGAGTGCAAAACACGGAGAAAAGAGAGAAACAAAATGTGGCTCAGGGAAGAAACAGAGTGCTGCACATCACACCTATGGCTGATACTAGTGCCGCTTGGCTAAATATAAAACACATCAGAATTTTGTGTATGAATTGATCAAGCCATACTGCCCCATGTACCTCGTGCCGGTATCTGATACACATGGGTCCCTACACTAAGTCCACACCGTGCCAGTCAGTGGCCACCAACCCCGCAGGCGTGCACAGCCAGGGAACGGGGGCCATGGGACGGCCCTGCGACCCCCATGCCACAGGACCAGACCCAAAAACACCACACCAGAACCCGGCCAGCACCGCCGGCGGAGAAGGTCGCCCCCAAGCAGCACAAGTCTGGATAAGGTATTGCGCTCACCATAGCTGCAGCAAACAGAATGGGAAAAAAACAGGAGGGATTAAAACCATGTGCACTCAGGTGTCTCCTGCTAATTGCGGTCATGTGGGTCTCACCAGGAGGAGTGCAAAACACGGAGAAAAGAGAGAAACAAAATGTGGCTCAGGGAAGAAACAGAGTGCTGCACATCACACCTATGGCTGATACTAGTGCCGCTTGGCTAAATATAAAACACATCAGAATTTTGTGTATGAATTGATCAAGCCATACTGCCCCATGTACCTCGTGCCGGTATCTGATACACATGGGTCCCTACACTAAGTCCACACCGTGCCAGTCAGTGGCCACCAACCCCGCAGGCGTGCACAGCCAGGGAACGGGGGCCATGGGACGGCCCTGCGACCCCCATGCCACAGGACCAGACCCAAAAACACCACACCAGAACCCGGCCAGCACCGCCGGCGGAGAAGGTCGCCCCCAAGCAGCACAAGTCTGGATAAGGTATTGCGCTCACCATAGCTGCAGCAAACAGAATGGGAAAAAAACAGGAGGGATTAAAACCATGTGCACTCAGGTGTCTCCTGCTAATTGCGGTCATGTGGGTCTCACCAGGAGGAGTGCAAAACACGGAGAAAAGAGAGAAACAAAATGTGGCTCAGGGAAGAAACAGAGTGCTGCACATCACACCTATGGCTGATACTAGTGCCGCTTGGCTAAATATAAAACACATCAGAATTTTGTGTATGAATTGATCAAGCCATACTGCCCCATGTACCTCGTGCCGGTATCTGATACACATGGGTCCCTACACTAAGTCCACACCGTGCCAGTCAGTGGCCACCAACCCCGCAGGCGTGCACAGCCAGGGAACGGGGGCCATGGGACGGCCCTGCGACCCCCATGCCACAGGACCAGACCCAAAAACACCACACCAGAACCCGGCCAGCACCGCCGGCGGAGAAGGTCGCCCCCAAGCAGCACAAGTCTGGATAAGGTATTGCGCTCACCATAGCTGCAGCAAACAGAATGGGAAAAAAAACAGGAGGGATTAAAACCATGTGCACTCAGGTGTCTCCTGCTAATTGCAGTCATGTGGGTCTCACCAGGAGGAGTGCAAAACACGGAGAAAAGAGAGAAACAAAATGTGGCTCAGGGAAGAAACAGAGTGCTGCACATCACACCTATGGCTGATACTAGTGCCGCTTGGCTAAATATAAAACACATCAGAATTTTGTGTATGAATTGATCAAGCCATACTGCCCCATGTACCTCGTGCCGGTATCTGATACACATGGGTCCCTACACTAAGTCCACACCGTGCCAGTCAGTGGCCACCAACCCCGCAGGCGTGCACAGCCAGGGAACGGGGGCCATGGGACGGCCCTGCGACCCCCATGCCACAGGACCAGACCCAAAAACACCACACCAGAACCCGGCCAGCACCGCCGGCGGAGAAGGTCGCCCCCAAGCAGCACAAGTCTGGATAAGGTATTGCGCTCACCATAGCTGCAGCAAACAGAATGGGAAAAAAAACAGGAGGGATTAAAACCATGTGCACTCAGGTGTCTCCTGCTAATTGCGGTCATGTGGGTCTCACCAGGAGGAGTGCAAAACACGGAGAAAAGAGAGAAACAAAATGTGGCTCAGGGAAGAAACAGAGTGCTGCACATCACACCTATGGCTGATACTAGTGCCGCTTGGCTAAATATAAAACACATCAGAATTTTGTGTATGAATTGATCAAGCCATACTGCCCCATGTACCTCGTGCCGGTATCTGATACACATGGGTCCCTACACTAAGTCCACACCGTGCCAGTCAGTGGCCACCAACCCCGCAGGCGTGCACAGCCAGGGAACGGGGGCCATGGGACGGCCCTGCGACCCCCATGCCACAGGACCAGACCCAAAAACACCACACCACCTGCACGTGCACGCTTTGCGGGGTTGGCGGTCGCTGACCGACACGGTGTGGAGTTAGCGTAGGGACCCGTGTGGACCAGAGGACCTGCGCGGTGGTACACGGGGCAATATGGTTTGATCAATTCATATACAGACACTCTGGTGTTGATTTTTAATATAGGCCTGGCGGCATTAGTATCAGCCATAGATGGGATGTGCAGCCGTTCCATTCTCTCCAGTTCGTGTTTTGCAATTCTCCCTCTCTGAACAGCTAGCACTCCTTTATAAGACCCACATGACCAAAATTAGCAGGATATGTCTGTGCTCACATGTCTGGACCCTATGTCTTCCCCATTCTGTGAGAGCAGCAATGGTAAGTGTAATACCATATCCATACTTGTGTCGTTTGGGGGCAGCCTTCCCCGCCGGTGGTGCTGGCTGGGTTTTGGTGGGGCTTTTTGGGTCTGGTCCTGTGACATTGGGGTTGCAGGGCCGTTCCATGGCCTCCCTTCCCTGCACGTGCACGCTTTGCGGGGTTGGCGGTCGCTGACCGACACGGTGTGGAGTTAGCGTAGGGACCCGTGTGGACCAGAGGACCTGCGCGGTGGTACACGGGGCAATATGGTTTGATCAATTCATATACAGACACTCTGGTGTTGATTTTTAATATAGGCCTGGCGGCATTAGTATCAGCCATAGATGGGATGTGCAGCCGTTCCATTCTCTCCAGTTCGTGTTTTGCAATTCTCCCTCTCTGAACAGCTAGCACTCCTTTATAAGACCCACATGACCAAAATTAGCAGGATATGTCTGTGCTCACATGTCTGGACCCTATGTCTTCCCCATTCTGTGAGAGCAGCAATGGTAAGTGTAATACCATATCCATACTTGTGTCGTTTGGGGGCAGCCTTCCCCGCCGGTGGTGCTGGCTGGGTTTTGGTGGGGCTTTTTGGGTCTGGTCCTGTGACATTGGGGTTGCAGGGCCGTTCCATGGCCTCCCTTCCCTGCACGTGCACGCTTTGCGGGGTTGGCGGTCGCTGACCGACACGGTGTGGAGTTAGCGTAGGGACCCGTGTGGACCAGAGGACCTGCGCGGTGGTACACGGGGCAATATGGTTTGATCAATTCATATACAGACACTCTGGTGTTGATTTTTAATATAGGCCTGGCGGCATTAGTATCAGCCATAGATGGGATGTGCAGCCGTTCCATTCTCTCCAGTTTGTATTTCTCAGCCAATAAACATGCAGGAGACTCTTTGGTACATCCTGGGATCACGTGGGACTCATACATGTCGATAGCAGCGATTGGTTGGCCAGATCAGATGACCCTGCCATATAAAACGCGCAGGGACAGAGCTGCTGCTTCTCAGGGAGAGAGTCAGTGTAGGAGTTAGCGTTCCAGTAGGCAGGGAATACTAGCAATACAAACAAACAGGGCTTCAAATCGTTTTACTACAGACTATTACTACAGACTTCTGGCTGGGACATGCAGTGCTGCTACCACGATTTAACCAGCACACTGTGGTGATCGGCTGCTGGCAGAAAGGGGACATTAGGTGTTGCATACAGACCCCTAAGAAGTGCTCAGTGTACTCTTTTTTATTTTGGGGCTGGTGGTGCTGCTGTACTATATTGTATTGCTGGGATTTGTAGTACACCTGCATAGAACTTCACTGCTCATTGGACGGGGGTGTCAGAGAGTGTGTCTAGGTCTAGCCACTACCAGATTGTACCGTACAGCCCCCCCCCCTAAACTTGTGGGTACTACACTGTATTGCTGGGGTTTGTAGTACACCTGCATAAAACTTCCCTGCACATTGTAAGGGGGTATCACAGAGTGTGTATCTAGGTCCAGACACTACCACATTGTACCGTACGGCCCCCCTAAACTAGTGGGTAATACCTTTACGCCTTTGAGGTGCTGGGCTTCCCTGCCGCTAGCGTGTTGTCAGAGCATGTCTTCAGTGCACCTGTTGCCATCATCACTGATAAGCGCACCCTCCTGTCAACTGACAGCGTTGACAGGCTGATGTTTATACAAATGAACAATGCCTGGATTTCACCTGAATTCAACTGTCCACCCGGGGAAAGCAGCTTAACATGAAGGTTCTTATTATATCCTCTCCTCCTCCTCCTCCTCTTCCTTCAATTCTCAGCCAACAGCCAAGTCTTCTTCCACCATGCATTGTCTGGCCTAATTATTGGGAGGCTCAATTGCTTCCTCACTCACTTTTAAGGGTTCTCTGTGTCCTCACTGCCATGCACTGACGTCACACTACGTCTGTGGAGGAGCGGGACTGGTTGATGGGGGCCCGCCAATCGCGCCCCCGCCAACCAGCCAGCTGTTTTTTGTTTGTTTTTTTGTCTAGCCGTGGCCGGGGCGTCACCACCCTTGGTTGAGAGGCATCAGGTGTACCCTTGATGGTGACTGACAGCTGGCCTAGCCAGATTGTACTGTACAGCCCCCCCCCCCCCCAAACTCGTGGGTACTACACTGTATTGCTGGGATTTGTAGTACACCTGCATAGCACTTCACTGCTTATTGTAATGGGGTGTCACAGTGTGTGTATAGGTCCAGCCACTACCAGATTGTACCGTACAGCCCCCCAAAACTTGTGGGAGCACAAGTATTTTTCTTGATTTCTGTATTTCAGAGGCCTATCTCAGTTCCATACTGTGCAGTGTCCATAAAATGGTGAAACCCAGGGGTAAGGGTCGAAGACGAGGGCATGGGCGTGGGGTTCCAAGTGATGCCGTTGCCGGAGGCCGTGGTTCAGGGCAGGGTGACACAGCAGCACCTGTTGAGGAGGTAGCAGTGGCACACCGCAGACTTCCACTCCCTAGCTTCTTTGCAAAACTTACGGGGTCTCAAGGTAGACCAGTATTGAAACCGCAGCAGTGTGAACAGGTGATCACGTGGATAGCGGATAATGTGTCCAGTAACTTATCCACCACCCAGTCTTCCACGCAGTCCACCCACGCTACCCAAGGGAGTGGAACCCTTGCTCCATTAGCTGAGCCTCCTTGCCCACAGCCTGGCCCCTCCAGGTAAAGAAGGGATTCAGATCCACCACCATGCTCCCAGGAACTCTTTTCTGGACCCTTCCCTGAGTCAGAGCAACCGGAGCAGTCGATCTGTCCTGATGCCCAAACTATGCAGCTCACGCAGTCAGTGGGTGATGAGAGTGGGGGCTTGCAAGTGGGGTTGGAAGAGGTGTCTGATGATGACGATGAGATCCCGTTGTCAGACAGTGAGGTTGTTGTCATGGATGTAACTCAAAGTGAGGAGGAGGGAGAGGAAATGGAGTTGAAAAAAATGACGTTTAGGATACACACCGCCACAGTTAATTGTTTGTTAATGCTGTTTGTGCCTTAAAGGGGAGGGTAACTATCACTTCATAGAACAAATGAAGTGACTATAACTTTCATATTTACATGTCAACCTCCTTACCCCCCACCAGTTGCCAAAATAAGGCAGATGTGGTCAGGTCGTCACCTTTTTGTTTCTGTTTGTCTATCCGGGAAGTGATGATCAGGAAGGAACAGATGCCGTACTCTGCTGAGGGCCCTCTGCCCCTTCCTTTAAACAAGTAGGGTTAGGGTCAGCACTTGGACCCTAACAAGTTTGGTGACATGTCAGAAATTTGGAAATGATGGTTACCCCTCAGTTTAATTTCTTTGGATATATACATATTGTAAGTTTGCACAGTATGAGAGAGAAATCTAGCTGTGCTCATGCTTGTTTGTGGGATGTCACTATTGTTGGGTGACTGTTTTCAGTTCATAGTTCACATTGTAAAAGTTTAAAGTTCTGCACTTACCTCACTTTTCATGGGTTGTTGTTTGATTGCACAGTTTGAGTTCACT
Organism: Dendropsophus ebraccatus; assembly: GCF_027789765.1. NCBI lineage: Eukaryota > Metazoa > Chordata > Amphibia > Anura > Hylidae > Dendropsophus > Dendropsophus ebraccatus. Next base: position 87,860,626 of record NC_091457.1, read on the forward strand.
TTTACCACTTTGTTAGTTTAGAAGGATGTGTGCTTTCCCTCCCAAACATTTGCACTATGATGTACCACACCACCCCTTACTAAGACACCATGTATAGATATATTGTACTTTTTTCTTAATTTAATTTTTTATTAATTTTTATTAATGGTTCTCTATGTGCTTACTGCCATGCTGTGTCTGGTATAATTTTTGGAAAGCTCACTTGCTTCCTCACTCACTTTTAAAGGTTTTCTGTGTGCTCACTGCCATGCTAGGTCTGGTATAATTTTTGTAAGGCTCACTGGCTACCGCTTCTACCTTTTTCACTCTGTCCTCACCGCCATGCTGTGTCAGGCTGAATTTTTGGCTGGTTCATGATATGCTACCTCTGTTTTAATGCTTCCCTATGTTCTCACTGCCATGCTGTGTCAGTCTTTTTGGCTGGTCCATATGCCTACCTCTGTTTTAACCAGGCTGTTGCACAGAATTAGGCATAATGGTGCAATTAGGCAGCCTCAGAGGCATGCATACATGCTGCCCCTGCTGTTTCCTGTCCATTTCCGTTATGTTTCCATCAATTTCTGAGGTTGACAGGTTTTCACACAACCTTCCCTCTACTGAACCTGATTCCCCTGCAAAAATGCTCGAGTCTCCCATTGACAACAATGGGGTTCGTTACTCGAAATGAGCACTCAAGTATCGGGAGATATTTGTTTCGAGTAATGAGCACCCGAGCATTTTAGTACTCGCTCATCACTAGTTGTCTTCTATTACACAAAGCGATTATCGACCATAACGGTCAGTATCGGCTGAATACAGCTGATATTCACTTCTTGTAAACGAGCCTTTACCCATAGAAAAATACCCCTGGTCATTGTTGTATCAGCAATGAAAGGTCTAAAATTTTTTCAAAGTTCTGGGGTGTGCAAAAGTTTTGCCATTTTTACCAGTCTTCAGATCGCTCACCCAGTGGGTGGGAAAGAGGCACAGTATTGTGCACAAGGTGATGTGGCCTCTCTGGGTGCTTGATTTATTACAATTTATGCTTGCACACCAGTGTGAATTGTTGGTAAAATATACATCAGAGCATGCCTCTGAATAAATCTGGTAGAGCAGACATGGGCAGGAGTTAATATAAGAGCAATGTATAAAACACCATGCTTTACAAATTCTACCCCAAGTCTTACACATAAATACAAACCCTACACTTCTACATCCATATAAAAACATATAGAAATGTAGAAATGTCATTGTTATTATTATTAAATCCCACTCACAGCTTTTACGTGTTCTATGTTCCTACAAATTTTCTTCTGTGCGTCATTGTAAAGGTTAAATAATACAATATAAAGTGAATGTTGGATATGACACATTGTAATATATTCAGCCACTTTCCTGTATTCCACAAATATATCAGTGTTTTGTTCACACAAAAGATATTGTGTGACTTAATTATACTTGTGTCAGACTCCTGGGACATGGCTGTCATTCCAAAGAATCAAAATGAATAATCACGGATGACAGACAGATGCCAATTACCTGATAAAATATATATAAATATAAGAATATGTCAGCTGTGTACAATAGTACTATAATATAGCGAGAATTCTGATCATTCACCCATGCAGCAGCTAGAGAATTTGCCACCCCCAATAGAATACAATGGGCACATCAAGTCAATTTGTCCAATATACCCCAGTGGCAGGCATATCAGGAATCTGAAGCCAGAATCAAAGGACCATGAAGGAGTTGTTTCTAAATACTTTAGCTAATAAGATGGACACCCATGCTGTGGCAGAAAGATACCAAAAAGAAACATGCCAAAAGTAACTGGATAATAAAACCAATATGGTGATGAATGGCCATGTGCTTCTATATTGTGACTGATTATAACTCTCATGCATAATTCCCTGTGGTGTAGGTAATTGACAGGTTTCAAGGCATAACTTGTTGTCTGGGGTATTGATGGAGTTAAAGGGGTAGTCCAAAAAGTCCCACGGAGCTTAAAGAGACGTATCTAACCTGCTGATAGCCCCTTATTGCACATGTCTCTTACCTTCCTACTCAGCAATGTCCCCATGCTGTTAGCAGTGTAATCCTCGGTCCGGAGCACTGTTGGGAGCACTGCACCGCCCCCCAGCGCTGATCCAGGATGGGGGCGGGGCAGTGCTTATAGTGCTCCAGGCCAAAGATTACACTGCAAACAGCATGGGAACGGCAATGAGTAGGAAGGTAAGAGACATACTTTCCTCCTTGGTGCCCCGTGCCCAATAGGGTATATAGTTCCCCATTAACATAGAAAACAAATTCTCCACGGTGCAGGATTTTTGGCATGGAATTATAGATAAGATAGAGGGTAAACTGGAGGTTGAGATACCATGAGATCCCATATTGTTAGTATTGGGGAATACGGAAAACATCACTGATGTATATATGAAAACCTAATAGGGAAGCTTATACATTTAGCGAGAGTGGTGATAGCCAGAAATTGGATGGAGCCCTCCCCACCACAGATCCCTTACTGGGAAAAGTTGTCCGAAGAGATCGGTAAATATGAAGGGAAGAAAGCACATAGGCAACTTATTAGGAGTTGGAGGTTATGGTTGAATTAAAATTGGGTTTTACTTTTTTTTTAAAAAATATTTTTTTCTCTCCCACCATCTCAGGTCAGGCGGTTAGGGTGGGGGGTATGGGTAATGAGTGTTGGTCTTATGTTGTTAGTACTCTGTTTTAGGTGCTATTTAATGTCAGGGTTGCGTCCCTGGTTACTGTAATTTTTGCTAGTTTATTTTAGTAATGGAAAATAAAAACTTTATACAAAAAAAAAAGACATAGAAAACTAATTCTACTTACCTGCCCATTTTCTCACTGCTGCCTCCAAGATAGTCCCTGGTCCCCAGTGCTTCATTTTTAATTTCTCTTCAACACACATGAAATAATTACTGGCTGAGATGGCTTACTAGCTACAACCAGTGATCTGCTGACCAGGTATCTCCTGGAGAAAAGAGAAAAGCAGGAACTACAAAGAAATGGGACCATCTGAACAGCGGCAACTGGGGATCAGGGCAGATGAGCATACATTTTCTTTTATTGTTAAGTCAGATTGGAGTGTGTGGAAGGAAATCCATTTAAACTTGTGAATGCAGATGTTGTACTTTGTCAGACTCCATTTCAGGACCTGCAAGGTGAGACACCACTTTGCAGCTACTGTGGATGCCACATACTTACATTTACACTTTTTTATGTACCACCTCTACACTGCCATATGAGCAGCAAAGTTGGAAGGGCCTAGTATGCACAATGACTGTTTGTGACTCTTTCTTTTTTATGGTAGGCACCTCATTGTTATTGCTTTTTTTACAGAGCATCTCGGTTCTTCTGCAGCTGATTGTGGCAGCGCTTCTAATCTATAAGGGATCCAAGAACATAGAATGTGATGACCCTGAGCAGCGACTGAGTGACAGGTACTCAAAGGTGACAAGTGTAATAAGTGTAATAAGTGTAACAAGTGTAATAAGTGTGATAGACTGTAAAAAATAAAAAATAGTGGTGTACCAAGTTATTGAAGTGGTTGTCCCGAATTAGAAAAACACCTCCATACCTGTCCAAAGATTGTATGTGGCATTGCAGCTTAGCCCCATTCATTTAAATGGAGTGCAATACCAAATAAAAAAAAACATGGACAGATGTGGTATAATTTCTGGAGGAAAGGGGCCCTGCTTTTTCTGATCCTGGAAATTCCCTTTAAATTAAATGTCTGACCCTCCAATTCAGTTATCCAGTGGTTTCCAGTGGCAAATGTCAGAGCTTTTTGCTCTGGTTGTGAATGGCGTAAAAGTCTTGAAATAACTTAAAATCAGAACAAAATAGTAAAAGCAAAATTATTTTGCAATTTATGCACACTGAAATTGTGAAATTTTGTTAAAAGTTATGTTACGAGTAACTGGTGGGTGAAATGAAATATTCTGAATTTTTTAAACACTTCTGTAATGATTTTCTTGATGGGTGAGAATTGCCTGAGCTGTGAACATTCCCATTTTTGCTCAGTGTTAATTACCACTTTTTATTAAAACAACAGCCATGAAGTGCGGGAACAATAATTACTGTTCTAAATCCCTCAACACCCGGAAAAGTTAACTTAACATGTAAGAACGTGACACATTATAAGTGCTAAAGTCGTCCTTCTCACATAATCAGAAGATATAACTCCAGTATTAATGACCACCAGAAAAAAAAATATTTGTTAACTCCTAAGGGTCAAATTTTAAAACGTAAATTATTGCCAGTTGACAAAATAGATCAGCAAATATCCTGGCTCAACTGAAGCTAAATGGTGTTTAATAACATATATCCATTTAAAATCATAACTATATTATACACCCCAACAAAAACTGGTCTCAGGGAGCCAGACAAACACACTGATAGAAACAGAGAGACAGATAGATAGAAAGATAGATAGATAGATAGATAGATATCCAGAAAGCAACTGCAGCACACGGGACTTCGTGAAAAAATCAATCTGTATTGGTGATTATTCCATGCAAAGCACACAGTGAACAAACAAGCCTGTTCACTGTGTGCTTTGTATGGAATAATCACCAATACAGATTGATTTTTTCTACATATCTACATAGACACCCTTGGATCGGGGTGTTGACCACGGCACCGGGCAAAGCTCCGTTCTTAGAGTGCTGCGTACCTTGTGTTTATAGGTAGATAGATAGATAGATAGATAGATAGATAGATAGATAGATAGATAGATAGATAGTATGTAGAGACAGCAGCACAACTTGGAACAACTTGAGAGGGTGCATGCAGTACGGATGCAGTAGATAGATAGAATGACTGATAGAATGATATTATTCTGCATTTGCACAGTTATTGATCAACAAATTAATGTAGATTAATATAAAAACCCATTATGTAGTTCGGTGGGTAGAGTTAAGTGCAGTTCAGATTTGCCTGCATTTTTTACATCAGTTAATTTGGTGATCACTGAAAGCCCCCACTAACTGGCTGTCACATCTCTCCACAACAGGGGGCTAATAAGAGAGCAGACTGACAGTTCCACGACTCTCCTTCACCCCCTGTAGCTCAGAAACAAGGGGGGAGAAACAGAAAATACAATTATATCACTGCCTGTACCCTCTGAATCTTATTAAGTGATATTCCTCATCTCCAGGATCCCACTAGCTCATGTCCTAGCAGTGTTACTCATCTCATTGTCACAACCTTCTCATGCTGCAGAGAAGTCAACCAAAGTGTCGGTGTGCCATTTTCCTTTACCACAACCTCTAGTGCAATTGGCTATCATGTAGGTCTAAGATGTGGCAAGAGGAGTTAGGCCTGTTAGGTGGGGGTGGGGTCCAGTTATGCCCAAATAGCTGTTGTGGGATTATAATTGAAGAGCCTAGTGCGGCCATTAGTGTGAGATACCCTACTGAGCTCTAAGTGTGCAGAAACCTATGCCTGGGTCAGTGCCTGTAAAGTCAGGGTCTGATAGAAGGAGCTAGTAGCAAGGCAGAAGGTACTATGGGGCCCTGTCTAAAGTAACACAGACAACAAATATTTTCTTGTTAAGAGCTTAGGCTGGGTTCACACTGCGTTTTTGCAATCCGTTTTTTTCACCCATTTTTAAAAAAAAAACGGATTGCAAAAACAGATGCAGTTGTGTGCATCCGTTTTGATCCGTTTTTCCATTGAATTCCACTGTAAAAAAAAAAAAAAAAAACGGATCAAAACGGATCCGTTTTTTTGAGGGACACAAAAACGTTGCTGACACAATTTTTTTTTGTCCTTTAAAAAAAACAGATCCGTTAAACGGATTGCAAAAATGCAGTGTGAACCCAGTTTTATTTGGTGGATTGATTTAAATTGTTACATACCTGTTGCCATTGTATTATTTGTAATATTGAAGTAACAATGCCAACGTGTAAAAGTATCCATAAAGCTTTTTATGCCAAGACTGTTATACTATTGTACTTTTTACGCTTAATCGGGGAAAAAAATAAGGTGCTATTTAGCGGTCCTCCAAGAGCCAAACAGACAGCAAGGTGAAGAGTAGGCCCTAATAGGCATCTAAGCCGTAAATAATAAGTAAGGAAGGTCTCTAGCAGAACAGTCTGGATTGTATACAAGAAAATATAAGAGCAGTGAGGAGAAAAAGAAGAGGAACATAAACTAACAAAACAGTAAACTGTATAGAACTAGAAAGGCTGTGACAGCCTACTCCAGACATACCCAAAGGCATGGCAGGCAAAACAAATAACCATCTGGGACCTCAGTATACCCTATCGCTACTTAGGCAGGGTAGTGACTAATACAAGCCCTTAGGCACAAAAGCAAAAGGTCTAAAGTTCAGTATGTTCAGTGAAATCTAGGTGGTCTGATTTCAAAGTGTCAGCAATTTCATCCAACTTGTTCTCAGCATCCGACAATTGCTGGCCCAATTCCTGAATTTGTGACATAAATTTGTGAGGACTTTTTGTAATTTGTCATGGAATAGTTGCTGAACAGACTGGAACAACACTGGGGCATCAAGAGGTGCAGAAGCTTGTTCTTCTCTGTCTCTCTCCTCTGAGGCCTGTGACTGAGCCAAGATGGCGCCTGCTTCCTCCTTCGTAGCATGCAGTGTTCTGAAGATGTCCGGGATTGACTGGGACAAGTGCCGAGGAAGTCAGTCTTTTTTCTTTTTAGCTGTCTTAGACATGTTCCCCTGCCGGTAGGTCAGGGTAAGGTGCTGAGGAGCTGTCAAATGGAGCGTAGTTGGCCGGTATTACCGCAGACAGAGCAGAGCTTACATGGAGCATGCCCTCACTGGTGAGCTGTGCGCATGCGTGCCAATTAAACAGATTTACAGGCAGAAAATAGAAACAGATTAGAATAAATGATTTTTTTTTTTGTATCTTACTCTAATCAGTAAAATAAAATTTTGGTGACAGATTCCCTTTAAGTACACCCTGACCCGACTTAGATGCTTCTTTTTTGCCATAACCAGTTTTGGGTGGAAGTAAATATTTTACTGTCAAGATTTGTACAAGAGAATATGGTTCATGATGGGTCTGTATTGTGAGACAATTTCAGTTTTATTTACATAAACACTGGCTCTATCGTTGGTGTTTTTTATTTTAATTTTCCTCTTTGCAGCTTTATTTATAGAGCCGACTGGCAGAATTTTACAATGAAATTTCTAGAGAAAATTCCAATTACCCATAGATGTAGCTGCAGAGGCATTTTAATTGTACCTCTCCTATCCTGGAATCTAAATGAATCGTTAGATTTCCCGGTCATCAGGATATAGCAATGCCACAATTACCTATATATAGAAAGCCTAATTACAGCTGCGTATCAACCTCATTAACCAATTACAAGTGCCAGCAGCCAATTAAACAATCAATCACAAAGTCATCTCTGACAAGTTTAACAAGCAGACAGATAACAATACACAATCATTTGACGTTACACATGACATACTGCAACCACAGTGCTTGTTGTATCCTGGGTAAAATGATGGTATTTTACTTTGGTGCGAAGCTAATTTTAGGTTTTAATTTATTTGCCTATAAGATAGTAAATCACACAATTTTCTACTATAAGTTTACTTGAAATTCTACTCACATATCTTTATTTTATTGGGGTAGTGTTCCATGTCTAAAAATGGAGAACAGCTTGGCCCTGATTTGTCCTCATTCATAGGATAACCAAAAAGAACTAAACATGGTTTTTGTCACATGATCATGTAACCTACATGCATCATGTGACCTGTCAATCAATTAACACTACTCAAGTATCTAACTGGCGAATGCATTAAGGAAGAGAGCTTACTACTTGCAGCATCATACCTGTCCATCTCAGTGTGACAGCAGCTCTTAAATTCTTCTCCCCATTTGCTCTGTGTCAGGGGTGTAAATTATCCATATTATATTATTGGCGATGTGGAGATGCAGTGTGCAACCCATATGGCATGGTGATCCAAGGGCCACTGGAAGGTGGTATCAGGCTGGTACATGGTAGTATTTGCTGTATCCCAGTGGAATATCACAGTGGCAGCAGGGAACATCTGGCCCTTAACACTTTTTTGATGCTACACATGGCAAAACCAAGTGTAAGGCTCCATTTACACAGAAAGATTATCTGACAGAATATCTGCCACGATTTGAAGCCAAAGGCAGGAACAGACTATAAACAGAGATCAGGTCATAAAGGAAAGCCTGAGATTTCTTTTGCAGATGATCTGTCAGACTTCTGTGTAAATGGTCCCTAAGATGTCTAGTAGATGGTGAATGGGGTGCTTGCAGTGTGCCTGTGGTGTTCAAGGTTTGATAGATAATTGCAGTCCTGAAATGCACCTCTAATGGCATTTTTACAGATTGTCTCCAATTGGGTAGAATAATAATATTAACAATATTTAGTTGCATAGCGCCAACTGATTCCACAGCACTTTTTGTGTAGAGATGTCATACTCACAGTTGATCTGCAGTTCCTATTGCAAGATGCAGATCTAGTCCTGAACTGAAACCTTTGCAGGTTCTAGGAAAAACAATGTCATCCGTGCTAAACATACCCTCCCTGACTGGACAATCGCTTCCTCCTTGAGACAATAGAATATGTCACTCCTCCTCAGAGGTCAAAGAGTAGTATGTACATCACTTAGACAAGACTGATAGCTTCACCAGGAATTGACAGCAGCCTTAGAGTTAACTCTAGGTGGTCCCAGGTATGGTTTCTGTTAGACTAGCTATGATAAGCTTAGTTGAAATAGTTTTACTGAGCCAGAGGTGCTGACAGGCAACTACATGTACTTAGCATGCGTGTTGACTCTGCATTGACTTACCATTCTAAACCAGACCCTTCCCACTAACTAAGAGGGAGGCAGGGCTAGGAAGGTTCCACACATATCTGTTAGCAATATGTTATGTATAAGTAGCTATGTTTTATATAGGATCCTTTCTCATGTGCACCAACAACAATCTGACATTAGACGGCTACAATGTAGTGGATTCACAATACTCACATATGCAGAATGTATGGCAGTGTACATAAAGATTTACAATATGTCATTAATACATTGTCACATTGTGATGATACTGCAACCACACAACAACCAATAACTATAGGGAAAGGGATCTGTACTAGAATACTGCAAATATAGGAAACAAAACCAAATTCCTTCAGCTCTTTTAAAAATTCATACGTTTATTGTGGCAATTCTTAAAACCTACCAACGCATTTCGAACCTTCCAGGCTCTTATTCATGATATCTGGATATAGATGGATAAAGAAAAAATAATCATCTCTATGGTCACCATGGAGTGAAAGAACACTGAGGTGCCATATCTTCAGTGTAAATATAGAAGGGTTTATTGCATAATTCTGTCTATTGAAGATATGACTATAGAGGGGTACATTGCACAATCCCAGCTAATGAAGGTGTAAATATAGACAGGAATATATTATATCTTGGCTAATGGTTGATTTAATATAGATATGTGCAGTACATATTTCCAGCTACTGAAGAAGTTGATATCAATGGATACACTGCAGAATCCCAGCTATTGAGGATGTGAATATAGCAGGGTACCTTATATAAACCAAGCTGTTGGGGGTGTGGATAGAAGTAAACATTGTGTAATACAAGATATTGGGGATATTACATGATCCTAGCTATTAAGATTGTGAACACAGAGAGGTACATTGAATAACTGCAGCTATTGAGGATGTGCATGGAGGGTGCATTGTGTTATGCAAGCTGTGAATGTAATATGTGGATTTCGTAATCCAAACTATTAGGATCATGGATACAGAGGGGTGCATTGCATTGTTTAGTCTTTGGAAGCTATGCATAAAGAGAGTTGCACTGCATAATCTAGGGGTACTTTGTATAACACAGGAGGAGAGTTGGATACAGGTTAATAAAGGTTGTGGATAAGGAGGAGGTATTAGACGCATATGGAGTGTTCTTGGGACTATTTTGTTATGGGGCCCTTACCACTACCAGTCATATATTCACCTGACTTGTTCTATGACAATTATTTGCAGACTTAAAATAGTCTACATTTAATTTTCAACAAGGAAAACATATTTTTACTAGTCCAATATTCAGTCCTCAATGCCAGCTACCATTAGACAAGATCTTTGGTTCCTGACCTGTGTATGTCTTCATAATGAACAGCATGGTAATAATGAGCCCCCCTCCCCCAGCCACATTGTCAGAAATTTTATGTGGAATAAATTAGGCACATTAATACAAAACAGACAGATCTATGTGACACCAGATAAAATTCATTTGTTTTTCCGCTAAAGAGACTCTGACGGATCTGCCCTGACAATTTCTTAGTAATTGTTTATTTATTCATTAACTTATGCTGTGGTATTTGGAACAGAAAGGCTTATCTCGCAATGGAAAACCGAGCGCCTGGACAGATGGCATCCTACATTCACAAAGAATGGGCAGCAATTAAAAGGAAATTCACTGTAGAAACATGATTATGTATAATGTGACACAAGACCCTATATATCCACCGTCATCCCAGTACTTTATTATACCAGTCAAGTTTCAGCTGGAAATTATGTTTTGTAGGTTATGCATATAAAAGCATGTCCAACAGGTTGTCTGGTTTAGAAAACCTATGTTTATATAACCTAAAAGGACAGAGGGGAGTCCCTCATTCGGGTTTCGCAACTAACAGATACAAAAGGCATCCCTAAATTTGGAGGACAGGTATATTTATGCATTACCATAACAGATTACATTTCCCCTAAGGGGGCGCTGAAAGCAAAATGAACACTTGCTGCCAAGAATGCTTACTGATTATACCTGATAGCTGGTGATCTGCAGAGGGAAGAACTGTGATCGGGTCAATAGAGATTTTAAATCCTTTAAAATAAATGAGAATATGCTATATGGATATAACTGGAGCGTTCATGGGTTTAAATATATTATATTAGGATATTATGAGGAGACTTTTTTCCCACTTGGACAATATGTTTTGGTAATAAGCAACCAACTGTACAAACAATACACCACCCCAATGTGGCAGGGGGGGTAGTCAAAATGTGTTGTCTACTACATAAAGGAAACACTCAGTAAACCTATTGGTCTGTGAGGTGGAGTGACATCACATGACAACTACAAACTCTTCTCTATGGTAGCATACCTAACATTGAAGAACATCTAGCTGTCTGGCATCAGTGCAATGAGGGCTGTTGGTACATTATTGTAGTTTGGGGTTACTAATTGGCCTTTGGGTGTGTCTTAAATTGAATAGCCCATTGAATTTAATAGTAAAAACGGTGAAAGAACAGAGAGTAAAAAACAAAAAATTAATGTCTGCTGTTTGCAATAGACGTATGATAATAATTGACATGATCATTATTTTGACGCCCGCGCAATGTCTATAATTTTATACACTGTGTGCATTGGACGTCCGTCATTCCATTGACTTCAATGTATTGCATTGAAGTCAGTTAGATCACGGCAATAACGGAAGTCTTTTTAAATAGAAAAGGCAGCTGCCTTTTCTTTTTTTTTTTTTAGGTTGTGTGACGATAGCCTAACAGTAACATTGTATGCATTGATCCATCAATTATGAGCTGGGCCCCCCCACAATGCATGTTTGACTATGATTCAATTCACAATTGAATAGAATAAAGGAAAGACTTGAAAAGAACAACCTATAATTTTACAGTGACAATAAAGTAAGCTTTATTTTCGAACTTGTCTCGGGATTTTCATCTCTAAAGGTGCCATGATTTATGGAAAATGTAAAACCATGATCAACATGAATATTGCTGTTCATGATGGTTGCAGCATAATTAAACGTTGTACAGGTAGTATTCTCTATCTCTCTAGATATAGAGGGTGGTACACATCATTGTGAACCCACTGCCAAGGGCCCCAAATAATACAGAAATTAAAAAAATAGGACAAAACACAGATGATACACAAATTAGGTGCAAACTTTATTTTATCTTCAGTATTACAAACATGATCCTTTATCCAGCTAGCGGATGCAATGGCTATAGGGATTAAGAGCTGTATTACATGGTATAATATTCCCGTTAGGCGAGCACCAAAGGTGATGTCTGTGCAGCCATTGCCTTGTTGTAAAAAAATAATAAATATATCCTTGATCCCTTTCCCAGTGTCCTCAGGCCTTGTCTGTGGGATTCCCCGGTCCCTGCAGCTGCAGCTCTCATTTCTGCTCATGTATCTGAAGTGACAGGCCAAGAAAGGACAGCACCACGGTCAGTAATTGGCTGAGCGGCCTGTCACTTCAGAGATGAGACCATCTTATACACAATTGTGTTTATATACACAATCATCAGATGTCAGCTGCACTACCTATCACATGTAGTGATGTGTGGTCGGCAGCCGATGATTTTAAAAGCAAGTGTACTATCAAGCCGATGATTGGCTCTGATTAGCCGATTATGCCTCCATGTAAAAGGGCATTAACACATTTTGGGTATTAGGGCCCCAAACTAAAAATGGAAAGTGAGACCCAATTCTTAGTGAAACATCCCCCATTGAGTAAAATACCCCTTATCTGAACCTCAACTAATATCATCATCATTTATCATTGTATACATAGTGAGGATCTCCACTTCCCCTAATCCTCATTGTTGAATAGTGATCTTCTCCACAGAGAAACCTCAGAGAAAAAAAGAAAGGGGCAGATCATTAAAGGGGTTGTCCGGCGATAAAAAATTATTCACAGAATAACACACATTACAAAGTTATACAACTTTGTAATGTATGTTATGTCTGTGAATGGCCCCCTTCCCCGTGTTTCCCCCCACCCACGCTAGACCCGGAAGTGAGGTGCATTATACTCACCGCATCTCATGTCGTCCACGGTCTCCGATCCTCAGCAGTGACGTCTTCTTCGGGAGGCCGGCGGATCTTCCCGAGTGCCGGCCACCCTCTGCAGCGTCACCCGAAGCTCAGCCGCGATTGGCTGAGCATAACTGTGCTCAGCCAATCGCGGCTGAGCAGCTGATGACGTGGCCGCGTCATCAGCCGCTCAGCCGCGATTGGCTGAGCACAGTTATGCTCAGCCAATTGCGGCTGAGCTTCGGATGACGCTGCAGAGGGCGGCTGGCACTCGGGAAGATCCGCCGGCCTCCTGAAGAAGACGTCACTGCTGAGGATCGGAGACCGTGGTCGGCACGTGACAGGTAATGTATAGCGCACCACACTTCCGGGTACACGGGTGGGGGTGGTGGGACATGGGGAAGGGGGCCATTCACAGACATAACATACATTACAAAGTTGTATAACTTTGTAATGTGTGTTATTCTGTGAATAATTTTTTATCGCCGGACAACCCCTTTAAACACAGTTTTATAGCATCTATCTCCCTGCTTGTGCCTGCCTCTGTGGTAGTCACGTAACTAGATGTGGATATGTATACACTGTAGACAGGTGAATGGTAAAATACTGGAGGGGGTGTACATCTTACCCAGGCTGCTAACTGGGATGAGGTGGTAAACTCCGGGAAAGATGTTTAGTTCAGCAGAGATATTCTGCTGAACTGTTGTTTAGTAAATCTGGGCCTGGATTTTATTGGAATGACAGGTAGGTTTGGTAGTGGGATCTGGCATTCCCTCCCCACTCCAATATACACCTTGCGCACAGGTGTAAGCAGGAGCTAATCGCTCCAGCTAATGAAAGGCAGCTCAGAGGGCTGAATATTGCTGAGAGCCTGGAAGCCCCTGACCTGTTCAGACACTGCTGTTGTCTATTTCTGTTTGGTTGAGTAGGGTGAGACCAGTTTAGTTAGAGCCCAGCGGGCAGGACTTTTTTTGTATCCTGTTTTTGCACAAGTGCTGCTACGTTTATTTTTGTCTGAAATTTTATATGCCACAATAAAGCCAAGTTGGACTTTTTATGTTAAATTGACATAAGGACTGCTTTATTCTTGCTACCCCTACTAAAGATCTCCACAATACATATATTTTTCTTTTTGTGTATATATTATGCATTATTGGCTTCAACACAGATTACATGGGGGTGTCAATGTTTTTTATCAGAAAACTGGTGGGAAAAAAAGAGTCCCAAACCTCTGCACAACACACTAAATATCTGTGCACAACACAGGAAAAGCCACAAATTTTGCTAAAAAAAAGAAATTTTTTTTTTCCCAGGTCAAACATTGTTGAAGGGTTTATTTATTAACACATTTTACAGCAGTGAATCTACATATAATAGAAGATATAAAGTCGGGCATGCCTGCAGCCGCCACTAGAGGAAGATTAGGAGCTCAGGAGCTCAGCTCAGTGTTCAATATATAAACAGTGCTGAGTACACTCCTAAGATCCCTTTAATGCTGGCTGCAGGCAACCAGAGCGCTACCATTTAATTTCTTGCTATGCAAAGGATATGAAGCTTTTATCCCCAAAAATGTATACTCACTTCAATAGTGGTTATCTATGACCTTTTTTAAGAAATGAATTAAATTATTCTGGAAAGTCGTATTATTGGGCTTCATTTATCAAACCTGTCTAAAAGAAAAAGTGCTGCCCATAGCAACCCATCAAAGTTCAGCTTTTATTATTTAAACTGCTCTGATGCAGTGAAATAGCAGAGGCACACTTAACTCCAGAGCAACTGAAGTCCTACTTAAGTGGTATTGGAAGCGTGTCCGAAATAGGGCAACATTGGTGGCATGAATTTGTAATGTGCACAAGCAAAGATTTGGAGGTATCAAACAGCAACGAGCCCTCCTTTCATTTGTATTGTGTTGGAAAGGTGTATTCACTCATCACAAAAGTCCATCAATGTGCATGTGAGGCAGGAGTAGATCAGGCCACTACCCATTTTTATGAAAGCATATTAGAAAGTTTATATCTCAAGATTGTCCCATGCCATGTAGCCATGTACAAGGATTACCCTGATCAAAGAATGTAGTGGAGTGGTTTGGACACCTGGTACATGAGGATCAGAAGTTTGTGGAGAAAACTTATGTGACCATAGTTTAGTATAATTTAAGTAAAATGGTACTGTCAGAGTTCTTTTTTAAGACACTCACTGGCCCAGTGTAACTTCACATGCTTTGCACATCCATTATACCAGCCATTCATGCGCTTTATGCGGATGAGCAATTTTTACTTCTAGCAAGCTGGCACACCACCATGATAGTGCTCAATGACATTCCACTAGAACATTGAATGGAATGAAGAGGTGCTGTTGCCTTCCCTTCTTATTTCCCTGATTTAAAGGTATTATCCAGGACTAGAATAAACACAGCTACTTTCTTTTAAAACAACCCTGTACACAGGTTGTGCATGATGATGCAATTTATCCCCATTTACTTCAATGGAACTAAGCTATAAATCACACCCAAAATGAAGACTAGAGTTGCATAGCCACTTATTCCTAAACCTGGATAATCCCTTCCACACTCCCTGAAAACAAGCTACACTGGCTGCCCTACAGGAAGAAATTAAAATGTTATGCAGAACAATCCCTGTGGGCAACGTAATTAATAGTTACCCAAAATCAGAAATGTCTGACCACTTTGACCATGTGGGAACCACTTTAAGCATCCATAGTCGCTGCAGAAGTTAAAGCGGCTCTGTACCCACAATCTGACCCCCCCAAACCACTTGTACCTTCAGATAGCTGCTTTCAATCCAAGATCTGTCCTGCGGTCCATTCGGCAGGTGGTGCAGTTATTGTCAAAAAAATTTACTTTTAAAATTGCAGCCCCGTGCCCTACGGGCGTATCTGTGCCCTAACTTTGCACCACCCCTCCGTCCCTCCTTCCCACCCTCTTCATCATTAGGAATGCCACTGGAACATTTATTTCTGTTTGAACATTGCACAGTTGTCTTAATGAGCCAGCCCTTGTACTGTGGTAGCACAGGTGGTGAATAATAGGCAATCTGCCTGGAGCATTCCTAATGATGAGGAGGGACGAAAGGAGGGACGAAGGGGTGGTGCAAAGTTAGGGCACAGATACGCCCGTAGGGCACGGAGCTGCAATTTTAAAAGTACATTTTTATTACAATAACTGCATCACCTGCCAAACGGACCACAGGACAGATCTTGGATTAAAAGCAGCTATCCGAAGGTACAAGTGGTTTGGGGGGTCAGATTGTGGGTACAGAGTCGCTTTAAATGTGAATTATACCTATCCTTTGATGTCTATTAAATCTGTACAGCTTTTATGCAGATATTTTGCATACTGAAGTGTCTATACATTTTGAGACACTCTGTATATTAAAATATGAAATTAAATGGTGGCAAAAATAATTTCGTCCAATACAACCAGCAATAAGCTCAGGCAATACAGTGTAAGTCCATAAGGGTAGAATAGCTTTATTCCTACTGCAAGATCTGTGCATGTACTGTATGTTTTAATCTATTGTATTGTATTAATATTGTTCTCCTAACTACAACTGATAGGATCACAAACAACCTTTATGTTATCGTCTGCTGGTGTAATGAACATGCCCTTTTAGAGGACCATATTACATGCATGCAAATGAGACTGATCGCTCCAGCTTACCCATCTGTGTACAAGCAGGGATATCCATAATGACTCGTAATAAGGAGTCTTTTGAGGCCAGCCATGAAATCCGTTGGTTTATATAATAATCCAGACTACAAGACACTAACTTGATAAAGCTTTCATTAATCATTATTTAAAGGGATTTCTATTCAACAAGTGGATATGGTCACTTTGTTAACAAAGAATTAAGTCTGAATCTCAAAGCAAATCAGTCTTTGTGTGCTCCCAGCAGGGTGCCAAATGCTGCCAGACATTAAGAGCCACCAGATTTAGAGATACTTAGAAATATTTAGTATATTCTTCGAACAGTGAATTCAATGCTTGCCAAAGAAAAGATTAGTCTGTCAGAAGATTTGTTACATGAGAATGGGGCTTTTTCAATATTATTTGCAGTCGGGAAAGGAGAGGTAAAATCCGAAGGAATAAAATATTTGTATATAAAGGTCTTATCACCATGCAATGCACAATTATATCTTAAATAAAATATCAGAGCAAGAGTAATGGCCATTACTTAGTATACAGTATAAAAGACCCAATAACATTGGCAAGTAATTATCAATCCTGACCTTCTCTTCTGCAGAAGACGATACATTTGTTTCCAATGGGACACTTCACCGCTCTCTCCTTCGTATATCAGTATAATGGACTTATTCATTGACCCATCCAGGCTGGATGGAAACAGCTGGTATCTGAGCATTAGTTTGCAAAGAGATTCGGGAAAAATACAGCAAGATTAGAAAGGATAAAGCTTCGGACCTCAGGATAAATCACTTGGTTAGGAGAATAACATTTGTTTAATATTTTAGCTTTTCTTCGGCTCCGAGTTATGTGTGTAATCTTATTGAAGCCTGTGAGTGTATAGCACCACAGAAACATAAAAAAGTTATTAGGAACAAGTATATTGTGTATAAATGGGCTGCTGTTGCAAACTCATGATTAAGATATGAACATATCTAATATGTAGATTAGTTGTCTTCCAAAGGGTCCCCATAAAGAAGGATTTGGGGGATTTAAAATATTAATGGGGTTTTCCAGGTCTTGACTCTAGATGCGCCATGAATGAAGGGGTAACATGGCTCTAGTATGGGTTCTTCATTGCTTTCCCTGTCACAGTGCCTACAGTTATAGTTATACCTGGTGCTACCAAGTATTATCCTAGGGATACTTTTTTATTATTTTATCTTTATTTTTCATTTTATACCAAACACTCCCCTCCCCTTCCCCTCCCTTCCTTTCCACGATCTTCCATTCATATACTTAAAGTTTTTCTGTATTAATCCATTAAAGGGGTTATCCAGCGCTACAAAAACATGGCCACTTCCCCCTACTGTTGTCTCCAGTTTGGGTGGGGTTTTGAAACTCAGTTCCATTGAAGTAAATGGCGCTTAATTGCAAACTGCACCTGAACTGGAGACAACAGTAGGGGGGAAAGTGGCCATGTTTTTGTAGCGCTGGATAACCCCTTTAATATATTTCTAGGAAAAAACATAAAGCTCCGTTCCTACCTGACAAGGGATCTGCCACTGCCCCAGCCAACTCCTAGGGATACTTCATTGAACATAAGTTCTGAAAACCTTCTGTAAAACTTCTAGTGTTAGAATTTATTTGACTGGTATGGCCATGCTTTTTCAATGGTTCAGTGCCAGTCCACAAAGCCAACTAAGGGCTCGTTCCCACTGAGGAAAGGTAGCGGAATTCCGCAACGGAATTGTCCGCCGCGGAATGCCGTTAGCCTCCCGCTCATAATGGGAGTCTATGGGAGGCGCGCGCTCCTGCCCTGTCCGCGCTGAAGAATGAACTTAAGGATTTGAATCTGTATAGTCTGGAGGAAAAAAGGGAAAGGGGGAACATGATTGAAACCTTTTTAGTATGTTAAAGGACTAAATAAAGTTCAGGGGGGAAGTGTTTTAGTAAAAAACTGAGCTCAAGAACAAGAGGACATAGTGAGAGGTTATCTGGGGGAAAGATCAGAAGCAACAAGAGAAAATATTATTTTACCGAAAGAGTAGTAGATACTTAGAACAAACTTCCAGCAGATGTGGTTGGTAAATCTACAATAACAGAATTTAATCATGCCTGGGATAAACATATATCTATCCTAAGATAATAAGAAAGAAAATACCAAAAGGGCAGACTAGATGGACCCAGAGGTCTTTTTCTGCCAACAACATTCTATGTTTTTATGTTTCTATATGTCTTCCCTAGTTAAGTAACACATATGAATTAAGGCATCAACATGATGTTAAACAAAATGTTCTTACATTGCTCCACTATTTAGTACTGATCTAGGTTTAGGTACTTTCCGTGGTGGAAAGGAGCCCCATATGCAGCAACTTTCTGTGTGTTGTGGTATATTTAAGTTTGTGCTACAGTAGCTCTTCTGTAGGATTGGGCCAGACAGGCTAATCTTTGCTCCCAATGTGTATTGATGGACCTTGGGAATCCATGACCTTTTCGACAGTTTACCGGGTTTCGATAAATGATCGCTAAATGATCACTAAATGATGGAAATTTTTTCTGATCAGTAAATACAAATTTCATTGACATCCATCCCTTATTGTGCCTTCTGTTAAAGACTCTATTATTTTGAATACTAGTCCATGGTGTTGGGATGTAAAGCTGCATCTGCTTCATTGACAATGTTTGCCATTCCTTTTTTCTTATACCCTTTTGTTTCTATGTTGGTCCCCTTCCCTTTTTCTTTTCAAAACATTTCTAAAGGGATGCCCTCCCCACACCATTACCTGGCCCTACTAGTAAGACCTCAATAATGTAGAGTAAATGACTAGCAAAGTTTGTAGTAGGAGTCTGGTGATGAGCACCCTTGAGCCCTATTAAAATCCATATACATCTCTTGGGTATTAACCATGATGCCACCTATGATAAGTGGTCTCAGCTCTGCCTAGTAATAACCTACAATAAATACTTTTGACTCTTCCTGCTATTCCCTCTACGCCAGTCTTTTGGACGGGTTATAAGCCTCCACAGGAAAGGCAAAATAAACCCATTTATCTTGTAGCTGCTAAACTGCCAACTTTTAGACACAATTAGACATTTTAAAGTGAGAGAAATCACATCTCCGGGGGGTTACTTTATCATTACAATTAGAGCATATACCAGGTTCTCTGTCTGTGCATTTGCTTTGATCATTGATCTGCCTTCATCTCCTCTTGTAGAGTACACCTGCTGAATAACATTGTGACCGGGCTAATCTTAATTATCACAGCTGTCAATGTGTTCATCACTGCCTTCTGGTTCTCTCCTGTTCACTCGACCCCTGAGGACCACAACTTTCTCACTGGAGAAACTGCTGCTGAGCGTTAACAGGATTCATGTAATGTAAAGACTTCTGCGAAGACTGAAGTGTTCCGGACAATGTAGGATACAATTATATGGCTCAAGCTGACAAGAGTTCAAGCTCCCTTTGAGAGGACGGATTACAGTTTCTCAGAATGGAGTCAAATGAACAAATCGTCTAGGGAGATAGGACTTTTATACACCTATGGTTGGGTTATGTTTTTACAACAAAATAAAAATATGAAATTGTATTTTTACTACTTTATACTATAATATCAGGTACCAAGAATGCAAGTTTTCTACAGTGTGAGGGCAGCAATATTTTATTATGCAATTCTGGATTAATCCCAAAGAATTCATGACTGATACAAAAGACTCTTCCAAATATTGGTTCATTGTTACACCTAACATCAATGTGCCTTCAAGTTTGGATAGGACCAACAGAGAATCCTTTTGTGGGCCTAGACTTTTGAAATGCTCAATCTTAGTTGGACCCATGCAGTTTCTCTAAGACAATGCCTCTCAATTCCAGTCCTCATGCTCCACCAACAGGTCATATTTTGAGGATATCCCATACAAAAAACATCTGTAATAATACCTGATGCATGGATTAAAATTATGTCACCTGAGAAATACTAAGGAGATTCTAAAAACATGACCTGTTAGTGGGCCTTGAGAACTGGACTTCAGAAGTACTGCTGTATAAGATAACTGAGCTGGTCCTTGGTATTTGGGCCGATTACTCTAGGTCCATTGCATTCATTGATAATGTGTCCTATGATTGCAATAATAATTAAAAAGGAATTAAAATGGGTAAAGACTACAATGTTTTTAAGCAACTGTCGTAAAGTGAAATGGATATATGCATTATTATTATAGATTATTATAAGTATATGCATCTCTTCTGGATTATAATGATTATATGCCTCTCTTAGGATGCATGCACACTACGAAATTCGCGCGTATGACCTGTGGTGGATTCCGTCGCTCGTACTCGCACGCGGCAGTGCGCATCTCCGCCCGTGCCATAGACACTATTCTATGCACAGGCGGATTCCGCCTTCTGCCGAAAGAATTGACATGTCAGTTCTTTCGGCGGATTGCGGAATCTAACCATGCAGAAAATAGTGTCTATGGCATGGGCGGAGATGCGCGCCGCCGCATGCGGGTACGAGCAACGGAATCCACCGTGGGTCATACGCTCAGATTCCGTCCGGCTGAGGAACTCTGATGCGGGCGCATCAGCGTGCGCCCGCATCAGAGCTTCCCATAGCACACAGTGAAGCGCCCTTAGATTATCCCATAGCACACAGTGAAGCACCCTTAGATTATAATAGATATATGCATCTTTTAGAATGTAGAACATCAAAATTATTTCCTCACCTACCTCATTCTGACATTGCTTGTCTTGCAAGTGTTTTGCATCCTTAGGCTATGTTCACACACCGTTAGAGACCGGCCGTTCCGTGATCCGTACTTAAGTGCCGGCCGGATGATCCGTCCGGCAGCGGAACTCTGATGCGGGCGCATCAGCGTGCGCCCGCATCAGAGCTTCCCATAGCACACAGTGAAGCGAGCAGACGGAGCCGCTCGCTTCACTGTGTGAACTGACAGGTCTTTCTGCGGCCGGAATTCACAGAATTGCGGCCGCAGAAAACTGACCTGTCAGTTTTTTGCGGCCCCGCATGGGCTCCCGGCCGGAGCGCATACGATGTGTGTACGCTCCGGCCGGGATCCCATTCATCAATAGGCATTGTTCCACCCCGCAAAACTACGGCCGTAGTTCTGCGGCGAGAACTACGGCCGTAGTTGTACGTGTGAACATAGCCTTAAGGTGTAACATTTTTCATTAAATTTTTTTTCTTACATCTTATGTTACTTTATGTTGAGTAAGTCTGTGTTGGATCAAGGGTAACTATATGGTACAGTAGTTGAAACCTCCTCTGGCCACGGATTGCTAGGCAGCCTGGACATGCAAATCCTGCAGAAGAGAACTAAACATAAATTCAGAAAACCTATATATAAGGCTCATAAAACTATATCTTTGCTTTTACTGCAATGGAGATAGGCTTTTATGTTACTTGAAACAATTAAACAAGAACAAGCAGTAACATAGTATGGCATATTAGACAAACATCCCAGCTCAAAAGTCTTCTAAAGAGCTCCTGGATCAGGAAATAACCCGACCACAATTGTGGTGTTAGCTGTACATGCGCCAAGCTAATTTTCTCGAAATGACTGTGTCAGTTTCAGCCAAATACTCATTTAATGAGTAAAAATCAAAAGTAAATATTGACCATCTGCTCTATGGGTTTATATATTGTTTTCCTAAGATCTCATCCTTCCTTTGTTTGCCAGTATCACTGAATATTTAGAAAATACTTTTTTTTTCACAGAGCAAGAAGTGAAATGTGGTCATTAGCATACATGTGGCTAGTTTATATGATGAATGGCATCTTGGAGAGGAGATGTGTGTGTGTGTGTGTGTGTGTGTGTGTGTGTGTAGGCTAAGCAGCTGCAGGGTTCTCACACAGAATGAACTAAATAAAATTACAAGTCATTGGCCACCACAATGACTTTACAAGTCATTGGCCACCACAGCAGTTTAGCTCTGGCCTACACCTAAAAGAAATTGACTCCCCCTGTATAGCAGCTCCAGACCCTGTGTATCAATCAGCAGCCAACTGGTATGAACATATATTTGTTGAAAAATATCAAGCTAGTCAGCAGGACGTTGCCGCAGATCATAATATGAGATTGTCGGTACAACCGCCCATATTATAATCTTCTAGGGTGGGGAATTAACTATTTGTGGAACACTGATATGGCACAATTGGGGGATTTAACTCTGTGGGGAACTAGTGGGGAATAAACTATTTGTTGGGCACTTATGTGTCACTATTGGGGGAATAACTATTTGTGGGGCACTATTGAGGGAATTAACTACTATACGAAGAATTATAATGGGAATACCTACTGAGGGTAAATAATGGGGTAACTACTCTGTGAGGGCAACTACTTTTAGGGGAACTATTATGGGCAGTGTTTCATGGGTGGTACATGCAGCAGTGATGTGGATGTTTCCCTCCCTAAACTTTTTTTTCACCCTGCCCCTCAGCCTTCCTCTACCTATACTTGTCATAGTAATTTATAATACTATTTATTATAATGCATAGCACCAGGAGATGCACAGCACTTTGAAAGAGCCAGGGACACCTTACAGTATGCCACTCTCTCATGCACTGAAATGGGGGAAGGAGCTGCCACAGGAAAAGGAGGTTACAGGGAACCAGTAAAAAAAATGCATATAAAGCCAAGTAAATGTGCTGATAGATCACCCAGCATGCTTCCCTAACATATGCTTATAGCCTCCGTCCCTGCCTGCAATAATCCGCAAACTTACTTTTATTAAAGACCTGCACTATATGTGAATGAGCCCCCAACTAGTCATCTGGGCGTTCTCATTTTTCTAAGTAGTCACGGTCCCGGACAGCATCAGCGCTGTAATCACACCCCTCTTGGTGTGATTCTAAGTGCAGTTATCCCAAGTACGTCATTGAGACTTGGAAGAATTCCAACGCCCAGATGACTAGTTGGGGGTTCATTTACAGTACATACAGCGCTGGTCTTTACTAAAGTAGGTTTATGCATATGTTATAGAAGTGTGCTGGGTGATCTATCAGCACGTTTACTTAGCTTTATATTTTTTTACTGACTGGTTCTCTTTTAGGGTACTATTACACGGAACGATAATCGGCCGAATTGACCCGATTCGGCCGATTATCGCTCCGTGTAATAAATGCAACGAGCAGCCGATGACAACGATCATCGGCTGATCGTTGATATAGGTTAGACCCTATTTTCGTCGGGCGCCGACCGCGCACCGCTGCGTGTAATAGCGGTGCGTGGCCGGCGACTAACGATATACATTACCCATCCACGTTCCAGGGCTGCTCCTGCCGTCCGCTTCTCCCGGGGTCCCTCGCGCGCTCTAGCTTCACAGAGGCCTGTCAGCTGATAGGCCGCTCAGCCAATCACAGGCCGCGGCGGTCCCGGCCTGTGATTGGCTGAGCGGCCTACCAGCTGACAGGCCGCTGTGAAGCTAGAGCGCGCGCGGGACCCCGGTAGAAGCGGACGGCAGGAGCAGCCCTGGAACGTGGATGGGTAATGTATGCCAGTTTAGCAAGGGCAGCAAGGACATCGGTAACGATGTCCTTGCAGCTCTTGTCAAACGATTATCGGGCCGTGTAATAGGCCCAGTAAACGAGCAACGATCTAGCAGATCGCTGCTCGTTTACAGGTATTATCGGGCCCTGCTCGGCCCGTGTAATACCACCCTAAGAGTAGAATCATTTAAGTGTGTGTGTGTGTGTGTGTTAGCTATCCTGAAATCTAGTTTACATTCTCACTACTAAGCCTAAATTTAAACTTCCTGCTCTCTCTCTGTGATAATGAGAGGACTGTAGCCTTACAACAAAATGGCAATATGGTGGCAACAGTGGATTAATATACAGTGGTACCTCGGTTCTCGAACTTAATTGGTTCCAGAAAGCAGTTTGAGAACCAAGCAGTTTGAAAACCGAGCAGTGTCTTCCCATAGGAAATAATGTAAATGTTATTAGTTGGTTCCAGCAGCCACCAATAATTACCTACAATACTCATTTATTACACTGATAAGTGCTCAGTATAATCAGTACAGTACAGTACAGAACAGCATTATACAGTTCAGGACATTAAACATAAGAAATGTTCATCAGAACCAGCAATTATAGTACAGTAGTCACTAACTCCTCACCCATCCTTTACTGTATAGCGTCCCCCCGATCCAAGCACTGTAATGTATGGGAGATGGTGGTGCACTGCCTGTACTACTACTGCACTGTATATGCACTCCAGCAGTCTTATACAGCACTGTACTGTATGTGAAGCCTCACCACTGCTTAACTCGCCAGGTACAACCCACCATCCACGCTTGCAAAAACGTTTGAAAAACTTTCGAAAACCGAGCAAAGTTCGAATTCCAAACACTACTTCTGGGTAAATTTTCGTTCGAATACCAAGCAGTTCGAGTTCCAAAGCGTTCGAAAACCGAGGTATTACTGTATAGCTATTGGCTTGATATGTGATACAGTTTTCTTTTACATTGATGGCCCATAGCAAGTCATGATCTCTCTTCTGATGAAATACATCTAATCAAGAATTTGAGTGCTCCTTCCTGTTGGTATAGGCCTGTACTGGTAATCTGGCAAGCCGGGGAAATGGCCGCTGGGCTGGCCGGATTACCAGCTGCGGCCCGCATCTCTCTGCACAACCACTCCTGACTGCCCAACCGCTCCTGACTGCCCAGCCCTGCTCCTGACCGCCCAGCCCGCACCTGACGTGCTCCTCTAATCCAATCAACTTTGAGCAGTAGCGTGGGGCCACTGCGGCCCCACGCTCCAGCTCGCAGTTGATTGAATTAGAGGTGCACATCAGGAGCGGGCCGAGCGGAGCGCTACTTCGGGCAGGCGGCGGGAGCGGGCTGCGCTGTTGCCCCCCCTCCAGGACCTTACGCGCTTCCCCCCCCAGCGCTCACCAGAACGGCCCGCTGCCGGATCCATAACAACCCAACTCCCCCCCCCCCCCCCCCCGCGTGCTCAGCAGTTCTTCTGGCCACTGCCCGCATCTTCTCCTGTTACAGGCGTCTCTGTGCCTGCTGGAGGATGTGTCCTGCTCCGCACAGGCTGAAGAGAGATCAGAAGATAGAGGGACCCGCTCCATCAAAGGATTAGGTGAGTATAATGTTTTTTTTTTTGTGTGTGTTGGGCAATGCAGGGGGGATTATTACTATGGGGCAGAGCACAGGGGGATTACTATGGGGGTGCAGCACTGGGGGATAATTACTATGGGACAGCACAAGGGGGATTACTATGGATGTGCAGGCCAGGGGGGATAATTACTATGGGACAACACAGGGGGGATTACTATAGGAGTGCAGAACAGGGGGGATAATTACTATGGGACAGCACAGGAGGGATTACTATGGGGGTGCAGTGCAGGGGGAATAATTACTATGGGGCTGCAGCACAGGGGGAATAATTACTATGGGACAGCACAGTGGGGATTACTATGGGGGTGCAGCACTGGGGGATAATTACTATGGGACAGCACAGGGGGGGTTACTATGGGGGTGCAGCACAGGGGGGATAATTACTATGGGACAGCACAGGGGGGATTACTATAGGGGTGCAGCGCAGGAGGGATAATTACTATGGGACAGCACAGGGGGATTACTATGGGGGTGTAGCATAGGGGGGATAATTACTATGGGACAGCACAGGAAGGTTACTATGGGGGTGCGGCACAGGGGGGATAATTACTATGGGACAGCACAGTGGGGATTACTATGGGGGTGCAGCACAGGGGGGTAATTACTATGGGACAGCACAGGGGGGTTACAATGGGGGTGCAGCACAGGGGGAATAATTACTATGGGGCAGCACAGTGGGGATTACTATGGGGGTGCAGCACAGGGGGGGTAATTACTATGAAACAGCAGAGGAGGGGTTACTATGGGGGTGCAGCACAGGGGTATAATTACTATGGGACAGCACAGGGGGGATTACTATGGGGGTGCAGCGCAGGGGGGTTAATTACTATGGGACAGAACAGGGGGGATTGTTATGGGGTTGCAGCACAGGGGGAATAATTACTATGGGACAGAACAGGGGGGATTACTATGGGGGTGCAGCACAGGGGGGATAATTACTATGGGACAGCACGGTGGGGATTACTATGGGGGTACAGCACAGGGGGGATAATAACTATGGGACAGCACAGGGGGGATTACTATGGGGTGCAGCACAGGGGGGATAATTACTATGGGACAGCACGGGGGGGTTACTATTGGGGTGCAGCACAGGGGGGATAATTACTATGTGACAGCACAGGGGGGATTACTATGGGGGTGCAGCACAGGGGAGATAATTACTATGGGACAGCACAGGGGGGGTTACTATGGGGGTGCAGCATGGGGGGGATAAATACTATGGGGCAGCACAAGGGGAATTACTATGGGGGTGCAGCACAAGGGGGATAATTACTATGGGACAGCACAGGGGGATTACTATGGGGTGCAGCACAGGGGGATAATTACTTTGGGACAGCACAGTGGGGATTACTATGGGGGTGCAGCACAGGGGGGATAATTACTATGGGACAGCACAGGGGGGATTACTATAGGGGTATAGCACAGGGGGGATAATTAATATGGGACAGCACAGGGATAATTACTATGGGACAGCACAGGGGGGATTACTATGGGGGTGCAGCACAGGGGGGAGAATTACTATGGGACAGCACAGGGGGGATTGTTATGGGGTTGCAGCACAGGGGGAATAATTACTATGGGACAGCACAGGGGGATTACTATCGGGGTACAGCAGAGGATCCTGCATACAGGGGGCAACCCACATACCTACTCACTTCACTGCACATGACACAAAAAAGTGGAAGTTGTTTTAAAAATACGGAGCCTAAGATGTTTGTCTGGCAGGTTCAGAAGAGATGAATCGTAGATGAAAGAAATCATCACGGTGGTCTTGACATCACTTGTGAGTAGCTGGGTGTAACTACAGTGTAATCCCTTATGTAGGGGGGAGAGTGGGGGCACAATTAGGTTATGGGGGGCTCAGGCACATTCTTTGCACAGGGTTCCTCTGCTGTCTGCGTCTGTCCCTGCTGATGGCTAATATTGCATCTTCTGAGGACAGTCCTGCTTATATACTATATAGTAGTACTAATACTGTGTGACATAGTAGCATCACAAAGGGGGACACTTATTAAAGGATGTAAATTTTAGACTGGTGCAAACTTCCCACAGCAACCAATTACAGCTCAGCTTCCAGCTCAGGTGAAAGGAAAGAGGAGCTGTGATTAGTTGTTGTGGCCAGTTTGCACCAGTCTAAATTTTACACCCTTTCATAAATCTCCCCTTAGGTATTTACTGTGTGAGAAAGAGGCAGAACAGCAAGGACAGGTGTGTGTGAGAGCCGGGGATGCAACACATGGCACTCACATTGTCACACAGTGCGGCTCCTGGCAGTGTCACTATGGTTGTGCCTCCTCTGTGTTACCTGGAGGAGGTGCACACTATAGAGAATGGAGGAGTACGGAGGTGGTGCACTCAAGAGATTGGAGGTTGAGGGGATTGAGCTGTGTGGGGAGAGGCAGTCTTGGATCTGTGTTTCTTTTGGTGTTTGGAGTAGAAGTTAATGTGGCCCAGGGTCTGAAGTTACATGTTGGGGTATGCATTTTAGGTCTGTGTCATACATTTTTGGGGGGTCCAGGTTATGAATTTATTTCAGGGTCTGTGGATTCCATTTAGTCAGACGTCTGGGATAATTTATTTAGGAGTCTGATAGGGGAACAGCACAATGACAGGAGAGCGGACAGATCCTCTGTAATGGTTCTGTATTCTACCTGTGACTGTCTGACCACTGCTGTATACTCTTCTATAGTCTGTGTGGTGTAATACTCTGCAGCATCTGTGTCCACCTGCTATCCGATATCACTGCTGTATACTCTTCTATAGTCTGCGTGGTGTAATACTTTACATATGTAAGAAAATAATGGGACAGTAGTAAAGCTAAAAAATGTTTTGCTTAACAGAGTTGGTGCAATAGGTGTGTGTGGGGGGAAATATATGTGGGCTGGTGGGGTTTTTGTGCCAGGGCTGCTTTTCAGCCCCAGTCCGGCCCTGTAGCTACTATACATAATATACTATTTTACCTGTTCTACATTACAGCATTTATATTGAGGATCAACTGTTACCAATTATGACTGTGACATTTGTTCAGTATCTCAGAAGCCAACTAATATCCTTGGTGAACACTCTAAACACATTTACGCAAGTTTTCATGCCTCTGACTATTATGAATATATGTTCATTTTCAGATGCAACTAAACATGTTAGGGTGTTTAAATGCTTATTTCATGAAATAGTAAACTGTGGCTATTTTCAAGGGTACTGGAGCAAGCTACCGTAGGTGGCTATCAACACTCAGTGAACAGGTAGAGAATACATTCAGCAGCACTTATTCCTTGTGTAGGCTAATTAAAATAGACTTATTGTAAGGCTGGCACCCCTGCTAAAGCAATTAGCAAGAAAATATACCTTTGGAGATAATTCATAGCAGGCATTAATACCAAAAGAATTGAGAGAGAGCGCTTATTGTCTTGATAACGTCTTTGTGATAGGATTATGCATGTCACCAAACATACCGACCTCTAGCTAAGCAGAATCAGAGCTCTATGTGGGCACAAGCAATGATATGTATGCAGGAGGGGAGGTAAATCAGTCTTCAGCTGAGACATGGTGGGAAACAAATTACACACTAGAGCTGCAACACAAGAATCTAGAATTCATCATAACATCCTACACAGTCCTTAAGATACCTTAGATCTTGGGCTTCCGGTTCCGGCGCCATGGTGTGAGGACGCACAGAGAAGCAGCTCCGCTCCTCAACCGACTGAACGGCCACATATACCCGCAATCTCCTACCATCAGGGACTATAAATGAGACGCTGATCGGGGCACAAGTTATATGGATCGTTTTGTGCAGAAAATGAGCCCGAAAGTGAAAGCTACAGGGAAAGGGAAACAGCCGAAGCAGCCACCAAAGAAAGACAAGATGGCGCCGACCGGTACCAGAGCGGAGGACTGGCAGTCGGAAGGTGAGGTGTCCGAGCAGGAGGGGGACGGACAACTATCCTTGCTAGATCACAAGAAAATCGCCATAGAGGAGGCTAAACAAATCGCCCCCGACCTACAAGAGGCACTATCTGCCACGGTGGCGTCGACATTGCAGAAGCTGCAGCAGGAAGTCACCCAGGCACCCAGAAGATGCCATGGAAGGTCTGGCTAAACATTATCCGAACACCTCGCCACCATCTTCAGCTGGGCCGAACGGATCTTCTCCCAGAGATCGTCGCCCTGCGGATCGCTCAGAGAGACTTTCTGGATCGGTGTGGTATGAGGGTCACCGGGTGGATGGTTCACGGGGAGTGGAGGCTCCAAAGGAGCAACGTAAAAGGCGCTCGTCATTACCGCATATTTGAGACATTGACTGCGAAACTGAAGTGGCCCGGTAGCACTACAGTAATCATAGCAATATGGTGGGATACCCCCCTGGTTGGTTAATGGTTAATGGCTGTTCTAAATGATAAATGCAGTTCGATATTAATATAGTTATGCTAAGGGGAGCGGAGCTGGGTTGACTCTGATAGATGAGGTCCTTATGTATTTCCGCCTCCTCACACTGTGGGAAGAAGGAAGCCAAGAGGCAATGTTTTTCCCTCATGGTTCTCTGCTGGAAGAGGCCAAGGAGGGAATGGGCCTGGTTTGAGAGTTTCCTATGTTTTTCTCTTTGTTCTATCTTAGTTCGGGTGGGGGGGGGGCAGGGGGGGCGGTTTTGTAGGGGGAGATTCTTGTTCGGGGGAATTACATGTTTTGGGAGGGGGGGAGGGAAGTCTCGCAGAGAGGGATGTTATATTGATATCAGTAAGTGGTTAAGTATTTCTCATTCTGCCACAGGATGCGGATAGTGTCATGGAATGTAAAGGGCTTGAGGTCACCGCAAAAACGCATGATGGTGCTTAGACATTTAAAAAAGCTGCGACCCGATATAGCCCTTCTCCAGGAAACCCACTTGGAAGAGAAGGACTTTGACAGAATGAGAAAACTGTGGGTGGGAACTGTGCTGGGCTCAGGGGCGGTAGAAAGAAAAGCAGGGGTATTAGTACTGCTTAGCAAATCCTTCGCATGCACCACAAGTCATCACATAGCAGACCAGGAAGGGAGGCATTACTCCTTGAGGGTTCATACCTCCTCTGATAACATCGAGATACACAATATATATGGACCTAATGATTCTAACAAAACTTTCTTCCTTTCCTTATCTGCCCAGATAAACACTAGTCCCTCCCCACATATACTAATGGCGGGAGACTTCAACTCGGTACCATCAGCTCTAGAGGATAGGAGACGCGGAAACTCTGGGGGTGGGAGACCGACTGCCAACGATGATAAACTCGCAATCTTTCTCAAGGATACTGGGTTGGTGGACACTTGGAGACACCAACATCCGGATGGGAGGGAATACTCATTTTATTCCCCTGTTCACGATTCCTGGTCTAGACTTGATAATATGTTGGCCTCGGTCTCCTTACTCAGCAGAGTGATAAAATGTGATATAGGAGACATGGTGATATCGGATCACTCCACACTTATATTTGACCTAGCGGATACTGTGCCTAGGGGCACTGACTACCAGTGGAGATTTCCATTGGGGGTGGCCAGGGGGGAGGATTTTCAGGCCATTATGAAGGGCTGGTGGATGGAATACGCAGCTCATAACGCTCCTCATGCTTCCAACCCCCAGCTCTTTTGGGATGCGGCCAAGGCGGTACTAAGGGGCCGTATTATGGCCTATGTTTCCTCTAAACGAAGGCAAGCAGCAGATAAGGTACTAACCTTTGGCCTCCGGCTGCGGTCTGCCTACACCTCCTTTTTGTCCACTCCTGATGTCTCCCATAAGGAACAGTGGCAGCAGGCGAGAAGAGACTATGAGGAGTGGCTGGCTCGCAAGGAGGATTTGGGAAGGTCGCAGTTAGACGCTCAGTTGTTCCGATATGGGAATAAGGCGGGGAGACTGCTTGCCAAGTTTGCTAAAGGTCCCCGCCCTATCTCCCACATATTGAAACTCAAGGACCACATGGGCACTATACATACTGACCCTAAAGATACCTTAGATCTTGGCACTTTAAGCTTTTCAAAGCCAAAAACACCAGATCATAGTTCTGTTTGCAACAATGCCCACAACCTGCAAGGTCTTGGATGCAGTTCATACAAATCAAGAAAGATGTTGGAGTGCTCACAAAGTAACATGCTTCCATATGGTTCCGTCTGTTATCCAATTATGCTGATTCAGATGGAATGGGTAAGGGGGTAGAAGAAAATTTAAAGACTTGTAGACTTCAAATCAGGATACTCCCTTGGATCAATCTTCACCAGAATCTAGTAACTACAACTTGTAATGTTATTTTATAATATAGTATTAATGGAAGACTTCTAAGCCCAGTCTAAACTAATTTATTTTGTTCACAATGACAACTTTCTCTGGCAGAGAGCTCCATAATTTTGCAGTAAAGAATCCCTTTCTATGTTAGTGTAGACGTTTTTTTTTCCATTAGATGAAGAGGATGCCCACTTGTTGTGGTTTCATTCACATCATTATTCCAAAGAAAATAATATTTGTTTGTTTTTTTAGGTACTATAGTCCACCCATTCCATTTTATAATGCTTTTGTGACCAGAATTATAAACAGTGATTTTTAAACAGGTAGAACAAGTGGCCAAATATTAACCTTTCCCATTGCTCCCGCACACAGTTATGTAGTGTGTACGTTTTTGCTCCACAGTTAAAGAACAACTTCGGAGTGGGCTGAAAAAAAATCTAATACAAAATCAAAAAGGGATCTTGTGTACTATGTGTATAGTAAACAATTGAACCCAGAATCTTCACTCTCCAACCCCTATATCGCCCATTTTTCAGACTGTCTATTCTTCCTTCACTTCTAGCCTAAGCTGCTGGTATGCTTAGCTGAGATCCTACATTTCCCAGCATCCTCTTTTTCTGCCAATTGAAAGTTCACCCACTTTACTTCTACTTGTTCCACCCACTCACTCAATGCTACCATCCTCCTTGCATCCTGCACCCGTTTTTGTGACAGTATGCGTCTGTGTGTTCAGCTCACTGGTTGTATCTCCTCCCACCATAATAAACATTTTTCCAGGATAACGGGACCTGCACCTGTGTGATGCATCAGATTGCCATTCAAAATGGTAGATCAATGTAAACACACATTACAATATTAGCCCGATGCATTTACGGGTCAAACACAGTATGATCAGGCTGGATCCAGTCCTGAGAAACTTTTTCCAGTTACCTAGGGCTGGATCCAGATTTTCCAAGCACCCAGCATGAAGCATCAAAGAGTTCAAAGGCAGACGGCTGAAAAGCCAACTACCAAGCCAACAAAGTGCATGGCTTTTTTAACCCTTTGAGGACCAGGCCCAAAATGACCCAGTGGACCGCGCAAATTTTGATCTTAGTGCTTTCGTTTTTCCCTCCTCCCCTTCTAAGAGCTCTAGCACTCTCAGTTTTCTATCTACAAGCCATGTAAGTGCTTGTTTTTTTCAGGAATAGTTGTACTGTGTAATGGCGTCATTCATTTTACCATAACATGTATGACGGAATTCCAAATATATTATTTATGAAGATATAAATAGGTGAAATCGTAAATAAGAATGCAATATGGTATCTTTTGGGGGGTTCCTGTGTCTACGTAATGCACTATATGGTAACAGCGACATGACACTATTATTCTATAGGTCAGTCCGAACACAACCATATGCAGGTTACACAGATTCTCTAATGTTATATATGTATTTTTTTATGAAATCCTTTTTTTTGGCAATTAAATATTAATAAAATGGGCCTATTGTGACGCTTATAACGGTTTTATTTTTTCACCTACGGGGCTGTATGGGGTGTCATTTTTTCCGCCATGATCTCTAGTTTTTATTAATACCATATTTGTGAAGATCGGACGTTTTGATCACTTTTTATTGATTTTTTTTAATATATAATGTAACATAAAATCGGTAATCTGCACACTTTTTCCCCTCTTTACGTGTACGCCGTTTACCGATCGCAATGACGCTTGTTATATTTTAATAGATCGGACAATTATGCACGCTACGGTATATTATATGTTTATCTATTTATTTATTTTTATATGTTTTATTTATATAATGGGAAAGGGGGGTGATTTAGACTTTTATTGGGGGAGGGGCTTTCAGGTAGTGTAATAGTGTTTTGAACTTTTTTTTTTTTACACTTTTGAAGTCCCTTTGAGGGACTTTTACATACAGTACTTTGATTTCTACACTGATGAATGCTATGCCATAGACATAGCATTGATCAGTGTTATCGGCGCTCTGCTCATTGAGCCTGCCTGTGCAGGCTCAGTGTAGCAGATCGCCGATCGGACCGCACGGAGGCAGGTGAGAGACCTCCGGCAGTCCGTTTCAACGATCGGGACCCCCGCAGTCATACTGCGGGGGTCCCGATCGGTAAGTGACAGGGGACTCCCCCTGTCACTTACACTTAAACGCCACGGTCGCTGCAGCGTGTCATTACCATTACCATTACCATTACACTTAATGCGCGATCGCTGCAGCGTGTCATTACCGGTGAGGTCCCGGCTGCTGTTTGCAGCCGGCCCCCACCTGCTATGAAGCGCGCTCCGCTCCGGAGCGCGCTTCATAGCGGGAAAAACACCCAGGACGTAAGGTTACGTCATGGGTCGTCTGGGGACAGACTTCCATGACGTAACCCTACGTCCAGGGTCGTCTAAGGGTTAATACTGTAAATTTGCTTATCTCTAATGACAATCTTTATATACTTGAAACAGGATGTCCTCTCCCTCTCATCATTGCTCTCCCCCTTCTGAGACATGGATCACATGTCCTTCGTCTCTGCAGCAGTACAGCTTATTGCATATAACCCTGCTTGAGATGGAGGACATGTGATTCACTGACATCTCTCGTGTGGGCTGGTCGGTGGGCGTGCCTTTGCCGATATAGTGCATTGAGTCAATGTACATATCGTCCCCCATCTCTCCCTGCTCCCTTATGTCACCCCACTCTGACAGCCTGTTTCCCCATGTCTCCCTGCTTTTCCATGTCTCTGTTTGGACTCTGAAGTACACTAATTAAATGGCAACAGGTAGATACATAACACCTCCAGAGCCTATCTCCATAGTCATAGAACGACAGCAGATTTCAGCCCAGAGAAGTAATGGTACCTGGACTGGGGCACACCAGGTAACAGAATAAAAGGTGATAACTTTGCACATCCACTCAAAGCCATCCAACCATGCCCTCCCTCCCCCATGTCTCCCTGCTCTGGCAGCCTGCTCCCCATGTCTCCCTGCTCCCCTCTGTCTCCCCACTCCAGCAGCCTGCTCCTCCATCTCTCCCACTTCTCTGCAGAGGGCCGGGTTAGAAGTGATTAACCGCTAAGACATGGGAGACATATTCCAGTCACAGCGTTGCTCCGGCAGCCTGCTCCCCCATGTCTCCCCACTTCATCAGCCTACTCACCAATGTCTGAGCAGATGGAGGAGGGGAGAAAGAGTGAAGACATGGAGGAGAGGAGGAATGGCTGGCACCATGAAGAAATCTGGAAAGGTCTCTAATTACTCATGGAGGGCTGGCTGATACAAAATTTAATTTAAATTTAATTTAATTATTTTAATTAAGGACCCATGACGTACCCGTATGTCATGGGGTCCCTTAGAAGGTACAGAGAGGAGTCACATCATTACCCCACTCTGTTCTGCACCAAACTATTAGCTGGCGAGGCCTGATCGCTGTGTTGGCTAATTAACCATGTAAATGCTGTTAAAACACAATCCCCAGTAGTTTAGTAGTGGGATTGCTCACCGTAATGTGATCACGAATGGGTCTTAGTGAAGTAATGACGCTGGTCCTGGCATGCCACTCAATTACCATGGGCTTCATGAGCCCTTAGCAACCAGATACATGGATCGATGCAGTATATATATATATATATATATATATATATATATATATATACTGCATTGATCCATATGACCAATTAGTGCATTGCTCATAGACGACCCCTAGGGGCACTAAAAGTTCATGTAAAAAAAGTTGTTGTTTTTTAATACAACCCCCCTTTCCATATAAAAAGTTTAAATCACCCTCCCCCCTTTCCCATTTTATAAATAACAATAAATAAATAATAATATTAATAAATATTACAAAAATAATAATATTAAATATTATTAAATATTAAAATATTAAAAAATAGCAAATATTTTCTATCACTGCGTGAGGAATGACCTGAACTATTCAATTATCACATTCCTGATTGCAGGGTAAACGGTGAACTCATTGACATGGCCAGAAAAAAAGTCTGTTTCTTATTCTGACTGGAAATTTATAGTATTGCAGAAATAAATAAAATTGGTCTATGACAAGGCACTATCCTGCAAAGCTAGTTATATGTCAACCATTTTCTGACAAAGGTGAAACTATCTTTATGTAGAGTGTTGTTTATCATAAGTCCATTGCTTACAAAATTCAGGCCATCTTCACAAAACCTTGAGAAAGCGTAACAGTATCTGAACCAGCCGTAGGCTGAGGGATTTCTGCTCATCTCAGAGGTCATATTATTACTTTGTGCCTAGAAATGAGGATACAAAGCATACATGCCACATTAGATTGCTACATAATATAAACTGAGCATCACCATCAATCTCAAGGTGATATGTCATTGTGCTCTTAGAAGCAACTGTGAATCTCTGACGCACTTAGGCATTAGGTATGGAAAGAATACGGTAGCATAGTGCCGGTGTCAATACTAGTAAATGTGCTACACACTTATGTCACCAAAACTTTAAAGGGGTAGTTCACAAAAAAAAAAAATCTTTCAAATCTGGTCCCAGCAAGTGCCAGAGATTTGTAATTTACTTCTATTAAAAAAATCTCAGGTCTTCCAGCAGTAGTGGATTATAATAGGGGCGTTTCGGGTGGCAGCCCGGGGCCCTGAGCTCCTGGGGGCCCATGACCACCCAAAAAGACTTTTACTTTCAGTGGTGTACTGTCTCCTGGCTACAATTCCGCCATGATTTGCAAAAAATCACTGTTTTTTATGGCAATTTTGCACAAATCAGGACATCATGACATTATCTGTCCTGTACTATGAACGCCAGGCTAGTGCTGCCATAGTTACAGTGGGGTGGGGGGCCCAGGCTTGGTGAACAGCCCGGGGCCTATGGTAAAGTTAATCCGCCCCTGTCTTCCAGTATGTATTAGCTTCTGTATGTCCTGCAGGAAATGGTGTATTCTTTCCAGTCTGACACAGTGCTCTCTGCTGCCACATCTGTCCATGTCAGGAACTGTCCAGGAAATCTCCATAGAAAACCTCTACTGCTCCTCAGACTGGAAATAATGCCACTTCCTGCAGGACATACAGCAGCTGAGAGGTACTGGAAGACTTGAGTTTTTTAATAGAAGTAAATTACAAATCCCTGGCACTTTCTGGCACCAGTTGATTTAAAATATATATTTTTTTGTGAACTAGCCCCTTTAAGTCATCCTGTGTGTGGCATGTTTTAAGGGAAAGGGGGTAATCTGTGAGGTGAGGTTTTCAACATAGGGGCCATTTTGGAACCAAGTTGATATTTTTTAAATGGGATGGGGTGCATGTGACATATTTTCATTTTTGTTTTTGCAAAAATCAATAGTCCAGGCGATTTTAAGAAACTTTGTAATTGGGTTTATTAAGCAAATATGACATTATCTCCTTTTAAAAAGACTTTTCCCAGCCCCCTCCTCTCCATTTTGTCATCTTCTACTCAGAATTAGGAAATCTCAATCAGGCGCATCCTGTCTGTGCTATGGAGAGGGGAGGGTGGAGGAGGAAGCAGAGGGATTAGTCGACAGCAGAGAGCAGAGAACAAAGGATTACACAACAGAGGGAGCTATTCAGAGTGCCATTCAGAGGTCAGAGAGGTCAGTGGTGACATCAGAGGAGAGAGCTGGTAGTGTAGCTTTTAATTAACTCTTTGTTGTCCTGTTTTGGTGCCTCATCTCCCTCTCTCTATAAGAGAACAATGAAGACAGGGGGAGAGCTTCAAACTGCTTTTTCATTATAAAAATTCATTTTTCGGCTAATAAACCCAATTACAAAGTTTCTTAAAATTGCCTAGACTATTGATTTCTGCAAAAAAAAAATTCAGGACAGTGACTCTTTAACCTTACCTGCTGCCATGTATCTGCAGTTGTTACATGACCAAGTGTTACTGTCACTACGTACAAAGAATATGGCCTAGTCCCTGTGTTACTCCAGCAGGATGCCCTTGACATGATGTCTGCAAGTTTTTGGATTAACAGTTTCCAGGGAAGTTGACTGGGCATTGTAGCCTGCTGGAGTAGCCCTGTGCTCACCACCCTCTTTGACTCCTACCTGTAGTGTCAAGTCCAATTTTTATGAAGTGAAAATTAAGAGTGTGCAGCACAAATGCAACAGCGGATCCTGAATGTAAGCACTTCTGCTGAGGTGAATCATGAATGAAAGAAGAGGATTGCTGTTGTGTTCCATGTTCCATGTTTCATGTTCCAAGGAAAATTCTTAATGATTTTGTCAAAAATAAAGGTATGTTGCATTTAAACACATATTGAAAATTTGAACTTTTTAAAAGGACCCCCATGTTGGGCATCACTCCTCATAGATTTGCCCACTTCCTCTTAGCAACATGCCATACACAAGATGATGTTCCGAACCACCATTTTCCATTTATTTAGGTGTCTCCATACATTTGGACCATTCTGTAGTTCTATTGTGATTCCATTGTGAAGGATGATGACTGTCTGTTAAATGTCTGTAAAATAAGAAATCAAATCACAGTCTTACATAGTCACTGCAATGCAGGTTAGACAAAGCATCTTTACAGACATACCCTGTGTTTTCGTTCTAAATAATAGAAGTTCATTTAAATGGCTATTACTAGAGATGAGTGAATAGTATTCGATCGAATAGCTATTCGATTGAATACTGCACTATTCGAAAGATTCGAGTTCGATCAAATATGTGATCGAATATTCAAATCCAAATTAACTTAACTAAAACAATAAAACAAAAAACATAAAACAATAAACTAAAAACAATTGTTTAGCTGTTTTAATAAAGTTTATGCTCCCTGGGAAAACAGGAAAGCAGTATTACAGGGAACGGTGTTACCGGCAACAGCAATTGCCGGCAATAATATCGCTCCCTGTATTAGTTAATATTTAATTAATAAAGCAAATTTTCATTCTAATAAAGCTATTTTCATTGTACAATAACTTAAAACGAACCAATGCTTTTGCAATTAAATATATTGTTAATAAAAAAAATAAATATATAAATGAATGTATATATATTTATTGATTGATTGATAGTATACATTGGTACCTTGGTTTAAGAGTAACTTGGTTAAGGGAGTTTTGGTATAAGAGCTTACAGTTTTTTAAAATTGTGACTTGGTTTAAGACCATTGCTTTGGTTTAAGAGCTCCCTGTACTGTGTGGGAGCGTGAGTGGAGGAGGGGCATAGTCTGCATAGCGGGGTCTACAGCCCAGGTACTCTGACCCAGGAAGTCTCCCTCACCTTCCAAATCATAGCAGATCCACTTCCGGCTGGGGCACACATCAGGGAACAGGACTGGGGAGGTCATCTCCTTATAGCTATAACCCCTCTCTCCCTAAACAGAGAGTGCTGCATGCATGTGCCCACATCTGCCCTGCTCATTCCTGCATGCTTCCTTCAGTCTCTGTCCACCCTTGTGTTTCCCATCCTCTCCATTACTGTACAGTAACTTATAATATAACATATTCAGCCGTTTATGAATGTTTGTTTCATTTGTTTTACATGTTATTCGGAATAATAAATCATTATTTTTGGGGTATGGAACCAATTGTCTGCATTTCTATGATTTCATATGGGAAAATTTGCTTTGGTTTAAGAGTGGATTTGGATTACAAGCACAGTCCCGGAACGAATTATGCTCATAATCCAAGGCACCACTGACTTTAATTGAAAAACTATGTATTAGTTTTAATTATGCTAATGTATAAAGAAAATAGTTTTATAAGAACGAAAATGTGCTTTATTAATTACATATCAACTATTACAGGGAGCTGTATTAATGCCGGCAATTACTATTGCCGGTAATACAGCTTAATGTAATACTTAATTAATACTTTACTTTAATTAAAACAGCAAATGTTTTTTCTAATTATGATATTTTTTTTTATCACAATAGCAACATTAGAAAAAACATTTTGATTTATACTGTATGTCCACCCAGCTGATCGGCTGAGTGGACATATAAAGAGCCGGAGCGGGCACACTGAGCTCAGTGTGTCGGGGACCGGCGAAGAGACAAGACCTGGGAGGGTGAGTAGAAAGCTCTCCCCCATTCCCTGCACTGCACCCATCCCAGCAAGGAAGTTAGCCAGTATAAAATGGCTAACACTAACCCCCCCCCCCCATTATTACCCCAGTAACGAATGCCACCAGGGGTACTGGGAAGAGCCGGGTGCCAGTGGTCCCAGAGCGTCAAAATTGGCGCTCCTGGACTAGGCGGCAGCAGGCTGGTAATATTAGGCTGGAGAGGACCAAAATAAATGGCCTTTCCCACCCTGGAGTTACAAGGCTGCTGTTGTTTGGTTTTTAACCTGGCTGGTTAGGAAAATAGGGGGAATCCTACGCGTTTTGTTTTTTTTAAATAAAAAAAAACAAAACACGAAGGGTTCCCCCTGTATTTTTAAATAAATATACTGTAAATAAACATATTATATATATATATATATATATATATATATATATATATATATATATTACATTTATTTATATATAAAAAAAATTATTAACAGTATATTTAATTGTAAAAGCATTGATTCATTTTAATGATGCTATTGTAAATGAAATATAGCTTTATTAGAACGAAAAAAGTTGTCACGGCCGCGGCAGCGGCCCGTGTTCCGGGCCGCCGCCGCGACCTCCTCCTGCCCCATGCAGCCGCCGGGGTCCTTGTGCAGGGACCCGGCGCTGCTGCTAGTTCGGCCCGTGGGGGCCCCTCAACTCTCCTCCGCTCCTGTCTCCGTCTGTGCCAGCCGGCGCACGCGTCCCCGCCTACTAGGGTGCGCGCGCGCCGGCTGTCTCAGATTTAAAGGGCCAGTCCGCCCCTAATTGGTGTTGCACACTATCACTCCCTATAAATTCCAACCCTGCCCCACTACAGGTGTTGGAGCCTCTACTCGCTTCCCATAGCATTTGGCCCAGCTCCCTGTTGTTCCTGACCTTAGTCCTTGTTCCTTGTTCCTGTCTTCAGTCCTTGTCCCTACTCCTTGCCCGCTGCCTTCCTATTGTTCCTGAGTCCTGTCCGCCACCTGCGAGCACGTCTACAGTCCTCTGCCGGCACTATCTCCTGCCTACTGCTCTTGCCACGCCTCGCCTGCCGCCACTAGCAACCAAGCCAGGGGTAGCGACCGGGGGGTCGCTTGCCGCAGCAAGTCCATCCCGCCTTGCGGCGGGCTCTGGTGAAAACAAGCGTCCCCTTAGACTCCGCTCCCTGGTAAGGTTAGTACCATCGCTAGTGACGGTCCAGTGGATCCACTACTCCAGGCGTTACAGTAGGCTCCAACCATGGATCCCGGCGAGGTGCCTGATATCCGTGACATAGCCCAAGTGGTCGCCCAACAGGCTCAACAAATCCAGCAACAGTCGCAGCAGATCCAGCAACTCACTGCCGCCTTTCAGCAGCATACTACAGCCCAGCGCACACCACCTCCTGCTGCTTTTTCTACACTTCGACTGGCTCTCCCAAGCAAATACTCTGGTGACTCCAAGTTGTGCAGAGGATTCCTGACTCAGTGCACTATGCATATTGAACTTCTAAGCAGTCAGTTTGCCACCGAGCGCTCTAAAGTGGCTTTCATCATCAGCCTATTGGAGGGTAGATCTCTGGCCTGGGCCACGCCGCTGTGGGACCGAGATGACCCTGCTGCTGCCAATCTCCGAACCTTCCTAGTTGAGCTTCGCTCCGTCTTTGAGGAACCTGCCCGTGCCTCTTCAGCTGAAACTGCTCTCCTCAACCTCTCTCAAGGGAGCTCCTCTGTTGGTGACTACGCCATCCAGTTCCGCACCCTGGCGGCAGAATTAGACTGGAATGAGGCCGCTCTAATAGCCACCTTCAAGAAGGGCCTGTCCAGTCGGGTGAGAGACGTGCTTTCCGCCCGAGACCTACCTACCTCCCTGAACGAACTCATCCTACTGGCCACCAGGGTCGATACTCGTTTTTCTGAGAGAGAGGAGGAGGTCTGGCATGAACGGCGACTAAGCCTGTCCCGTCGCCATCACCAGCTGGCGCCGGTCTTCCAGAATCCTGACGTTCTGGTGTCCCAGTCGACTCCTGAGATTCCTATGCAGGTGGAACGGGCTCACCTGACGCCTGATGAAAGAATTCGTCGTCTGGAGCTGAATCTCTGCCTCTACTGCGGTGGTTCAGATCACTTTCGGCTGAGATGTCCCCAACGTCCCCAAGCGTCCGGTGGGAGAGGTCTCCCTAAGTGTGAATGCCACCTCTCCAAGATTGTCTGTGCCAGTTTCCATCCAGACACCCTCAGGACAAACTCACCAGACTACTGCCTTTCTCGATTCTGGGTCAGCAGGCAATTTTATCGCAGCTACATTGGTCCAGAGATGGCGGCTACTCGTGACCCCACTAGCCAGACCCCTGACTATCTCCTCGGTCACGGGCGAGATTCTTACCGACCATGTGCACTACCAGACCGCACCTGTAGTCCTCCAGGTGGGCACTTCACATCTGGAGAAGATCTCCTTCTACGTCCTGCCCCATTCTTCTTCCACCATCCTCCTGGGACTCCCTTGGCTGCAATTACATGCCCCTAAGCTGGACTGGAGAACCGGGAAGATTCTTAGTTGGGGTCAGGACTGTTCCAACCAGTGTCTGAGGTCACCTCAGCCCAAGTACTCTATGTTGTCACCCGAGCCCGCCAAGCCTTTGTCCGGCCTACCGGCGGAATACCAAGACTTGCCTGATGCCTCCATCTGCAGGCAAGAAAGAGGGGGAGGCCAAAGGGGGGGGGGTACTGTCACGGCCGCGGCGGCTTCCCGTGTTCCGGGCCGCCGCCGCTACCTCCTCCTGCCCCATGCAGCCGCCGGGGTCCTTGTGCAGGGACCCGGCGCTGCTGGTAGTTCGGCCCCTGGGGGCGCCTCACCTCTCCTCCGCTCCTGTCTCCGTCTGTGCCGGTCGGTGCGCGTCCCCGCCTCCTAGGGCGCGCGCGCGCCGGCTGTCTCAGATTTAAAGGGCCAGTCCGCCCCTAATTGGTGTTGCACACTATCACTCCCTATAAATTCCAACCCTGCCCCACTACAGGTGTTGGAGCCTCTACTTGCTTCCCATAGCATTTGGCCCAGCTCCCTGTTGTTCCTGACCTTAGTCCTTTTCCCTTGTTCCTGTCTTCAGTCCTTGTCCCTATTCCTTGCCCGCTGCCTTCCTATTGTTCCTGAGTCCTGTCCGCCACCTGCGAGCACGTCTACAGTCCTCTGCCGGCACTATCTCCTGCCTACTGCTCCTGCTACACCTCGCCTGCCGCCACTAGCAACCAAGCCAGGGGTAGCGACCTGGGGGTCGCCTGCCGCAGCAAGTCCATCCCGCCTTGCGGCGGGCTCTGGTGAAAACCGGCGGCCCCTTAGACTCCGCTCCCTGGTGAGGTTAGTACCATCGCTAGTGACGGCCCAGTGGATCCACTACTCCAGGCGTTACAAATATTAACTAATACATAGAGCGTTATTTTTGCCGGCAATTGGTATTGCCGATAATACAGTTCCCTCTAACGCTGCTTTCCTGCTTTCCCAGATGCATTCCAGAGGTGTTTGCATCACTTTCTAAAGATGTCTTGGACTTAGTGACCTCCGATTTTTCGAGTCTTGATTTCCAGCTCCCATAGACTATAATGGGATTTTATATTCGGTTGAATAGTCGAATATCGGGAGCTATTCGAATCAAATCCAATCGAATTAAATATTTCACTATTCGCTCATCTCTAGCTATTACCATCCTATAAATATTTTTTTACTATATGTATATATTGTATATCAAAGTGAAATAAGTAAAGTCAGGGGCACCAGAGCTTCCAGTAAAAGTTAGCATTAATTCTCATCTTCATAAAAATTGAGTTTCAGCTTTGCAGGGTCATTCTCATGCCAAAAAAATGCAAGACTAACAAACACAGGTCGGATATGAAGCACTACAACTTACATTCCCTAACTACCCTGCCCTTGGGACACACCTATTATGCAAAAGCAACTGTAAGTATAAGCAAATAGTGACTGTTAACCCTTAGACGACCCAGGGCGTATAGTTACGCCATGGAAGTCTGTCCCCAGACGACCTAGGGCGTAACTATACGTCCTGGGTGTTTCTCCAGCTATGAAGCTTCATAGCAGGTGGAGGCCGGCTGCAATCAGCAGCCGGGACCTCACCGGTAATGACACACTGCAGCGAACGCGCTGCCGCGTGTCATTAACTCTTTAAATGCTGCGGCCGCAGCGTTTAAGTGTAAGTGACAGGGGGAGTCCGCCGTCACTTACCGATCGGGACCCCCGCAGTGTGACTGCGGGGGTCTCGATCGTTAAAACGGACCGAAGGAGGTCTCTTACCTGCCTCCCTGCGGTCCGATCG
Source organism: Dendropsophus ebraccatus (assembly GCF_027789765.1). Taxonomy (NCBI): domain Eukaryota; kingdom Metazoa; phylum Chordata; class Amphibia; order Anura; family Hylidae; genus Dendropsophus; species Dendropsophus ebraccatus. The sequence goes on from NC_091457.1 coordinate 87,904,802, forward strand.
GCGATCTGCTGCACTAAGCCTGCACAGGCAGGCTCAATGAGCAGATCGCCGATAACACTGATCCCCGTAGGTGAAAAAATAAAACAGCTATAAGCGTCACAATAGGGCTATTTTATTTATAATTAATTGCCAAAAAAAAGGATTTCATTTAAAAAAAATATATAACATTAGAGAATCTGCGTAAACCTGCATATGGTTGTGTTCGGGCTGACCTATAGAGTAATAGTATCATGTCGCTTTTACCATATAGTGCATTACGTAGACACAGGAACCCCCCAAACGTTACCATATTGCATTCTTTTTTACAATTTCACTAATTTATATCTTCATAAATAATATATTTGGAATTCCATCATACATGTTATGGTAAAATGAAAGACGCCATTACACAGTACAACTATTCCTGTAAAAAACAAGCACTTACATGGCTTGTAGATAGAAAACTGAAAGTGCTAGAGCTCTTAGAAGGGGGGGAGGGAAAAACAAAAACACTAAGATCAAAATTTGCGCGGTCCACTGGGTCATTTTGGGCCTGGTCCTTAAAGGGTTAAATACAGGTTCAAATAATAATATGGTAAACGTCAAAAAAAGAGAAAAGGCATCCACTTTTTAAAAAACATCCGTCATTGCTGAGATTTGATTGACTTCAATGTAATGCATTGAAGTCAATGGGATGACGGACGTCCAATGCAAACAATGTATAAAAAAAAACGACATTGTCCGGACGTCAAAATGATGATTATGTCAATTATTTTCGGTTGTCTGTTGCAAACAGAGGACATTATTTTTTAGTTGTTTACACACAGTTTTTCTTTTTTCACCGTCCTTGCTCTGTTTTTACTATTAAATTCAATGGACTTCTCAATTAAAGCAACTCCGTACCCACAATCTGACTCCCCCCAAACCACTTGTACCCTCAGATAGCTGCTTTTAATCCAAGATCTGTCCTGGGGTCCGTTCGGCAGGGGATGCAGTTATAGTGATAAAAACAACTTTTAATCCGGCAGCGCTGTGTCTAACGGACGGGGCTTACATTTGTATATGCATTAGGCTGGCACAACCGGATCAGGTAATGTATAATGCACCAACACTTCCGGGTACATGGGCGGGGGTGGTGGGACACGGGGAAGGGGGCGATTCACAGACATAACATACATTACAAAGTTGTATAACTTTGTAAAGTGTGTTATTCTGTGAATAATTTTTTAGTGCCGCACTACCCCTTTAATCGATTTTGCATATTTATAGGGTCATGATGCTTTCTTTAAGAGATAAGCTTTTTGTTCTCCTAGTCACATGTGGCCCCTTCTTTAACATACAGTAGTTGCAGGAGAAAAGAGTCTAGAGAAGTCATTCAGGGAACATTCTTACACAGTTCCTCATCCTTCACATGCAAGAACTAGGTTTGCTCAGAAAAGTTCCCCATTCTGATTGAAGGCTCTATATCGTTAAAATATAGACCCCTTTAAAGGTGAATGCAGGGTCCCCTAACTTTCATATGTATGTATGTTAGCATATAACATACACACTATAGATAGAAAGGTTTCCATAATAGTAATAATTGACACTTGTCGAAACTGTAGGTATAGAAAAATATAAAAGGGACAGGGAGATGACACAGACAGTGGTCCCTCGCCTGGTCCCACCCAGCTGACCCTGCCTATTTGCATCAAACAGGCCTAGGCAGTTGTGGACAACCACGGTGACAATCCCTTACCTGAGGCTATAGTGATAACACAGAACAGAGACAAGCAAGACAAACACAAAGGAAAGGTCATACAGGCCAGAGTCAAACCAAACGGACAAAGCAGCACAAAATCAGGAATCATGGGACTAGTCAGGGAAAACAAGAGCCATGGTCAGGAAAGCCAGATAACAATGCTGACAAAGGAAATAGGAGACACTGGCATGCTAGTGAAAACTAGTCTAACAGCTAGCGAGTACTGGGAGAAAAAGAAGCATTATATAGGGGGTCAGGGGCTCAATCTAGGCAGATTGGACTGCCCTTCTGATCCTCACAATAATCACCTGTACCAAACTATACTGACACCTTCAAACTTTAATGCTGGGTGACACTGCGGCACTGTGGTTGCTGGAGATGCTGTCGGGTATCCCTGACCCCATCCAGCTAGGAGTGCGGCAAGGAAAACACGGAGTGCACACCTGCAGCATGCTTATTGTGAAGCTGCTAGAGTGTGCTCCTGAAGGTCTAGAGCTGTGCTTCAGCGGATGAAGAAGACATCGCTGGAGCGCTGGAAGGTAAGGATATAACAACACTAGATATATCCTAGACCAGTGGTTTCCATTGTATACTTGGCTTCTTGTAGGTGTTTACACAACATTGAGGATGCTTTTGTAAAGCTACAACTTCCAGTATGCATCTATGAGTTGTTGTTTCACAACAACAGAAAGCCATAGTGTAACACATGCACAGCTGGTTCCCGCAGCTGCTCTCCAAGGTGCTGAAGTTAAATTAGATAAAAAAAATAGTGCAGTAATCTACTAGCTGGATGCTGTAACTAATCTTTAGTGCTATTCCTTATCAGACTAATTACTGAGCATTACTTACTAGATTGATCCATCCAACTTACCCAACCTTGATAGTTACAGGTATTTAAATGTTTTATTAAAAAATAATTGTTATGTGAAGCGTAACATCATTAGAACTGTATGTCTGCAACACAGAATTCTACGGCACTCATAGTATAGGTTGAATGGACAGCAGTGGTGTGGTGAACATTGTGTTTTGGAAAGTTTATTTTTAGCACAAAACAAAAAAAAGTCAGTATACCACTAACCTTTTAAAGTGCAAAAGCGATCCTGAACGCCAAGGGTCAGTGTGTACTCATTCCGAAGATGCCACAGCTCCATACGTCATTCCTTTGTGACCTTGAAAATCTCATTATATATACAATTGTCAATGGTAATCTTTATAACATAGAAATTATTCCCTGAAGATTTCCCTGTAGAATCGCATTATAGTCTTATAATTAGCAGTTATAGGAATCTAACCCATAGATCTATAATCAATCTACATATGAACCTTCCCGCAAGTAGACCTTAATATAAAGTCAGGGCACTCTTGGCAAAAGTTGCAAATCAGTCCTCAGTCCACCATAAACAGAAAAAAAACTACAACCATACTTTTAGTGGCTTTCCTAATGCAGAGCTGTATTTGCAACCAAAAGACAACACAATGATAGGTCTACAATTCAACCTGCAATTTCTTTTGTGTGGCATACATTTAGTTTTTTCTCATCTCTATTGTTCTTCTTTATTTTACAAGCTATTTCTACTACCTTTTAATCCTTACATTACTTACTGTTGTAGTTGAGCACAGCTCCAAGTTCCTAGAATTCCATGTAGCATAATACATGATAATATCCAACTATAGCACATAGTACCAATGCACACTATTCTAATGGAAGATTAGAATACATAGAATGATACATCATGTGCTTTTTCTATTATGCTGCTAGGAGTTTTCCCAGCTGTGACTGTTACTGACACCACTATTATTAAGCCTTTGTTATACAGACCCCAGAAGGACCCCAGATAGGCCAAAACAGCATGCTGACTCCTAGTAGCGCCCTTACTGTGAAATGTTTATGCCTTCTCTTCACAAGTCATGTCGTAAGGCCGGCTACTTTGTTTACAGCATAAACATTTGAAAAGGCCAATTAGTAATTATCCAAAAGTCTTGAAAATAATGAGAAAACTGATACTAACATTTCTATTAGAAAAAAAAACACACTAAAAATTAAGACTCGGATATAACAATGAGCATTTGTAATCTGGAGACAGTGTTCCCCGTCCATTTCCTTCATCACCATAATTATCACTTAAACATGACTGCGGTAACATTGTTGCAATCCGTCTGATTACAATGGACCAGCCGATTCTTTCTGCTAAAACACTAACTTAATTAGAGACTGCATCATTCATCCGTACTTTTGAGCTTCTACCTGACCTTTAATTGCACAGGTATTAGCATCCACAAAAGAAGCAGGGACTAGACACAAGGAGCAAAATTAGAAAATTAAATAGAAGCTTCTGCGGAAAACTGGGTGCTGATGATTAAAGGGAATGTGTCACCTAAATTTTCTTTTACATATTAGAATCAGATACTAAAACTTATTCTTTTCTTCTAATCTGCTTTTTATATTCTGACTTAAATTTTTTAAATTCCCTTTTTTACATTGTTATGGAGGCAGCCATATTGCCTGAGCTGTTCTTAACGTAATTTAGCAAGACTCATAGACAACAATAAACAGAATCTTTCCCTTAGAGATGAAAGTAAAATATCATTGAGCGTGCTCTGTGACCTTTGAAAAGGTTATTCCACAGGGATCTACTGGTGTCACATGTCGCTGCAATGCTGTACAGATCACTTTACAGCACCCTCCTCTCATCACCACAGAGACAACAGGAAGTCTCAGCTTAGTTTTAGCCCCAATGGTGAGAATGAAAACTGCAACATTTTGGATTATTTTATAATATACATAGAAAAATGGAAAATTAGAAAAAATGCCACTAAAAATTCCTGACATAAAATGTTTAATCTAAAAACATTATTTAAGCAAACAGTCATTCTGATGACACATTCCCTTTAAATGAAATTCCTTGATATGCAATATGGTGCAATTGTCGCATCTATCTTTACATATTGGCCTAGAGTGAACTCCTCTGGCCTGGCACTGGGTAAGTTATCTTTTGTTTGCCTTTTTTTTACAAACCCCCTACTGGCATTTGAGACGTATTTTAGGTATTCATCAAAGTGGCATACATAGGGTTGTACCCTTAGGTGGTTAAGATTGGGAAATTGAATTTTCCTACATACAACACACGTGTTACTATTACTAAATGTTAATGACTGGCATGGGATTTAGAGTTTGAAAAGGTGTTATGCTTGCAAGTCCCCATAACTTATATACAGCCTTGTCTACCTGCAAGTACACAAAGAGACAAAGTGTACCCCAAAAGTGCAGCAGATGCTTTTTACTGGCTAAAACCCTTCCTCCCGGGCCAATCTTCATTTTTGTATTATCGTTTTTTCCTCCTCCTGTTTAAAAGGTCACAGCACTTGAATTTTTTCACTTACAAACCCACATGAGCCCTTATTTTGTGTGCCACCAATTGTACTTAGCAATGACAGACTTAATTTTTGCATAAAATATGCTGCAAAACCAGGAAAAAAAAATTAAATTTAAATTTAAAATGAAACACAATTTTTTTATTTTATTTTTTTGGGGGAGGGGGGGGAGTGTGTTTACACCATTTGGCCCTATGGTAAAACTGACATGTTACCTATGTTACTCAAGTCGATATGATTACAATGATAGGCAACTTATATTGATAGGATAACTTATATTTTATTTGACAGCTTTTAAAAAATGTAAACCTTTTAAAAAAAAGAAATGTTCCTTAAAATTGCTCTATTCCTATCCTTATAACTCTTTTATCCTTTGGTCTATGGGGCTGTGTGAGCCATGATTTGTACTTTCTATCAGTACCTTACTTTCTGATTGCTTTTTATCACAATTTTTCTGGATTTGATGCGACCAAAAATGCGTAATTTTGCCCTTTGGAATTTTATTGCTCTTTACCATGTCAGATGTGACAGAAATGTGACAATTTAACAGTTCGGGCGATTCTGCACACAGCGATACCAAATATGTTTATTTATTTATTTTTATTTATAAATTTCACATACATTAATTTGAAGCCTCCTGGGGGTCTGCTATATACACAGCACTGATCACCGATTGAGATCAATTCTGTGTATATAATAAAGCACTGGTCCATCAGATCAGTGCTCTATTATTCTGGTCTGCAACAGACCAGATACATGGATTGCCGAGCCAGGATCAGCATCATCCTGGGTCCCGGCCCGGACAGTGTACCGGTTTTCGCAGAGAGGGGGGGGGTTCGCCAGTAAACACCAGGGAGAGGGGCTACAAAGGACTTAAATCCAGTTGTCATGTTTGACAGCCGCATTTAACTGTCCTAATTAGCGTGTGCAGCGATCGGCCACACTCACTAATAGCCGCAGTCCCGGGCTAAAAAAAGCAGCACGGCCCCTCTCTAAACCTCCCCATCCGCCACAGGATGTGTCGGTACACATGTGTCGGGAAGGGGTTAAAGGAGGGATCCCAAGATAGCACAGTGTAGAAGTAAACCTGGAAAAATATTTGGACTGTGTAAAGACCAAATTAAAGGGGTTATCCAGGCTTTAAAAAACATGACTACTTTCTTCCTGAAACAGCACCACTCTTGTTCTCAGTTTGGGTATGGATTTTGCAGCTCAGTTCCTCAACTTCAGTAAATGTAGTTAAACCTGAGGAGAGATGTGGTTCTACTCTTGCAAAAAAGTAGCTGTGCTTTTTATAATCATGGATAACTCAAGCCAAAACTTCAATTAGATAATAAGAACTAGAATGAAACTTTATCTTACTCTTGAAATATTTCAAAATGATGCTTAAATAAAATAACTATCAAGGTTTTCCTTGTTCCCAAGGAAAAGCAATGGGCCGAGTCAGAATGACTTGTGTGGTAACCAGGGGTTGCCAGGTAGTGCAGTAAAGCTGGGTAAGACGGAGGCCCTTGTCACAGTGGCCAGGAGTAGTATGTGCTCACCTATGAACACACACTTTTTAATTAGAACTGGTGCAGGTGTAGGGTTAGGAAAACTGGTGAACTTAAACAGAAAAAAAGTTTACTGGAGGATTCCTTTTGTAGTGCAGTATACAACAGAGAGACCTAACTGAAGAGGACTTGTTAGGAAAGTCACTTGTACTAACGTTTGGAAGAAATACCGCCTAATGCCAGAAGTGATCACGGAGTGCCAGGACTGTGAACATGGGCCACAGGCCTATACAAACGGGGAACAGATATCCCCTCAAGATTACCAGAGTAGGCCAAGCGATGATAAATGGAGTCCGGGGCTTTATAGCAATTTGCTCAGCTGGGGAAAGTCCAGACAGTAGAATAGCTGAATAGCACAACTGAAGAAATAGTCACCTCCAGGCATAGGCAAGGTTTGTCTCTTTTTAGGTAGTTGCCCCTTGTTAGGTTTTAGCACTGCATACTGCCTGTGACAGGAACAGAGAGCTAATAAGGACTCCTCACTAACAGCTCCTCTGGATTACACTACCTAGCAACAACTAGCTCCAACTTTTTACCTCAGTAAATCTCCTGTTCTGTGATTGGGCAAAACTAAAATGCAAGGCCCTGTATACTAGCCTGTGATAGGTGGTTAAGGTGTGTGTGGTACCCAGCTCACAGATTGGCTACAGCAGAATCACCTAACAGTGACTGACATAGCATCATCAAACAGTTATATTTAAAGGGGTAGTGCGGCGCTAAACATTTATTCACAAAATAACACACATTACAAGGTTATACAACTTTGTAATGTGTGTTATGTATGTGAATGGCCCCCTTCCCAGTGTTCCCCCCCATTATATTCACCGAATTCGTGTCAACCCCCAGCCGCCATCTTGTGACAATGACGACATCTTTGGGTGCCGCGTCATCAGCTGCTCAGCCGCGAGTGGCTAATTTGTAATGTGTGTTATTTTGTGAATAAATGTTTAGCACCGCACTACTCCTTTAACCTTTACAACATATTTCTCCTTCAGCTGTGCATACGGTGTATACAGTGACCCTAAGTGGCAGAAAATAGAAAGTGCAGGCTGAAATAGGAAATACATGCAGAGTGCAGATACCCTTCACTCAGAGGGTCTTATAAGAAGGTACCTTACTACAGGCGGGCAAGAACAAAGCAGGGGCCGCACCCATTCTGGGACACTGCACTTGTTCAGCCCCCTTTTCCATACATTCAATACCCAAGGGCCATGACAATCAGACCTTCTGCTCTGCTTTTGCTTTAGACTGGAAGGCCTGGGATGAAAAGAAATTAAACTGCTGCCGGATCAGTGGCGAATGGAAAATGTAATAGACTCTACTGAAGTAAATTGTGGTCTTTGAGGATCTGTTTGTGTTTGTTGGTGGAGCGGTCCATTCATCTTTTTTTGTCAGTGGCAAATGTCAACTGTGACAGAGGCTAAGGACACAGTGTCAACCTAACAATGTATGAAAGTATATAATTTGAACATGCATATTACCATCAGCATCTCATACTATATATACCCAAGTTTTCAGTTTTACTGTTGCAATTTTGTGCTTTATTATGGGGAAACTCTAGCGCTAATCTTTTTTTCTACTCTGGCACAACACAACAATGTTATATAACTTTATAATGCCATGCTTTTACCTAATCTGCATCAACCTTTTTTTTTTAACCTCCCCTCCCTTCCCCCCTGCTGGAAGTCCAGTAGTTCCTACTTTTTTCCGGATTGAGTACACCTATGTTCCCTCTCGGTCACGACCATTATGTGACAATGCGTCACATAATATATTCAAAGCTGGAAGCTGGTCTTGAATCTGTCCAATAGCTAGACAGTGGCAGTCTAAAAGGTAAAAAGAGACATGGGAAAAGTCATAGATGATAACAGGCAATAATGAGATGATTTAAGCGGTAGCAAGAAAGTCACGTCAGTACCCATCTAACATTGTGAGAGCCTCCCAATTAGCAATGAGGACTATGAGGCTCAATCTGAACCCATTGTTTATTATATTGTTTGCCACTGCATTGCACTGTATTTTCTTTTTACATGTAGAATTACATACAGGGGTGGATCAAATTTGTTAAAAATTGTAAAAGTCAAAAATTCAAAGATATTTGTAAATTTTATAAACCAATCTACAGATCCAATGGTTACAAGAAGAGATGAGATAACCCCCCAAAACTGGTTTATGAAGAATTCACTGCTAATTGGCTGTAAATTTGATTCAGCTTTGATGGCTAATGTAACACGTCCAGCCCAACAAATGTAATGCGTAAAGTGCACAGCATCCCACTTACTCATTTTGGCTAGATAGTAAAAAGCAATGTGCTATGCTATTAAAATGACTGGAGTCTCTGCTCCTCTACATAGTTTCTGTGGCAGTATATGCTGGAGCGCCATAGAAACCACCTAGAGGAGTAGGAGACTGTATGCCTTCCTGCTATGGGAACACTTCTGGGCTTTTAGAAAATGGCAAAATGGCCATGAGATACATTTCCACTGGGTTCCATGTCATGTTTTTATAGGCCAAAAATAAATACATAAAAAACTAGAACCAGAATTTAGACAAATTAAAATATATATCAAATGTTTAAAAGCATAAAAAATTAGTTAAAAGAGGATTCTCCCCATGTGGGAATGTTACATATCGCTTATACCTGTTTGACTTGTTTTGTCCTTCAGAAAACAATTGAAAATCAAAGAGGTTGTTTCAATGTTAAATATTACGTTCATTATATAGATTATAGAAATTGTGTTTGACATTTATGTGCTCTTAAAAACGATCCAGTGAACAGGACAGACATTTTCTTACATTATGTAGTATGAAGTACAAAACATATAGGGCAGACTTTGCTATGATTGAGTTAAACATAGAAAATGGCATGGTGTGAGGTTTAAAAAGCAGCCAATAGAGAAAAAGGCATAAATTAAAATGTCTGTGAATATAATATTAGGTGCAAATGTAACTTCACAGAACATGAAATTATATTGAAGGTTGACAGATAAAGTCTTATCACTTCCAACTGAAAGAGAGCCAGGTTTAACTAAATATAATAAATGCTCATACTTGGACATCATCATGTATTTTAAATCTTAATTCCAAGCATGGCTTGGTTGGGGGCATCATATGAGGAAGAAACTTTTCAGCAGGGGAATTTCACCAAGGGAATTAATTTGGGGTACCTACTATAGGAGGAGAAACTAACTGGAAATAGAACCCTGTGGCCATGAAGTGTCTGTGTATGGTAAAGATAATCATTGATTTGACTATAAACTTATAGAATTAGATTTTTTTTTTTGTTATATATAAGGAATAGAGATGTAGAGAGTTTTCTAGGCGGTCCTCAGGCTGTATCCACCCTTTCCATGGAGCGGGCAGACAGCGGGAATCAGAAGCCGAGAGTTCAGGTTCATATGAACCCTAACCTCGGCCGGTTCGCTCATCTCTAATAAGGAACAATTGTGTCTCTGTTTGCTTAATATGTATCCCCCTATATATGTTAAGTCTCATAAACATTGAAGCAATGATGTTGTGCCTTATACAATATATATTTTTGTACATTCACTTTTCTAACTCAATCCACATATTGCTCCTAACCTTAACCCCTTAACGACCGCGGGCGTATATTTATGCCCTGTGGTCGTTAAGGACGTTCAGAGCGGGGCCGCGCGGCGGCCGCGCTCTGAACCGCGTAGGTCCCGGATGCTGCTTGTAGCCCGGGACCACAGGTATTAGCGGACACGGTCCGATCGTGCCCGCTAATACAGTAATCGGATGCAGCTAATACAGTAATCGATTACTGTTTGCAGCATCATCCCTGGTGTCTAGTGGGGAGACCGCTCCTCCGGGACGTTGTCCCGGAGGAGCGATCTCCGTTACTGAAGCCGGCCGGGGACCGCTCCAAGATGGCGCCGTCCCCGGCTCGGCACTCGTTTACTTCCGTCTGCAGCAGCCGGAAGTAAACGAGTGCCTATCTCATGGATCTCTGCAGCATATCTAAGCTGCAGAGATCTCTATGAGAGATCAGTGCACTTATACTAGAATTCCCCCATGGGGGCTTCTAGTATAAGTGTAAAAGTAAAAAAAAAGTGTTGTTGTCAATAAAAAGCCCCCTCCCCTAATAAAAGTCTGAATCACCCCCCTTTTCCCAGGTTATAAATAAAAGTAAATAAATAAATAAATAAATAAACATGTTTGCTATCGCCACGTGCGTAATCGCCCGAACTATTAATGAATCACATTCCTGATCTCGCACGGTAAACAGCGTTAGCGCAAAAAAATCCCAAAGTGCAAAATTGAAAATCCAGAAAAAAGTTAATAAAAAGCGATCAAAAAATCGTATATGCGCAATCAAGGTACCGATAGAAAGTAAACATCATGGCGCAAAAAATGACACCTGACACAGCCCCATAGACCAAAAGATAAAAGCGCTATAAGCCTGGGAATAGAGCGATTTTAAGGAACATATATTTGTAAACAATGGTTTTAATTTTTTACAGGCCATCACATAATATAAAAGTTATACATGTTATATATCGTTTTAATCGTAACGACTTGTGGAACATATATAACAAGTCAGTTTTACCCCAGGGCGAACGGGGTAAAAACACATATCCACTAAATACACAAAATGTGGTTTTTTTTTTTCAATTTCACCACACATTGAATTTTTTCGTGCTTTTGCAGTGTACTTTATGCAAAAATTCAGCCTGTCATTGCAAAGTACAATTAGTGGCATAAAACATAAGGGCTCATGTGGGTTTCTAGGTGAAAAAATGCAACTGCTATGGCCTTTTATGCACAAGGAGGAAAAAACGAAAACGCAAAAATCAAAATTGCCCCGGTCCTTAAGGGGTTAAAGTGTCACTGTTGTGATAACTTTCAAAACATAAACCAACAGAAGATGTGATATAAACTTGGTTAAACGGTGGTGCTGGCTGGGATTTGGTGGGGCTTTTTGGGTCTGGTCCTGTGACATTGGGGTTGCAGGGCCGTTCCATGGCCTCCCTTCCCTGCACGTGCACGCTTTGCGGGGTTGGCGGTCGCTGACCGACACGGTGTGGAGTTAGCGTAGGGACCCGTGTGGACCAGAGGACCTGCGCGGTGGTACACGGGGCAATATGGTTTGATCAATTCATATACAGACACTCTGGTGTTGATTTTTAATATAGGCCTAGCGGCATTAGTATCAGCCATAGATGGGATGTGCAGCGGTTCCATTCTCTCCAGTTCGTGTTTTGCAATTCTCCCTCTCTGAACAGCTAGCACTCCTTTATAAGACCCACATGACCAAAATTAGCAGGAGATGCCTGTGCTCACATGTCTGGACCCTATGTCTTCCCCATTCTGTGAGAGCAGCAATGGTAAGTGTAATACCATATCCATACTTGTGTCGTTTGGGGGCAGCCTTCCCCGCCGGTGGTGCTGGCTGGGATTTGGTGGGGCTTTTTGGGTCTGGTCCTGTGACATTGGGGTTGCAGGGCCGTTCCATGGCCTCCCTTCCCTGCACGTGCACGCTTTGCAGGGTTGGCGGTCGCTGACCGACGCGGTGTGGAGTTAGCGTAGGGACCCGTGTGGACCAGAGGACCTGCGCGGTGGTACACGGGGCAATATGGTTTGATCAATTCATATACAGACACTCTGGTGTTGATTTTTAATATAGGCCTAGCGGCATTAGTATCAGCCATAGATGGGATGTGCAGCGGTTCCATTCTCTCCAGTTCGTATATTACATCTACTGTTGATTTAGATTTTGAAAGTTATAACGACAGTGACACTTTCAGGTGACCATATAATTTAGAGCACGGTGGCTCAGTGGTTAGCACTGTAGCCCTGCAGAGCCGCGGTCCTGGGTTCAAAGAGTTTGAATGTTATATCCGTGTTTGCGTGGGTTTCCTCTGGGTGCTTCAGTTTCCCCCCACATCCAATACATACACATAGGTGAATTCAGATTGTGAGCCCTCTTGGGGACAGGAAGCAATAATTGGCAAAACTATGTGAAGTGCTGAGGAATCTGTGTGCGTTATACAAATAAAAGCATTATTATTTTTATAATTTATTATAAATCCACCAACTTTAATGGAATTGGTCAACCATCTAATATTTACAGGGCTTTCCCAATTGTCCCCCAAATGCAGATTTTGGGAAAGATAAGTCACTGCCAAAGGAGTCTGGCAGCAGCTTACCTCCATCTCTTCATTCCAAAAATAAGATGTACACTCAGCCAAGCTCTGCATATGTTTAAATGCTCTGGAGAAATAGCCATTGACCAAGCGTTCATACAGCCAACAGCTTTCTTAAGTGTTTGGGCAGCTTTAGAAGAAGACACAGTAACTGTAAGATTCTTACATTGTAAGTTGTTTATTTCACTGTGACTGGTAAAAATAGAGAAGCCAGGATTCCTATTCATTTTCCTGCAGTCCTAGATAATGAGAACACCCCCTGCTATGCCTGACGGCGTCCATTGTATACCAGGCTATTAAACCAGCTGTATATTCATATCTTCACATTCTGTGAATTTCAAGCTGAATCGCAGAGTGACATGAGCAAAGCTTATTGTGTCTCCTGTTGACCTTACTTCTAACTACTTTCTATTCAGAAAGTCAATGTAATGTTACTATAAGAGCATAGTAAAAGCATAATATAAACCTCCTACAAATAAAATAGAATGATAAACTGTGTATATACACATTGTATAATGATACATGCATACTACCATTGCTCTTTGTGTATAATGTTACTTATAGTCTGAACGATACTTATTATTTTTTCAGTTTTGTGCATTTTTTTTCTAAGTAATATGCAATTAGGAATAATATAGATAGCATGAGTTATGAAAAATCCATCATCTATATTCCTGTGTGCTTCTGTATAAGACTGTGGTGTAAGGCTACTGAGAGTACTTGAAGACAGTGTCTTACAGTCTACATTACCGCACTCTAATGTCATAAAAGCATTCAGCTGAGCTTATTTTGTAAAAAAAAAAAAAAAAAAAAATTTACATATATCATGTCAAGCCTTGATCAGTGGGGTCCAGGAGGTGATACCGCAACCAGCTGCAAAAACGAATTGGCAGAAGCATTCAGATCAGTGCAGTCTCTTTATGACCCAGCAGTAGTGGATTATAATAGGGGCGTTTCGGGCAGCAGCCCGGGGCCCTGAGCTCCTGGGGGCCCATGACCACCCAAAAAGACTTATACTTTCAGTGGTGTACTGTCTCCTGGCTACACTTCCAGTTTTTTTAATGGCAATTTTGCACAAATCAGGGCATCATGGCATTATCTGTCCTGTACTATGAACGCCAGGCTAGTGCTTCCATAGTTACAGTGGGGTGGGGGGGCCCAGGCTTGGTGAACAGCCCGGGGCCTATGGTAAAGTTAATCCGCCCCTGTGACCCAGGTACAGAGGAAAGGTACAGAGCACTTCTGTACCTTTATTTTAATGGTCAGTGTGTGTGTGGTGAGGGGTGGGTTGGTTATCAGACCCATCAAGACTTAAAGCATGTCACAATAACATATTAAAAAGCTTTTAAAAATGATAGGTAGCCTTTAAAGGGAACCTGTCACCAAGACAATGCTATCTAATCTATCACCATCATGTTATAGAGCAGAAAGAACTGAGCAGATTGATATATATCTTTGTGGGAAAAGATTCCATACAGCTTTAAACTAGGGATGGTCCGAACCCGCCGAGGTTCGGGTTCGGATGAACCCGAACGCTCGGCATCGGATCCCCGCTGTCTGCCTGCTCCGTGGGGCGGGTGGATACAGCGGGAGGACCGCCTGGAAAACTGGGATACAGCCTATGGCTATGGCTGTATCCCAGTTTTCCAGGCGGTCCTCCTGCTGGATCTGCCCGCTGCACGGAGCGGGCAGACAGCGGGAACCATTACCGAGGGTTCGGGTTCGTACGAACCCGAACCGGACTCGGTTCGTACCATCCCTACTTGAAACTTGTTGATTGAAATCTCTCATGATTCTGTGTTCAGGAGTCCAGAGGATAATGTCACTCAATGGACTGGACTCTTTAGCATGAAAACATCAGAGATTTCAATCAATAAATAAGTTATACTAAATATTTTGCAATAAATGTATTTATCAATCTGCTCAGTTCTTTCTGCTCTATAACCTGATGCCCATAGCTAAGATACAATGTTTATGGTGACAGGTTCCCTTTAAATCCAAAACTATTAATTTGGCCCGGCAAGTTAGCCAAGCTCCTAACTCCTCTGACCACTGCTAACATGCTAGTGACAAAGCAGGCATAGCTAGATTTCACCAGGATTTTCACCAGACATACATATGCCTAGAAGTACAAACATGTAACTACCCAAAAGAAGCTATGGGCACCATGGATTGGATGTGAGAGTAAATTAGGAAAATGAGCGGGGAGCAGGGTGCATCAGTGTGCTGCCCTTCCCTGCTGTCAATCATCTTTGTCCAGGCAGTCTATATGGAGATCACTGCGAATTACTTCTCCCAGCTCATTCTCTTAATTGATGGACATCCCTGTAACATGTCAAAAGTCCTTTTAATGACAGTACCCATTTAACTCTGCAGCAAGGAAACCCAACGGATATGAGACTGCAAGACCACTCTAATTGCCTTTCACTTTAGCACTGCAATCCTATCAACATCATTTCAGAATATGAAACAGAATCTCTGTTGTTCCTTAGTTAGATTTTTTCTCATTCAGCATACAGAATTACAGGATTTGTATACAATTCTGATATCCAAACAAAACTACAAAAATATATTTACATCTCCATCCGCCCGCCACTCATTACAGATTAGGAACTGGTGCCCAGCAACTTCCCGTTACCTTTCTGTAAGTGAGAGGTGGTTTCCAGCAGCAGCTGAAAGCAGACTCATTTTTATAATTTTTCTGTTGTAAAGTCCCTTTAGAGCAAAAACAATATCACAGTTCATGTTATCTTTACAATGGAAATAAAATATTGTAGGTTGTAAGAAAAAAAAATCTTCTAAATGGCTTTTCTCAGTAAATAGTAAAAAAAAAGCCAAGAATGAGGCTTGGTAATTCCTGACCCTTCCACTGAACTGATGTTCGTATTTCTTTGTAGAAGCATGCTGACCCCTCTCTGCAAACACTACTCAAGTCACTGAGATGACTTTCAATCTTATTATGCCAAAACATAACCAATCAACAGCCCGGGGCTGTATTTATACCTCTCCTACCTGAAATTGCTTTGAGACCGCACTGCACTTGAAATCGGGAAATAAGAAAGTAATTGTGTATATTGAAAGCAATGTGGGCCCTTTGAACTCATTGCATTCACGACCTTTGTTTGCTTCTTTTGGGAGACAAATATTCCATTGCTTTTCCTTTTTTGTTTGTCTGCTTGTTGGATTGGAGACCAATTCTTATCAGAATGTGGAAAAAAATTAAAAAGCAGAGCGATGGCGTTAACACTATGGGGACGGATGTTAAATCAGTGACATTTGAAACAGCAGCCAGGCTCTTAGGTGTTAGTCTGATGTTTTGTGTTCTGCTGATGTGTGATGTTCTCAAATCTACAATGCCTCCCCCACAGATGTTGATGCCAAATCTGGGTGGAAATAACAGTTAAAGGATATCACATACTACCAGTCTTATTAACTCCACCATACCTTGCCTGAGAGGTGCAATGTTTCAGGAAGCCAGCACTATTTTCACTGATATAGGAAAAGCAGATAATTGTAGATTCATTTATATTATTAGGAGGATCTATTTATGTGCTCTATTGAAGTGAACGTGGGCTTGGCTATAATATCACACAGAACCTGTGGACAGATGTGGTGCTGTTCCTAGCCAAACATAACCATGTTTTTCTAACTGAAACCCAGATAAAATATTATACTGTGCACATCCCAAGGAAAAGAGGCATGAATCAGTGATTTGAACAACAGCAGAGCCAAGCACCAACCCCTTAGACCCTGCTCCACACATAACAAATTGCAATTTTTATGACTGCAATGGGGAAAAAAATTTCTCTGATTTAAAGGGGTCCAGAGATGAAATGTTAAAAAAAAAAACACAATTGGTTTCTAAGTTATATATAGGTTTGTAAATGACTTCTATTAAAAAAAAAAAAAAAGCTGGTGTATTCTTTCCCATCTGACATGGTGCCCTGCTGCCAAAGTGATGACACTGCAGAGCATCAGCTGAAAATTAATCAGTAAGGGGGAGATTTATCAAAGGGTGTAAAATTTAGACTGGTGCAAACTGCCCACAGCAACCAATCACAGCTCAGCTTTAGGCAGTGCTGAAAGGAAAGCTGAGCTGTGATTGGTTGCTGTGGGCAGTTTGCACCAGTCTAAATTTTACACCCCTTGATAAATCTCCCCCTAAGTGTTCTGCAGGAGCCAGCTAAAGGATTTCCCCCAGTATACTGAACACCTTCACTTACACATTAATTTAAGTTAAAATGACTCCATAAGGTAGCACATAAAGGTGCATGTGGGACGAGTATTTTCAATAGAGCTCCAATTATTCCGCTTTTTAATTTGGCGTCCCTGTACTTAAGATTGCAAGGGACCCACTTGGTCAGAGACTCCTTCAATCTGGATAGTTTAACATGTTACATGCCGCCGTCAAATTAGAACTGTCATAATAATGTAATGGGTTTCAATAGTGTGAAGATGCTATACTTACTGACTGAAAGTCCAGCGACGAGGTTTGGTTTCCAAACATCTCCTTGGCAATTTCATGAGCCTTCAGCTGTAGTGCAGTGTATTGTATCAATGATTAGCAGATAACTGGTTAATGCATACTAGTGTAAAGTAAAAAAAAAAGTGAAGTAAAAGTGAAATAAATAAAACCCTTCTACCTCACAAATAGCAAAATTAAATTTTACTTCCCATAGAAAATATATTGTTACATAAATAAACTATACATGTTTGGTATAGTCATCTCCATACAGACCCAAGCTATAAAACTATACCATTATCTATATAGCACAATAAGACATAAGTATAAAAAAAAATTCCACTATCCCCCCAAAAAAGGGTTAATAAAAGTTAATCAATAAGTGACATTAATCCCAAAATGGTGCCAGTGAAAAGTAAAATGGGTCCTACAAACAACAAGCCCTCATATTGCTACTTTGGCCAAAATAAAACAACAGTATGACCCTTGGAGGGTGAGGATAAAAAAAAGTAAGACAATTGCTTGGTCATATAAAATGTGCAGTCACTAAGGGGTTAAGTAAAAGGACTACAGTGCGGTTTAATATTTTATAGCAGGAAGCACTTTGGGAAACATTTATCAAGAGCATTGTGTCTATTTTTTGGTGAAGTTCTATTTATGAACCAATATTCAACAGTTGACATTTTGAGTATTCATCCAGAAATTTGCACAATCCAGGATTTATACCTGGATTATCATTTGCCCAAACAGGAGCAGGCCTGTCCTTGTCAGTAGCAGGTGAATTATTTTGCACAATTTTTGCAGATATTCTGCCAATATTCGGCTGAGTAAAAAACAAACAATTACATGTTTTAGACTCTAGTGACTTGTTGCATTTAAAATCATTTGAATGTGATTTGTTTTATGACATTAGAAACCTCCTTTACGTAAAAGTGGGTAGGTCCATTTTTTTATATCCCTATCACTTTATGAAAGATGGGAATTCAACCCCTGGCTCCCCCACCAAACATAAATATGGAGGGGCTGCATCACTGATTTAGTATTGGATTTTTACAATAAGTACTGAGGTTGCAACATTGAACCAAAAGAGTTGAATGAACAAATTTTTTGTCGTAAAATCAAAATCTTCTTCTCCTAAGCAATACGGAGTAGAATTGAGGGCAAATTAATGGGAGCAACACATTCCTGCATCAGACTACACATAATGGAAACACAAATGTCGGTAAGATATCATAAATTATTTTGCAAAGTTTAGAGATTGGAGAAATGCAAAATTAGGCTATGTTCACACAACATAAGAGACTGTCCGTCCGGGTCATGGAACGGACAGTCTCTGAAAAGATCATCCCTGCCGATACTGCAGTGCGTGCTAGCATCAGAACTCCCCACAGCACACAGTGTGCACTGACATGGTTTTTTTGCAGCCGCTATTCAATGAATAGCGGGCGCCAAAAGCTGACATGTCAGTTATTTGTGGCGCCTCTAGGGATCCCGGCCAGAGCGTATCCTATGTGTATATCCTCCGGGCGGGATCCTATAGACAGCAATGGCACGCATATTTTTGTATAAATCACGGCCGTTCTACAACGGCCGCAGTTTTTTACGAAGATATACGTTGTGTGAACATAGCTTTAATTTGCAAAAGTATTCATAGATTTAACTGTTTAGTTAATCCAAGACTGTATGTAAATACCGTGGGTTGCATACATAGCTGTGTATAAGAAATGATCAGTAATATTTCATGCTGAACACCTACTTTATAATTGAATGGAAAAAGTGTATCATTATTTTATGCAAAGAGCATAAAAGCCTTTCCAGTGCACGCAGTCAGATGTATAAATCATCACTTTCCATCGCAGGAACAAGTGCGAACGGTTCTTGTGGTAAACAATATTCCAAATGCAAACAATATTAAAACTCTTTAATCTTCCATTCACAGCACAAATCAGCTTTCTACCTTGCATAAATCTCTGCAGGGGGTAATACCAAAGTAAAAGCCTTTTGTCTTCCTTTATATATTTTATCTCCAATTTTGTTCCAGTATTGCAAGTGAAATAAATATCTTGTTGTAACAAGCCTAAATCTAACTGTGCATACTGCAGCTATGTACCTTCTACTATTACTAGGAGAAAACCCAATGAGAATTTTCTAAAAGGTCAGTATTACTAGCCTATGCAGCAGGTATTATCCATGAAATAGGGATAGGGGAATATAGGCCAACACCAGTCCCCAATGTCCCCCCAACAAGTCATTGTGGTGACCCAGGGGTTGCTAGATGGGACTTACAAGGGCAGGAGTTGCGGTACTGCTGTGGCACTTGCAACAGGGATTGGAGTGGTATGTGCCCTCCCTGGATCCCAACACATACCCGTTACAGAACAGTGTAGGTGCAGGTATAGTGTGGAGATCCAGCAGTAACTTAAAGTGGTTGGCAACTTTATAGTAAAATTGCTCAGTGTACAGTATTGGTAACTGTACTCACTGTATATACTGACAGCAGCTCTCTGTGTACCTCATAGAGCTTACATCACACTCCCCTCCTCCAGGCTGGGATGCCCTGCTCTGTGGTGTTTCTGTCCACAAGATGGCTGACATGGAGCAGCATGTGACCATGCCATGCCCCAGTGTTCACCACTGGGCTGTGTATGCCTATGATGGACACAAAGGGCTGGGCATAATCGCATGCTCCTCCATGTCAGCCATCTTGTGGATTCACTTAAGAGCAGGGCAGCCTAGAGGAGGGGAGCCTAAGTTTAGCTCTATGAGGTACACAGGGAGCTGCTGTCAGTTAGGGCAGTAAGTACACTTACTAATACTATACATTGAGCAGTTATACTATAAAGTGGCCAACCCCTTTAAACAAGTTGGAACTTTTACTGTAAGGATTCTTAAAGGTGCAGTACACAAAAATAACAGTCTCTTGTAATCAAGGTTCAATATAGGTAGCTTTAGAGTTTGCAGGCTGAAATCCCTTTTAAAAAATGTTTCTTGAAATATTTTCAGGTTTACTGAAGATATTTTAGATAAATCACTGCATATAAGCAGTACACTTTTATCACTTCCTACCAGGTATACTGAAATTACTAACAATCAATCACTGCACTGAGAATAAAGTCTCTGGTTACCTGTACTGTACTGGACTTAGAAGACAGTGAGCTACCTTAGGGGGAACCTATCCAGACACTTGGTATTAAGCTTTAAGGGGCTCTAACCACTAAGTACCTGTATCTATGGCTATGAAGTTCCACCTGTTGCTATTTGAGGGCACTGAGTCCCAGAACACAGGCCCCCTCTTGTGGAAAAAAGCTAGCAATTGGGATTACCCTATTTTTCCTAGCATGTTTACAGCAGAGTTCTCAGCTTTAGTTGCTCTTTCTCACCTGCTGACTTCTAAGGTTCCTTTCTAAGTTATCAGGGCACTTAGAAGAGAGAAGATAGCCCCTGAGCGTGGATAAGTTTTGGTCCCTGTCTATAGTAGTCTTACTGCAGGTTTCACTAGCCCAGAATGGTTAGCACAGAAACACTCAGAAAAAGGAATGTGAAATGGGGATACTCTCTCTATCTCTTGCTAATACTGACTGATCAAACTACTACTCCCCAGAACAATATACTCCTCACTATATAAAGGGCTCAGGGAACTAGCTGACTTGTGGAAAAGAAATCAGGAGACATTAAATCTGAGCTTTGATAGGTTAACTCAAAAGAGGAGGGACAACTGTGAGGTACCCTCAACAAGGATTGGTCTCAGCCAACGCTCTGCTGGCGGCAAAACATAAAAAAGTACATGACTTTGGTCAATTATACAATTGACCCATTAATAATCTGTGTCAGGCAATTAATAAACATACTAAGACATCTAGTGGTGGGAGTGCAGTAAAACACCTTCAGCCCAGAATACACACATGGTAGTACCGACCTACATACAGTACAGAACAGCAATGATACACCTGTTGTGGGACTTTGCATCATGGTTTGAGGATGTGTCATACAAATAATAGCAGTGGTAATACCTGATGCACTAATTTTATCACCTGTGGAATACTAATGGAATCTTCAAAACATGACATCTTCAGGGTAAATGAGAACTAGAGTTGAGAAACACTGGTAGAGCAGTGCTGTTCAGCCTATGGTCTCTCCACTATAGCCACCAAAAGAGGAAAATCTAGCGTTCCTGCTGCCTGAGGCAAAACTGAACTAGCATTCCCCCCAAATTAATAAGTAAGAAAGTTTTGCTTGCAGAATATTTTCAGAATATAACAGTATTAGCACAGCCAACTGTATACCTGTACAGTGATCTCTTAACTTACAATGACCTCAAGATACAATGTTTTCAACATACAATGTTCCTTTCTGGACCATCGTAACTATTTTCCAGAATAACTGCTCATTCTGAGCTAGGTAGTCATGTGGACAGCCCTACTCATTGATTGACGGCTATCTGTGTATGGCCACGACCACCATAATTTTTTGGATGGTCCTGTTGTGGCCAAATAACATCCATTATTTTGAAATAACAGAAGTCATTTGGCTGCGACATCACGGCCATCCAAAAAAATGTCCATCAAACTGCCAAAAAAAGACGTTGTGTGGTCGTGACCTAGCACCATCATTGACTCCTTAGCCAAGAAAAAGAGATTTCCATAAGTAAATTAAACGTAATTCTGGAACTTTTCCCACAAACCTATATCAGTCTTTTCAACTCCTCCTGCTCTGTAGCATGATGTCTGCAGATTTCATTGTCAACCTGACAGGTTCCCTTTAAGAAGCATAACACAGCTAAACATTTTTTTCTTTTGACTCCAAACTCAATAATATCTGGATGTGACATTTAATGTCCCCTGTATATGCAGAGCTGGTGCAGGTTAATCTTCAGAGACTCAATATTAGGAGCCCAATAAGAGGCTTCCACATTCTCTGCATGACCTCACATGAAAGGAGTCACATTATTTTCTAGAACGCAGAGAGGCGTATGTGTTGTAGACATGAAAAAACACCAAAGAAAGACTCAGCAGGAGGTAGTACAGTAAAATGCCACATGCAGCAGGTCCGTGCCGAGAGCGTGTTTTATGTTTTAAAGCACCTGCTCTCTTTTAACATGCAAAAAAGGGATGTGGGGAAAGGAGAAAATAAGTGAAATGAGTTATGCTGCAATATTAAGCAACATAGCAACATGGTATTCTGGAAAGGTGATGTCCATCCACACTAAGGTTGAACAAAATTTTTTGGACTGAGAGCTACCTGCCTACCTGTGCTACTTAAGAGTCCGGAATAAAAATTATGGGGGGAGATTTATCAAACATGGTGTAAAGTGAAACTGGCTCAGTTGCCCCTAGCAACCAATCAGATTCCACCTTTCATTTTCTAAAGTCTGTGAGGAATGAAAAGTGGAATCTGATTGGTTGCTAGGGGCAACTGGGCCAGTTTCACTTTACACCATGTTTGATAAATCTCCCCATGATGCATACAATTCTAGATTATAACAGACTTGTGTTTTTTGGTATTTATTTAACCAATAAAACAACAAAATGCTTTCAAAAGTTACCTAAAATAAAGAAGAATCTTTTTTAAGACTTCTGTTGATTTCTGGAACAACAATGAAACAATAACTTGACGCTTCCTTTGGAAGATTTACGTTTTATAACTCATTGGTGAACTATCTCCACCCACTTTGAAACAAGCTTCTTCCAGTTGAAGAAAGAGAACAGAGATTATCAGTTCCTGGTCAAAGTTTTATCCACCTAAAAAATTCTATTGGCTAGAGAATGCAATATGATGGGTCGGAATAAAAAGGCAAAAGCAAAGAGGCAAGTAACATGTATGACACAAAACAATGTTTTGTAGTTGAACATTTTAAGTTCATAAAACATACCTTAAACAAATAAAAGTAAATTATTTCTAGTCCAAATATAAAAAAAACAAACAAAGCAGGCAGGGGTTGGTATGAATATAATAAACTACCTGTACTTACCCGTAATGTTGTCCCCAGCAGCTGTCAGCAGGTCTTCCCAGACCAGGAGCGGTGGCACAACAACTGCAGGGGTAACAGGACAGGTAAGTATTGCTTGTTTATTATGTTCACATTATCCCCTTCCCACCTTGTGTTTTGTTTTGTTTAGTTTTTTGCATAGGCTACCCCTTTAACCCTTTGAGGACCAAGGCCAAAATGACCCAGTGGACCGCGCAAATGTGTTTTCCTTTTTTACTCTTCCCCTTCTAAGAGCTCTAGCAATTTCAGTTTTCTATCCACAGGGCCATGTAAGGGCTTGTTTGTTACAGGAATACATTTTTTTATATGATGTAACAGAAAATTGGTAATCCTAGCGCTTTTTTCACTCTTTTTGTTTACGTCATTTGCCATTTGCGATAACGATTGTTATATTTTAATAGATCGGACAATTGCGCATGGGAAAGGGGGGTGATTTTAACTTTTATTGGGGGAGGGGCTTTGGGGTATTTATAAAAACTGTTTTACTTTTTTTTAATACACATTTTAAGTCCCCCCGGGGGACTTTAACATACACTTATTAGATCAAATACACTGTACAATGCTATGCCATAGGCATACCATTGATCAGTGTAATAGGCGTTCTGCTCATTGAGCCTGCCTGTGGCAGGCTCAATAAGCAGAAAGCCGATCGGACCGCACGGAGGCAGGTAAGAGGCCTCCGGCGGGGGTTACACTGCAGGGTTCCTGATCGGTAAGTGACAGGGGACTGCCCCTGTCACTTACACTTAAACGCTGCAACCGTTTAAGGGGTTGCGGCATTTAAGGGGTTAATGATAGGCTGCAGTGCGATTGCTGCAGCCTGTCATTAACAGTGATGGCCCGGCTGCTTACTGCAGCTGGCCCCCACCTGCTATGAAGCGCCTGCTATGTCACTTACACTTAAACGCCGCAACTGTTTAAAAGGGTTGCAGCATTTAAGGGGTTAATGATACACTGCAGCTGTCATTAACGGTGAGGGCCCTGCAGCAGGCCCCCACCTGCTATGGAGGGGGCTTCATAGCTCAGGACGTACTGGTATGTCCTTGGTTGTCTAGGGGATAATGGCATATGCTTATTTTAGTTCTCTTTAGCTCACTGTTATCTTGTTTTCTTCTGTTCAAGTGTTAGTGCTGGTTTTCCTTTGGCTTTTATATATGTAAATCCTAATTCATTTGGTTGATTTCTTACAATTCTGCATAAACATAAACTCCATTTTTTACTGATTTGTTTTTTTCTTTGCTTCATTGTATATTTTCAGTTTTGGAGGCATATTGCTCTGAACTTTCTATCCTGACACTTTCATGTTTTTCTTATCAATCAATCAATCAATGTATGTTGCCCTTTTATAACTTTCAAATTTTGTTTATACTTTTACCAATTTTATACACAGCTGCTTGGGAACAACCAACATCTTTTGCTACATCTGTAGAAGTTTCAGGGTGGGTTCATACCTGCTCATAGTGTGGCAACTGAAATGTTCAACTAATAAAGAACTATTGTTTGTATCATAATTATGTTATGTGTATTTGCTACTAATCATGGTGATGATGACATATTGTTTTCCAGGATTGAACAAGGAACAATGAGGGGGTAGCTGGGAAAGATGTGGGGCCTAAGGGAGCATGCCTTCAGGAACTGGGTGGCAGGTGGGATGCCTACAAGCTTTGGTTAGGTCAGGGTATAGAGATACAAGATTAGGGCTATAAATTGAACATTTTAAACACAATGGTTTTATGTCTGTTCCAAAATCTGTATGATTTGGTAAATATTTCCGGTGGCAGATTTTGGTGCAGAAATATGTGTGGCCATACCCTCAAGACCTCTCCTGATCTAGTACACCTCAATGTAGTAAATATGGTATTCTTCATAATTGTTGTCATCACCATCTTCATTCTGATTAAGGATTCATGTTTTACCATCTTTCTAAATGCAAGGTGTACGCACATAAGGTTCTCCAGACAACAAAACAAAAGAAAAGCATCTCAAGTCAAGGTTTCTAGATATGTAGGTACACATATAATACATTGATGCAGAAAACATGAAGCAGGAAACAATGGCTTTGACCTGCATCATGCTCTGGTTGTGTTTACCTATGATGCACAATGTGACTATGATAGAACTGCCAGCGTAAAAAAAAAAATGACAAAATCAATATTGTATGAGGACTGAGAATTTATTGTGTTCATGAAAAACAACTGAAGCGAAGCATCACCCCAGAATGTTACAGTAAAACATAACTGTAATGGTCTGACTGGGGAGGGGGGGGGTGACAGATGGTATGGTGCAGGGCTAGCTGGGCTCAGTAGTGTGTTGCATAGGTCGCTTGGCAGGGTGGTGTTGATAGCGTAATGTCCCTACTGTACCACACAGTCTTTGTCGTTAGGCTGCTTCAGTGATACAAAGTGCAGGCAAATGACTTGTAACATAAGGATCCCGTGAAACAATTGTCACTTACCTAAATGGTTCTTGTGCAAAAAACCTACAGTCTCTTATAAGTTGTTGGACTCCATTTTTACCCACACATTGGAATGCCTCTATTAGGATACTGATAATTGCAGGTCAAATGAAAAAAAAATATAGCTTTGTTGTTGTGGTTAACAGATCTACTTATAGGAAACTCAGTCCACCGCATGGCTGACTGGGGTTAATAGGAAATAATTTGTACTCACAAAAGAATTCTGCAGATCTATCACACAATACCTGAAGAGATGCATGCAGAAGCATAATCGCCAATGTGGAATCCTGATCAGCAACCCCATCTCGATCAGAGGCCTACTAAAAGAATGGTAGATGCCAAGAGGCTCTGGAGCAGAAATTATCCAACCCTGAACTAGAAGTGGATGCTATCCTTGCAGTGCGGACTGGTGGTATTGACTTGCTTGTAGCCGCTTTGGGAAGTGCAACTCAGAGACTCTCAGGGGACAGTATGCCTTGCTTGTAGGCTGTCCTACTCATAGATACTAAAGCTCTTAGAGGCAGGGTCTCTGTTTGTGGCTTGTTCTTCTTGCAGACACTTATGGAACACTTGACTTTGACTACAGGTTCGGAGGCCTTGAAAAGAAAAAAACATTAGAACAGAAGAAAACAAGATAACAGTGAGCTAAAGAGAACTAAAATAAGCATATGCCATTAACCCCTAGACGACCAAGGGCGTACCGGTACGTCCTGAGCTATGAACCGCGCTCCAAAGCGGAGCGCGCTTCATAGCAGGTGGGGGCCGGGTGCAGTAAGCAGCCGGGCCCTCACCGTTAATGACAGGCTGCAGCGATTGCGGCGTTTAAATGTAAGTGACAGGTTCGGAGGCCTTGAAAAGAAAAAAACATTTTGTCCCTTGGAGGAAAAATCTTTTTTGGCCTTACCTTTACTGTTGTCTAGAGGCTGCAGCTTGGTCTGGTAACTATCCTCCTATTTGCTTGTCTCTCCCTGTCTATGCTGTACTGAATGCTGTACACAGGATATTAAGAAATCTGTACAGTCCTGCTCATCATTATTGGCACACATTTAGTTTAAGCACATAATGTGGAATATCTTCTGAAAAAAGGAACCAGGTGAAACAGCTTTTTTGTTTAGAGCACTCGTGTTAAATTCAAAAGAGCAAATGATTAAAAAAATATATTTAAAACCAAAAAACAATGGGAGGAAAGAATAGAAAAACCTGAAACTTGATGTGGCATGGGTATTGGCATCTTTTACTTTTAAATAGTATGGAAACACATCTTGACTCACCTGTGTTAAATCACAAATGAGTATGCAAAAGAAGAGCCCGTGTAGCCTCATCAAAGAGTCTCGAAACACAGGTCTAGCCAGATATCCCTCCGGGAAGGACCCAGCCAAGGGGTGGCTCCTGTAAGGAAACCACCAAAACCACCATATTAAGTGGCCCTATAAATCAATGTAATGACAAGGGAAAAACCAAGGCCCGGTAACCATCCACATACAGCTGTTTCGGAGTGTTGCCCCTCTTCAGTGTGGATCAGGATTCTGGCTAGGTGGGAGCAATGCTTAGTAGAGCCATAAGAGAAACAGATCACTGATCTTAGGGAGACCGGCAAAACAACAACACCGCCGGCTGCTAGTGAAAGCGCTCAAAGCAGTAAAGTCCTAGGTGCATTGCCCCCTGGGAAACATGAATATGCAAAAGAAGAGCCTGTGGAGCCTCATCAAAGAGTCTCGAAACACAGGACTAGCCAGATATCCAACCAAGGGGTGGCTCCTGTAAGGAAACCACCAAAACCACCATATTAAGTGGCCCTATAAGTCAATGTAATGACAAGGGAAAAACCAAGGCCAGGTAACCATCCACATACAGCTGTTTCGGGGTGTTTCCCCTCATCAGTGTGGAGCAGGAATCTGGCTAGGTGGGAGCAAATCACAAATGAGAATCACCCATGATAAATTGTCGGTGACCATGTGACACGAATTAGCCAATGAGAGATGATTTAAGGACATAAAAAAGCCAGATGTTGAGTCCTGTTCCTTTGTCACAATGGTGAAGATAAAGGAGCTGTCTGAGAACATCAGAACTGCTATTATTAGCAAACACAGTCCTTCCAAAGGGTATAAGGCCATCTTCAAAGACCTTAGTATTCCAGTTTCAATAGTGTGCAATGTTATAAAGGTTACCAAGCATGGAACCGTCAAGAACCTCCCTGGACACAGGGGAAAGAAAAAAGTTGATGTCTGAGATGTCTTCATGATTTGTAAGAATGGTGGAAAAACACCACGTCAAACATCCAAAGACGTGAAGGACAACCTGAAACAGTCTGGGGTCATTGTTTCAACAAGTACCATACGCCACACACTAAACCAAGCAGAGCTTTATGGCCGAAGGCCAAAGAAGAAACCATTGCTGAAGAAAAAACTTAAAAAAGGACACTTTGCCAAAGAGCACTTTGACAAACCACAATCCTTCTGGGAAAATGTATTGTGGACAGATGAAACAAAAATCAAGCTTTTTGGCAATGCAAAGCAACAATTTGTTTACAATGAAGCTTATAAGGAAAAGAACACCCTACCAACAGTTAAGCATGGTGGAGTATCCATAATGCTGTGGGGTTGCTTTGCTGCGGCTGGTACTGGAGGCCTTGACTGTATCACAGACACCATGAAATCTGAAAATTATCAAGAGTTTTTAGAGCGAAATGTCCTAGCCAGTGAAAGAAAACTTGGTTGAAGTCGAAGATCATGGGACCTCCAGCAAGACCATGACCCAAAGCACATATGCAAAAGTACACAGGAATGGCTGAAAAAGAAAAATGGACTGTTTCAAAAAGCTCTCAAGGAGTCCTGATCTCATCCCATTGAAAATCTTTGATGTGAGATGAAATCTTCCATTGGGGAAGAGAACCCTGCAAACATCCAAGAGCTTGAACAAACTGCAAAGGAAGAGTGGGAAAAAATGCCAGATGAGAAGTGCAAGAAGCTTATGTATGGCAACCAGAAACATTTGGAGGCTGTCATCAATGTTAAACGGTGTGAAACCAAGTACAGTGGTACCTTGGTTTAAGAGTAACTTGGATTGAGAGCGTTTTGCAAGAAAAGCTCACAGTTTTTCAAAATTGTGACTTGGTTTAAGAGCATTGCTTTGGTTTAAGAGCTCCCTGTACTAAGTTGGAGAGTGAGTGGGGAGGGGGCATGGTCTGCATAGTGGGGTCTACAGCTCTGTACTCTGACCCAGGAAGTCTCCCTCACCTTCCAAATCATAGCAGATCCATTTCAGGCTGGGGCTTACATCAGGGGACAGTACGGTGGAGGTAATCTCTCCATAGCTGTAACCCCTCTCTCCCTGGACAGAGAGTGCTGTTTTTTAATTCTTATGCACTTACTATACATTATACGCCACATGCTGCTTGCTATGCTGTACAGTAACTTATACAATGACATATTCTGCTGTTTCTAAATGTTTGTTTCATCTGTTCTACTTGTTATTCAGAATATAAAATGATTATTTTTGGGGTGTGGAACCAATTATCTGGATGTCAGTGATTTCTTATGGGAAAATTTGCTTTGGTTTAAGAGTGAATTTGGATTACAAGCATGGTCCCGGTGTAGCAGGCCAAAATAAAACCCGTCCAGATTATACCCAGGTATAGTTTGGCCTAGGCCAGTGTATACCCTGGGATATAAAATAGCCTAGGCCAGAGTATACCCTGGGGTATAAAATAGCCTAGGCCAAACTATACTCCTCCAGGCCAGAATATACCACGAGGTATAAAATGGCCTGGGCCAGAGTATACCCCGGGGTATTAAATGGCCTAAGCCAAGGTATACCTGGTATATAAAATAGCCTACACCAAACTATACTCCAGGGTTTAACATAGCCTAGGCCAGGGTATACCCATCTAATGTTAAACTAGTCCACAGTATACTCCGGGGGATAAACTCTATACCTGGGGTTGTAAAACAGCCTAGGCCAGACTATATGTCTCTGGGCCATAATGTTATTACTTCACTGGATTTCTCACCCCTGGCCCAGGCCACAGTATATTTTTGTACCCAGGGGTGTAATTTAGCCTAGGCCATACTATAAACCTGGGTATAATCTAGCCCATGTCACTATATAACCCGGAGGATTAACTCTATATTTGGGGGTGTAAAATAGTCTAGGCCAGACTATATCTCCCCAAGTTATCATGTCACTGGTTTTCTCAGTTCTAGCCTAGGCTACTGTATATCCCAGGGTCAGGGCCGTATTAACAGCTGCTGCTGCCCTAGGTGCTATACCTCAAGACGCCCCATCTTGGGGAGCATAGAGTAGAGTGGTTTCGGTCACATGCATCTCTCTACATGTAGAAACATTTTCTGAAACCTGTTTTTCATGGTTTTTAACTGCTTAAAACATGAACAAATTTCCACATTGAATCAAAGCTTAGAGCCGTCTGCACATTGTCTGAGGGAATTGGTAGATTGGTAGGTAATAGCTCCAGGCCTCACATATACCACCGCCACACTAGACCTGACCAATACGCCATACTGTGATTGGATAACACGGCCATACCAGACCTGGCCAATACCACCATACCCCCTCCCTCAAAAAGACACCAGATTTACTGGCAAATCTGAAGGGGAGGTGGGAGACTAAAAAAAAAAAAAAAAGAAAAAGATGTTTCCTTTCCCCTGCTCCCTGGTGCTGCCCCCTGCAAGGTGCTGCCCTAGACACCGGACTACGGGTGCCTAATGGTAAATACGGCCCTGGGCAAATGGATATATTTTATACCAGGGGGTGTAAAATAGCCTAGGCCAGACTATATCCATATGTCATGTTATCACTTGACTGGTTTTCTCACTTTATCTCTAATTTCTCTAATTTGTTGAAAAGTGCGCAGATTTTTTTTTATTTTTATTTTTTAATCATACTCGGACACATAGCTCCTTCCTCTTGTTGGGATATACAGTACAGTGCTTACATGGAACTGACAGTAGATGGCGCTGTCCCATCAGTGCATCATCTGCACTATTTTTTTTAGCAGGAGGTGGTTTTTATGGGCTGCACAAAATTTTACGGTTGTTGCGCAGAAATCATCATTAGACGCCTCGATACATCTTGCTTAATTTATTCTACAATTTATGCCTAAGGCTGGGTTCACACTGCATTTTTTGCAATCCGTTTTTTTCATCCTTTGTTTGTAAACAAAAAAACAGATTGAAAAATAGATCAAGACACCTCTTTTATTTAACGTACACACGGCCAACCGCGTTTATTGTGTAGGCTAAAAAAATGGATTCATTTTCATCCGTTTTTTGATCCATTTTTTATTATGGAAGTTAATGGAAAAACTGCTAAAACAGCTTGGTTAAAAAGCTACGTTAGGTAGGTGGGTAGGATTTTGTGCAGAAAATGAAAATTTGCACATGATAAATCCAATGAAAACTGGTTAAGAGAACACCCCCCCCCCCCCCTTTGCAAACATTGGAAAAAAGGTGCAGGCATTGGAAACTGATGTAAAATAGCGCAAAATCCTTAATAAGTATTGCATAGATATTTATGAAGTGCACAAAATCTCCTTATTAGACCAAAAATAAATAAATACAATAGAAAAAAATTGTGCAAACACAATGATAAGTGTCCCCTATGGGGGAGAGTTAACAAAGATTTTTAAGATTTCCATTAGTAAACTCAGCAGACAAAGCTGAATCCCCAATAAAATGTTGAAAAATTAAGTATTTCTTGTGCATATCACTCACTGCTGCTGATTTTATGAGGGTATAAAATGGCCTGAGGGGGTATGAATTGGCCTAGGCCAAAATATACCCCAGGGTATAATCTAGCCTAGGCCAAAATATACCCGGGGTATAATCCAGCCTAGGCCATTTTAACCCCAGGTATAGTCTGGGCTGGGGGTATACTCTGGCCCGTTACACCGGAACTAATTATGCTCGTAACCAAGGCACAACTGTAGTGTGGCGCTAAACTTTAATTCACAAAATAACACACATTACAAAGTTATATAACTTTGTAATGTGTGTTATGTATGTGAATGGCCCCCTTCCCCGTGTTCCCCCACACCCACACTAGACCCGGAAGTGTTGGTGCATTATACTTACCGCATTCGATCGACCCCCGGCCGCCATTTTGTGACAATGACGTCATCTTCGGGAGGCAGCTCCAGCCGTCCCTTATGCCGGCCCCCCTCTGGCGCTTCATCAGTTGCTCAGCCGCGATTGGCTGAGCACAGTTATGCTCAGCCAATCGCAGCTGATGACACGCCAGAGGGGGGCCAGCATGAGGGACAAGCTGTGGAGGGCACCAAGGGCACCTCTGCCATCAGGCTAGTTAGCAGAGGCGCCTCTGCTAGAAACACCTTATTTAACAGTAAGAGCATCGATAGGAGGCCCTTGCAGTTAAAGATGGTCTCCAACCCCTCAAGACAGATTGTAGCTGCAGAAGTAAGTTACAAATAGCCAAAGTGAGGAAGTCCGGCTAAATTTTTTTATTGTATTGCCCAAAAAATGTATACAAATCCCCAATATACACTTATTATGGAAAAAGGAACATGAAGTGTTTTCCCTGCACTTACTACTGCTTCAAGGCTTTACTTCCTGGATAACATGATGTCTCCCAGAGCTGTGCGGCTGTGGTTGCTGAAGAGGATGATGGCAGAGGGATGCTCAGTGTCCCTCCAGTGCCCCGTGTCCCTCAGTGTCCCCCTGCCATCATCCTCTCCAGCAGCCACAGCCCACACAGCTCTGGGAGTCGGGTTGTGACATCACCATTTTATCCAGGAAGTGAAGCCTTGATGCAGTAGTAAGTGCAGGGAAAAAAAGCACTTTATAAGCATTTCCCATAAGTGTATATTGGTGATCTGTATAACTTTTGGGGGGCAATACAATACTTTAGTAAAAATTTTCGCTGGACTTCTCCTTTAAGCGATTTGTGTAACTCCCATTGACTTTAGTAGGAGTTGCGTAAATGGCGTAGCCATTAAGTAAACACACTAAGGGGGACATTTATAAAGTCCCGCATTTTTTACGCCGGACTTAAAAATGTCCCCGCAGCTCCGCAGCTCAGGGGATTTATGTAGAGGCGCATTGCCTCTACGTGAATCCCGATCGCACAGAGCCAATCCGTGCGAAAATTTTGAAACCTACTCCAGCTAAGAGCTGGCGTAGGTTTCAGTCTAATTTTTTCCTGGAAAAAATGATAAATACGGCGTACTCAGAGGCCACGCCCCCTCTGCGTGCAGCCGCATCCCCCGTAACGCCCCCTCTCCACCCTACTGGCAAAGGTGGCACAGATGGGGCAGATGCAAAAAAAATATTCGCAAAAATACCGTTTGCAAATATTTTTACGCCGATTTGCCCCATCTGCGCCTAAAAAAGGCATTTACGCCTTTTTTATACATGTCCAGCTAACTAAGTGCTCAAGAGTATGCTGCAACCCTTTTTTTGTAGGGTTTTACCCCATTTTGTACACACTTTACTTTTTGTGGCAGCTGTGCTTAGATATTGTAGGTTTTTTCCACTGGATGTTTTTTTTCATAGATGAAAAACTCACTGCCAATGAAAAAATTAAAAGTGTGTGCAAGTGTTTATTATAATGAATATAAGTGGGCTGAGTGATGCAGTGTTTACACGGAGCGATTCGACCGATCGTATGATTAACGATTTCAAAGTAACAATTTTTTTATTTTTTAGATGGAACGATATATCGTACGGAAAAATCTTTTGCGATCGTTTTGCGATCGCTTAACCCTATCTTGCACATAGGTTAAATCGTTGAACGACTGTTTACATGGAACGATCTGTGAATTTTTTGTGAACGACGATTTAAGAACATGTTGTAAGATCAAAATTAACGATTTCTCGCTCGTCGTTTGATCGTTCCCTGCGTTTACATGTACGATTATCGTTCGAATTTGATCGTTATCGTGCAAATTCGAACAAT
The DNA here is from genome assembly GCF_027789765.1 of Dendropsophus ebraccatus. NCBI lineage: Eukaryota > Metazoa > Chordata > Amphibia > Anura > Hylidae > Dendropsophus > Dendropsophus ebraccatus. Next base: position 87,938,446 of record NC_091457.1, read on the forward strand.
AATCGTTCCGTGTAAACACAGCATTATGCTGCGTTTACACGAAGCGATAATTCGCCCGATCGTACGATTAACAATTTCAAAGTAACAATCGACAGTAGACGGTAGACGGAACGATATATCGTACGGAAAAATCATTTTGCAATCGTTTTGCGATCGCTTAAGCCTATCTTGCACATAGGTTAAATCGGTGAACGACTGTTTACACAGAACGATCTGCGAATTTTTTACGATCGACAATTTAAGAACATGTTGTAAGATCAAAATGAATGATTTCTCGCTCGTCGTTTGATCATTCGCTGCGTTTACACGTATGATTATCATTCGAATTCTATCGTTATCGTGCAAATTCGAACGATAATCGTTCCGTGTAAACGCAGCATTAGGAACACTTATCAAAACTGCTAGCTCTGTGACTGACACTAGCACTGCACAGCAAATCTATATCTGCTCAGGAAAGAGGAGGAACAAAGCTCCAGAGGTTCTGTTGGACTTGAAGTGACCTGAAGATTATTTGAAACTCTAACCATTTGGTTTCTGTAGTTTGTATTTTTCACTACACGTAGTATGTCTGCAGAGGCCCGTTCACAGTGAAATCCATTTGACACCTCATCTGACAGCTTGTTCCCCAGCCGCTGCTGCCTTTTCCCGAGGGACATATCTAAGCCCAGGTGTGATCAAATCAAAGTCGATTAACATTATTACTAAGGAGAAGGCAGCATTAGCTTCTGTGGCTTGTTATACACAGTGGTACACAGAATCTACATAAGCCACATTATTAAAGAAAAAATGATGTAAAAATGTATTACTTTTTTTTTTTTTAATTAGTTCACAGTGCAGTTTATCTTCTGGTTTGTCTGCCTCATACTCCTGCTTCATGTCCATGCTCCAGCCTCTGTTTTCTATCTAGACCATGGGTGTCCAAACTGCGGCCCTCCAGCTGTTGCGAAACTACAACTCCCATCATGCCTGGAAAGCTAAAGCTTTGGATTTAGCTGTCCAGGCATGAAGAAAAATGTAGTTTTGCAACAACTGGAGGGCCGCAGTTTGGAGACCCATGATCTAGATACTAGAGGTGTCTCCATGTCTAATTCCAGCTCCTGGAATTAGCAAGCAGCAAGTTACTATGAGTCAATACTCCCAATTACACTTCAGGTTTATAAGAAAATACTTACAAACCACATACAGGATTCTATTGAACATTAAAAAAAAACAGGGGAAAAGCATATCGAAACAATAAGTTTTTCAATGCATGTAATCTTTATTTTTAGTCTAAATGCATGTTCACACTCTGTAAGAGACCGGCCGTTCCATGACCCAGCCGGTCTCTGCACAGATCATCCCGACCGGTACTACAGTACCGGCCGGATGATCTTTATGGCCGCAGTGTTCTGATGCGGGCGCATCAGCGCACGCCCGCATCAGAACACTCCACAGCACACAATGAAGCAAGTGTCCGGAGCTGCTCGCTTCATTGTGTGAACTAACAGAGCTTTCTGCGGCCACAATTCATTCAATTGCAGCCACAGAAAACTGACATGTCGGTTATTTGCGGGTCCGCATGGTATCCCGGCCGGAGCGTATACGATGTGTATATTCTCCGGCCGGGATCCCATAGCAGATAGGGCAGTGTTCACAGGTAGAATACATAGGGGGTATTACTATTAGGGACTGCTCAAAGGGGGCCATTACTATAGGAGACTGCACAGAGGGGACTGCACGGGGGGCATTACTGTAGGGGATGGCACAGAAGGGGGGCCAAACTACTATATAGGGACACAGGGGATCTAACTTATTTATGTAGTAAAGCATGGACTAGTGATAGTGGTCATGGTGTGGCAGTATTATATAGTGGTGTCATTGGTAATGTCTTTCTGTTTTGTTCATTAGCAATATGGAAGCCAGATTTAATCACTTTATGGTGGTAATCATGTTATATCATAACTATGTTTTGGGGCATTATACTGTGTGCAGAGACTTAGAGTGTGTCCTTAAAGGGGTTTATGTAGGCAGTAAAAATTACTAGTAGTGCAATGCCTACACAGTATTCAGTATGCCTATGCTCCCTGTGTACATTCTGGTCTCATCCTGTTGAATCTGAGATTCTGACTGCGCTTTGTTGTACAATGGTCTTTTTGGGGGGTAGCACCAAAAGCAAATTCTGCACAGGGAGACATCTACCCTAAGGCCGGTCCTGATGTCTTTTAGAATTAATAAATATTTGGTCACTGTCGGTTTAAAATGCAATGCACTTTCACCAGCACTACTTAACGGCAAAGCAGAGAGGAACATGTGATCCACTGTACTGTGCTGTGACTGGCTACAGAAGTCTGTAGCAAAGAAAGAACCTGTGTGTACCTCTGGCAAACAGCTGAGATAAGAAAAAGCTATATATCACTGAGGGGACTCTCAGGCACTCTATAACTTTTTAGTTCAATCGGGAGGTCTTAATTCCTGGTGGTATCTGAGAGTATTGGTTTGGATCCAGGAAAGGTGACTGTGTTAGGAGAAGCCCAGATCTGGCCTCTAGTGGTCAGCCAGAACAATACTCACATTACTGATTTTGTACATTGGGCATCTGTGACAACAAATACACTACCGTTCAAAAGTTTGGGGTCACCCAAACAATTTTGTGTTTTCCATGAAAAGTCACACTTATTCACCACCATACATAGTAAAATGAATAGAAAATAGAGTCAAGACATTGACAAGGTTAGAAATAATGATTTGTATTTGAAATAACATTGTTTTTACATCAAACTTTGCTTTTGTCAAAGAATCCTCCTTTTGCAGCAATTACAGCATTGCACACCTTTGGCATTCTAGCTATTAATCTGTTGAGGTAAGCTGGAGAAATTGCACCCCACGCTTCTAGAAGCAGCTCCCACAAGTTGGATTGGTTGGATGGGCACTTCTGGCGTACCATACGGTCAAGCTGCTCCCACAACAGCTCAATGGGGTTCAGATCTGGTGACTGCGCTGGCCACTCCATTACCGATAGAATACCAGCTGCCTGCTTCTGCTGTAAATAGTTCTTGCACAATTTGGAGGTGTGTTTAGGGTCATTGTCCTGTTGTAGGATGAAATTGGCTCCAATCAAGCGCTGTCCACTGGGTATGGCATGGCATTGCAAAATTGAGTGATAGCCTTCTTTATTCAGAATCCCTTTTACCCTGTACAAATCTCCCACCTTACCAGCACCAAAGCAACCCCAGACCATCACATTACCTCCACCATGCTTAACAGATGGCGTCAGGCATTCTTCCAGCATATTTTCATTTATTCTGCATCTCACAAATGTTCTTCTTTGTGATCCAAACACCTCAAACTTGGATTCATCCGTCCACAACACTTTTTTCCAGTCTTCCTCTGTACAATGTCTGTGTTCTTTTGCCCATCTTAATCTTTTTCTTTTATTGGCCAGTCTCAGATATGTCTTTTTCTTTGCCACTCTGCCCTAAAGCACAAAATCCCGCAGCCGCCTCTTCACTGTAGATGTTGACACTGGTGTTTTGCGGGTACTATTTAATGAAGATGCCAGTTGGGGACCTGTGAGGTGTCTGTTTCTCAAACTAGAGGCTCTAATGTGCTTATCTTCTTGCTTAGTTGTGCAACGCGGCCTCCCACTTCTTTTTCTACTCTGGTTAGAGCCTGTTTGTGCTGTCCTCTGAAAGGAGTAGTACACACCGTTGTAGGAAATCTTCAATTTCTTAGCAATTTCTCGCATGGAATAGCCTTCATTTCTAAGAACATGAATAGACTGTCAAGTTTCAGATGAAAGTTCTCTTTTTCTGGCTATTTTGAGCGTTTAATTGACCAGAAACACAATCTGCTCAAAGGAAGGTCAGTTTTGTAGCTTCTGTAACAAGCTAGACTGTTTTCAGATGTGTGAACATGATTGCACAAGGGTTTTCTAATCATCAATTAGCCTTCTGAGCCAATGAGCAAACACATTGTACCATTAGAACACTGGAGTGATAGTTGCTGGAAATGGGCCTCTATACACCTATGTAGATATTGCACCAAAAACCAAACATTTGCAGCTAGAATAGTCATTTACCACATTAGCAATGTATAGAGTGTATTTCTTTGAAGTTAGGACTAGTTTAAAGTTATCTTCATTGAAAAGTACAGTGCTTTTCCTTCAAAAATAAGGACATTTCAATGTGACCCCAAACTTTTGAACGGTAGTGTAGGTCTCTTCCTGGAAGTTTTTCCTCACCATTGCACAACCCCTAGCACCATCTACATTATCAACAACTTAAACACAAAGTGCGGAAATCATCAAGGCTGGTACAGATGCCTGGCACAGACATTGCAAAAAGTTTTTGCACAACCAAAGCATTAGCTCAAAAATATGTGACCTTTCACAAGATCTGTCTCACGGTTGTCAAGGGGCTGGGGGGGGGGGCAGCACACCGAGGTGGTTTGGCCTCCATACGTGCTACATTTATCACACATGCGTAGATTTCAGTGACAGCACACAGGCAGCTCAGCTGTGCCTAAATTTAAATAGAGGCTAGCATCTCTACAATAATCCAGAATGGCCATGCAGAAATGGCAATCTTAAAAACCTCCATAGTTTAGGATCTATATCATAAAAATGAAAGTCTGTCTGTCTGTCCCGTATAGACTTCCAAACGCCTGAACCGTTTGACCAAAAATTTGGCCCACAGATACATTGGGTGTATGGGAAGGTTAGAGCTAGGGTCCCGTTCTTGCCAGATGTACAGGAGGGGAGGGGGAGGGGGAAGACCATAGAAATGAATGGGAAAATCTCCACACTGCATACACAGGTGACATAATTAGTGCTGCAGCTCTCCAGAAAAAATGTCAGTTGGAAGCCTTAGCAACCAATAGGATTACTACTTTCATTTTCACAGGAGCTGGAATGTGATTGGTTGCTAGGGCCAGCTGCCTCACAACAGATCCTTAGAAATAAATACAGTAAGGGTGCCTTCATACCTACCGGATCTGCAGCCGATTTAACACTAGAATTCCCAGCGAACTCCGATGTTGATCCAGTGTCATTCAATCCTATGACACTACATCCCATCCCACTGCAATTATGTAAATTAACCCCCTCGGCGGCCGGAACGTAACTTACAATGACAGAGGCACCCATCATCCCGCCCGCACAGTCCGCTGTTAGATCGTGCAGGCTCCCCTGCAGTGTGTTCAGCGCTGTGCTGCTGCTGCCAGGCACAGCTCTCTCCTCACGGCTCTGGACACTGCACACACGAGCTGCGAGGAGAGAGCCGCGTCCGGCAGCAGCAGCACAGCCCTGAACACACGGGGGGGGGGGGGGGGCCTGCACGATCTAACAGCGGTCTGTGCGGGCGTGATGATGGGTGCCTTTGTCAGTGTAAGTTACGCTCCCGCTGCCAATGGAGGTTAATTTACATACTTACATACTTGTCTCGCTGCGAGTATGTAGTGTCATAGGGTTGAATGACACTGGATCCGCAGCGGATTTTGCTGCGAATAAACAGCTTGAAATCCGCTGCAGATCCGGTAGGTGTGAAGGCACCCTAACAGTGTAAAGTGTTTATACAGTGTATACAGTAAGGGGCTTACCTACCGGGAGTTTGTATAGCATGGGGGCTACCTGAAGGAGGGAGTGTATACAGTATGGGGGCTATCCAGCCTCAGACTGGGCCACCGGGGAGCCAGGGAAACTCCCGGTGGGCCCCTCCCCCTTCCTCCCTGTTGGTTGGCCCCTGCAGAACCGAAATCCACGCAGAGCTATGGAAACTTAAAGGAACACTGGCATTACACAGAGTACAGTGATATGTGCAGCTGTCATCTGACTGGGCCCTGGGTGATCTTTCCCAGTCAGATGACAGCCAGTGCCAGGGCCCCCTGCAACAGGCAGACTCCCTGGGCAGCTGTGCTTGATCCCTCAGTGGACCCCAGCATGCTGGTCCTGCTGTCAGGATGTGCAGAAGGAGCAGGACGTTGCACAGGTCACATCACAGGAGCTGTCCCTGCCAGGGGTGGATTAACTTTACCATAGGCCCCGGGCTGTTCACCAAGCCTGCCCCCCCCCCCCCCCCCCACTGTAACTATGGAAGCACTAGCCTGGCGTTCATAGTACAGGACAGATAATGTCATGATGTCCTGATTTGTGCAAAATTGCCATTAAAAAAACTGTGATTTTTTGCAAATCATGGTGGAAGTGTAGCCAGGAGACAGTACACCACTGAAAGTCATGGGCCCCCAGGAGCTCAGGGCCCCGGGCTGCCGCCCGAAACGCCCCTATTATAATCCACTTCTGGTCCCTGCTCACCTCCTCACCCTGCTCTGACCAAGTTGCAGTCACCTCCAGTGCTGATAAGACGAGTGGCTGCCCCTGAACAATCGTCCAGTAGAGGTCAACTTCCTGTTACCCACCCTCCTTCCCTCCCTCCTCTGCTGTCCAAGGAGTGTCAGGAGGAAGAAACTCCCAGTATACTGCCAGGTATAGTGGGTTAATATAGAGGGAGAGCTGTTATGAAACACTTTTGTAATACTGTTTGGTATCAGACGGCGGAGGCAAAGGGCACCCTAGGAGTACTCAGAGTTCCTTAATTATATTAAAGATAGAGATTCTTTATCTATACTTTATATCCTGTAGAGCATTCTATTGTTCTTTATAGCAAAATTGTTTTCAAACTTACTATATTGTATCCTATTTATATCTCCCTTTGATATGTAACTGTATTGTTATTGATAAAATTTGAAAAATCCAATAAAAATATTTTTAGGTGGGACTCCGCTACGACCGCTAAATGGCTGAGCGGCCTTGAGACGTCACGATAAGAGCCGGTTGGCTGAACATAACACCAGCACTGGGCTCAGCTGCCCCCTACTCCGGTTCCTGATCCCCTGGCCGCTTCTTGGTCTGGATGAAGGACAGTGGACCCCAGCGCTGGAGTTGGGGAGGTAGGTGCATGGTACGTTCAGCCACCTGCTCCCCAGCTCTTGCGTAAAAAATGTCCGACACCGGACTTCTCCTTTAAGCCCCCTGAGTTTTGTGTGTATCACCCCAATGACAGGGGTACAGATGGTCTGGCTATGGTATCCTCTATCTGATGGACAATCCAGCTGCTCTCAGCTGACCAGAGTACTGCCGATGGTATGCTCCATGATAGTTATAGCAAAGAGACAACAAAAATAGGGGGCACTCCACGGGGGTCAGCGCTGCCAAAGAAAATGCACAGAATATGCGTTTCTAGAGACGGCTCCCATTCTTAGTGGTCGTGCACTATAGTTTGCTAAAACGCGTTTTTTCTCTGCATTCTATGTAAATCACATTCTTTTTAATTTATATATTTGATCTCCGGACATTCTTCTTGGGCAGCGATGACTCCTGGGGAGGACCTCCTATTTTTTGTTTATTTTCTCTTTCTTGTAACTACTATATGGACGCACAGAGGACACCTATACTGTATGAGCAAGAAGACTAAAGGTTTGTCTGGCAGATGACGAGTTGTGGCTAGGAGAAGTCTTCATAATGGCTGAGGTGAGATGGAGAAGAAAAGGAAAAGTGACCGACTCGCATCAGAGAAGACGCCCCTGTGAGTCACTGTATGTAGCTGCACTGTAATCTTTTATATGGTGTGCAGAGTCTGTGTACAGCTGGTATCTGCCTCAGAATGGGTCAGTGTATGGGGGGATACTGGTCTTTATATACTGGATGTTAATTAGTAATGTTATTAGTTACTATGTGGTGGTAATGGTAGTGGGGTGACAAAATATAGTGGAGTTTATTTACACCGGTGCAAATAAACTCCACTATACTAATATATTGTTCCATGCGGTCCTGTTCTACTAATACTGTATTTACGTTCTTAAACTTGTGACAAAAATATTTGTTTCATATACGGTATTATTTGCCCTGGTATACTGGATTTTAGTAATGGTATGGTGGTATTAGTCACTGTGTGGTGGTCATGGGGTGGTGGAAATTTGCCCCTTGTACTGTACATTGGTAATACTGGATTTGGCCAGCAACAGTGTATGATGGTATGGTCATAATATAGTAATGTTATCTATATCATAAAAATCAAAGCCTGTCTGTCTGTCTGTCCTTCTGTCTGTCTGTCCTCTATAGACTTCCAAACGCCTGAACCGTTTGACCCCAAATTTGGCACACAGATACATTGGGTGCCCGGGAAGGTTATTGCGAATGTCCCGTCCCCGCCAGATGTACAGGAGGGGGAGGGGAAAGAGAGGCGCCCCATAGAGATGAATGGGAAAATCTCCTCACTGCAAACACAGGTGATATAATTAGCTGCAGCAGACACGGCAGTTGGAGCCTTAGCAACCAATAGGATTACTGCTTTCATTTTCACAGGGAGCAATGGTTGCTAGGGAAGCTGCCTCACAACATCCACAGTAATAACTGGTAGACCCCCTACTCCATCTATACAGTACATGTATATACAGGGCCCCCTACTCCATCTATACAGTACATGTATATACAGGCCCCCCTACTCCATCTATACAGTACATGTATATACAGGACCCCCTACTCCATCTATACAGTACATGTATATACAGGACCCCCTACTCCATCTATACAGTACATGTATATACAGGACCCCCTACTCCATCTATACAGTACATGTATATACAGGGCCCCCTACTCCATCTATACAGTACATGTATATACAGGGCCCCCTACTCCATCTATACAGTACATGTATATACAGGACCCCCTACTCCATCTATACAGTACATGTATATACAGGACCCCCTACTCCATCTATACAGTACATGTATATACAGGGCCCCCTACTCCATCTATACAGTACATGTATATACAGGGCCCCCTACTCCATCTATACAGTACATGTATATACAGGACCCCCTACTCCATCTATACAGTACATGTATATACAGGGCCCCCTACTACATCCATACAGTACATGTATATACAGGGCACAACAGGTATACCAAACTGTGACTGGGTAACACTGCCACACCAGACCTGACCAATACCGCCATACTGTGACTGGATAACACTGCCACACCAGACCTGACCAATACCGCCATACTGTGACTGGATAACACTGTCATACCAGACCTGACCAATACCGCCATACTGTGACTGGATAACACTGCCACACCAGACCTGACCAATACCGCCATACTGTGACTGGATAACACTGTCATATAAGACCTGACCAATACCGCCATACTGTGAATGGATAACACCGCCACACCAGACCTGACCAATACCGCTATACTGTGCTGGATAACACTGTCATACCAGACCTGACCAATACCGCCATACTGTGACTGGATAACACTGCCATACCAGACCTGACCAATACCGCCATACTGTGATTGGATAACACTGCCATACCAGACCTGACCAATACCGGCAAACTGTGACTGGGTAACACCGCCACACCAGACATGACCAATACCGCCATACTGTGACTGGATAACACCATTATATCAGACCTGACCAATACTGCCATACTGTGACTGGATAACACCGCTATACCAGACCTGACCAATACCACCATACCGTGACTGCATAACACCGCCACACCAGACCTGACCAATACAGCCATACTGTGACTGGATAACACCGCCATACCAGACATGACCAATACCGACACACTGTGACTGAATACCACTGCTATACGGGTAAATACAACCCTGCAGGTATACAGGACACTACAGGTATACAGGACCCCAAAACTATACACTACAGGTGCAAGGGACCTCCACAAAACTATATACTACAGGTATACAGGACCCCAAATTTTACACTTCAGGTATACAGGACCCCAAAACTATATACTACAGGTATACAGGACCCCAAACTATACACTACAGGTATACAGGACCCCAAAACTATACACTACAGGTATACAGGAACTCCACCAACTATATACTACAGGTATATAGGACCGCAAACTATACACTACAGGTATACAGGACCTCAAAACTATACACTACAGGTATACAGGACCTACACCAACTCTATAATACAGGTATACAGCACCTTCACCAACTCTATACTACAAGTATACAGGACCCCAAATATACTACAGGTATACAGGAACTCCACCAGCTATATACTACAGGTATATAGGACCCCAAACTATACACTACAGGTATACAGGATCTCCACCAACTCTATACTATAGTTATACAGGACCCTCAAACTATTTACTACAGGTATACAGGATCCCCGAACTATATACAACAGGTATACAAGACCTCCACCAATTATACACTACAGGTATCCAGGACCCTCAAACTATAAACTACAGGTATACAAGACCTCCACCAACTATACATTACAGGTATACAGCACCAACTATATACTACAGGTATAAAGGCCCCCTGAACTATACAGTACAGGTATACAGGACCTTCACCAACTGTACACTGCAGGTATACAGGACCTCCCTCAACTATACACTCCAGGTATACAGCCCCCCCAAATACACACTACAGGTATACAGGACCCCCCCCCCCCCAAACTATACACTATAGGTATACAGCCCCCCCAACTATGCAGTACAAATATGGGAGACCCCTAAAAACTATACATTGTGGGTATACAGAACCCCTCCAACTATGCACTACAGGTATATACTAATTCCACTGATTAACTCAGATGAAACAATACCTTTAGCTTGGCCTCCTGGGCACCTTAGAATAAATCTAATTAACACACTGATACTTTATACCCGGGCAGCGCCGGGTAAATTTTCTAGTATAATATTATATATATACATATATACATATATAGGCTCTATTCCCTATTAGTGCTGTTCTGGGGTCACTTACACACCCTGGGACCCTACACATCTTTGTATTTTGATCTCCCACAAAGCCTCCAGTGTAGACATAGGATCCTCCAACTACAACAGCTGTAAATACTACAACTCCCAGCATTTACTGACATCACACAGTCCTCAGGATATGATGGGAGTTGTAGTACATCTGAACGGGCAATCCTCTGATAATTGCTGGTGCTGTAAAGGGATTTATTAGTGGATCTTCAGGGCTGATGATTGTGACAGACTGCAGCCTCCAGAAGCCTCTACACAACCATCACTTATTAAAGGATTGTCCAATTAGAAACTACAACTTCCATCATAACGTGACAGTTTCATAAGTGTCGGGCATTCTGATTCTGTGAGTTGTAGTTCAATCCAGCATAGAATCGGGTCAGCATGTCGCTTCTCAACAGTTCTTCATATACAGTATGGGGGCTACCTGCAGGGGGGGAGTGTATACAGTATGGGGGCAACCTGCAAGAAGGGGGGGAGTTTATACAGTAAAGGGACTACCTGCAAGGGGGAGATGTATAGAGTATAGGGGCTACCTTCAAGTGGGGGGAGTGTATGGAGTACGTGGGCTACCCGCAGGGGTGGGGGGTGTGGACAGTATGGGGGCTACCTGCAGGGAGGGAGTGTTTACAGTATAGGAGTACCTGCAAAGGGGGGGGGGGGGGAGTGTATACAGTACGGGGGCTACCTGCAGGGGGGGGGGGGGCTGTATACAGTATTAGAAACTTTGAAACCTCATCTGTGTTGTCCTAACCAAGAATGAAAGGTAGTGCCTAAGAGGGCCAGATTATGATGATGTAGGATTGTGTATGCACTTATTATTATAAGCTGCAGGTTTTCTGCACACACACCTTACTTATGGTCTGCAGTTTTCCGGGGGGGGGGGGGGGGACCACAAACTGAACACTACAGGTTTACAGGACCCCAGAACTATACACTACAGGTATACAGGACCTCCACCAACTATACACTGTATATAATATTGCTAATGCTCTATATAACCAGGCTGTATATAACACTGCCGATGTTGTATATAACCAGGCTGTATATAACACTGCCAATGTTGCATATAACCAGGCTCAGCATAACACTACCAATGTTTTGCATATCCAGGCTGTATATAACACTGCCAATGTTGTATACAGGGTCCTGACCCAGCCAAATAAAACAACGCGTACCCGGCACTCCTCGTAACCAACACCCCCCCCCTGGCCCTGCAGCCGCTCACCTGTCCTGCCGCAGCCCTCCCGTCCCCCCGCAAATGCTCACTGCTGTCCCCGCTAATCGCGGCCCCCACTGACCCAGGGCACTTCCGACTTGCTGGAGGGCAATGACAGCTGCTGACTGACGGTGAGTGTTGGCGGCGGTACAAGACGGCTGGACAGATGAGCGGCTGCAGGGCAGCTGTCTGCCGCCCCCTGCAGGGGCGCAGAATCTGCCGCCTGAGGCGGAACACTCATTCCGTCATCAGTGATAGCCGGGGACCTGCCGGAACTCTCAGCAAGACCGCAGTATGTATAGGGCTCCGCAGAGACGATTCTCCCTCTACAAGTAAGATTTAATTAATCAGTTCGCAGAGCCCCGATGCCTCAGAAGCCTCAGGCTTCCGGTTTCTAGCTACGGAGATTGGCAATGAACAGGAGGAAGGGCAGGACGCGCGCCGGGCGCGCAGCCGTGCACTCTGCCCCCTCCCCTCTCTACCTTGCCACTGTCAAAAGATTATGACAGCGACAGGGGACAGCAGAGAGTGGGCAGACAAAGGGGACATTAACTATGGGATCATTATGATCCCAGAAGCTGATGTCAAATCATGACCTGGGCATTGAGGCATCAATGATCCCAGGTCGTGAAAGGGTTAAAGTTTTTAGTTTATTTCTAACCTACAATTTACATGAACAGTGCAGAACTGCCGGGGTTATATAGCGTATAAAGGGATATATAGGGCTCCTGGCGATTTTCCCTGAAAAAAAACAAGGGCAGAGATTTGCCTCCTGAGTGACCTTGGAACAAATCTAATTAACACACTGACACTTTATACCCAGGCAGCGCCGGGTACATTTTCTAGTATTGTATAAATTTATGTAAATTCGGATCATCAAAAACATCCCTCAATGGTGTCCTTAGCATCTTCTTGCTCTACCTATCCCTGTCTTCTGGGGTTAATGACGGTGGACTTCTGGGCATGCTGGACTATTCTGTAGATTTATACAATGGGTATTATGTATATATTTAGAATGTTTCTGCTCTTTTTCTGGCTTCTTGCTCTTTTATGAGCTCTCTGCTTTGTCGGCTCTCTTCCTGTAATGGGATTAATTAAATCTTACTTGTCCTACCCTTATGAATGCAGCTGCACTCACCTATTGCATTAACTGGTCAGCTTCTAAGCTTCATCACCATCCATTTTCATGTCAGTAAAACTAAGACATTTACAGTACTGTATTATTTTCAGAAGAAAATGCTTGAAACAATGCTTGAATTGCTTTTTATTAGATTGTAGTTTTAAAGCTAAGTATGACTCCTGCCACCTTAAGGCCCTATTACAACGAAACGATAATTGGCCTTATTCAGCCGATATCGTCCGTTAATCGTCTTGTGTAGATCGTAATCGTCGTCTGTAGCAAGGATTTGCTGCCGTCGTTCCGTGGATTAGGAGCAGTGGCAGCAGACCGCTGTTATTTTCTATGGGCTGCCCGACGTGTGTAAGAGCGCCAGCAACGAGAGGGGAACGAGGAGCAAGCGAGCGCTGACAGAGCTCATTTGCTCCTCAACATCGCCCTGTGTAATAGCGGCTTTACTCTTACAGATTTTTTTGCATACACAGAGGGGGGATTTATCATTATGCGCCGCTGGTGTACACTACGAAAAAGGGACAGATTCACCCCTTTTCCGTGGCGTACGCCAACCGCAACCCTGGCTCGCCTGACATCAGCCGTATCCCCGCTCAATAAGGTGGGGAGGAGGCGTGATTTATTAAAGTTTACACCTCGGAACAGGCATAAACCAGACAAAAGTCTATACCTGCTTCAGAACAGGTGTAGATTTTTGTGCAATACCTGCACCAGGCGCAGGGCCGGCTGGCTGTACTATGAGGCGTTCGCCTCTTAGTAAATCCAGATGGGGGAAAGCAGGTGGAGCTTTATTTAAAGTGACACTGTCACCCCCTTTGTGCATTCTGACATCTTTACACAGGTGTAAAGGGTAAACTTAGCGTTTTTCATACCTTATTTCATATCATACGTCATGGTGCTTGTTCAAGTAAAAAGTGTCCTTTTATCAACTGCAGATTGTATTAAGTGGGCATTAGCGCCACTTAGCCCCGCCCACAATGGCACCGTCGGCACCTCCCCCTTGACGCCCATACAAAAGTGTATGGACCCTCAAATTAATCACATTGAAAACTGTAGCCATGAATGGGCTTCCATTCTCCAGTGCAAAGAGCTGAGGTTGGGAACTGATATAAGGTGATAAGATATGGCATACAGTTGGTAATCCAGTTCATCCCTTTGTGAGACCACAGAGAGCAACATAGTTAGACCTGAGCTCAGACATGAGAGTATTCTAAGATTGTATTAACAACATGCAAAAATCTTATTATATACTGTAGATGCCCCTGTAAGACTTATCCTATAAAATTTCAATCTAAACATCATAAATATTTTACTTCCTACTAAATATATATATATATATATATATATATATATATATATATATTAAACTGAGTGCAACTTTATCTATCGTCCCACAGTTCTATGCATCTTGAGGTAAAAGACACGTGGAGGTACTGTATGTGCTGACCATTAATTTTACTGGGAGCTCCATGAGATTTTCCACTGAGTAGGAAGTAGGGAGATTGCATGACAAGGTATGGAAGAGAGGTATGGCATGTTTCATAAATTATAAATATGTCCAGTAAAGTAGCAAAATTATATTGATCTGTCAGTAAATGGGTCTATTGTCATCTATGAAGGGTATTCAGCAAAGATTAATGATGTTCAAATGACCAAATTACTAAAAGGACCTTTTTGTTACTTTCTAGCTAAAGTTTTGATGGTAAGTAGTAAATATAATATTTAGCCATACTTGCTACATGTAATGATGCTACTCAGGGTGGGTAACCAACACTAATAAAATAAGGTCTTATTCCCTAGTTAACACCTTCAGTAACACATACCCCCATACTTGTTAGCTCTCATGAGAGCCTCCTTCTATTGATATAGGCAGCACTGTGGGGCAGCTTATGTTATATTGCATCTTCATAGCTACAGACGGAGGCAGCCCATAGAGCTGCTATGGGACCAAAAGGAATAGTGGCCTATCTCAGGTAACCTATCCACCATTCCTTATGGCTGTATAATGCATTATAGGTGAGCCTTCCCCATGCACAACTGCAACAAGTAAAAGGGAATCTAGCACCACCAAGGTGTATAGTTACATAGAGATGGGGCCCCCTCTGGTAAAGCTAAACTACGAGACTACTATTTGACCCTATAAACTTAGTAAATATGTCCATGATAATCAAGCATACTTGGCTCGATTCTACAACCTGTGTTACAACTTGGACTACAAAAAATAATGTTAGGGAGAGGGTCAGCGGAGAGGCCTTAGTGTGTATACGCAGACTCATTGCCTAGTGGACAGTATACACCGAGGACGCAGATGCAGGATTTTACCACAATGAGCCACCTTTAGTTATCCTGATTGGCATACTACATTTATGTACTGTTATTTGTAGACATCACCTGTACCTGCACTTTACAAGGCTTATAAATAGGATATGCTATATGAGATGCTCATCACATCGAAAATAAAGAAGCCGCCTGCAATACTGACAACCTGTAACCAAGCAACACTGGCGGTGTGCACCACTGAACCCCCAACATCTACACCCCAATCTCTTTTATAATGTGAGAAGCACATTAGCATTATTTACCTTAACCCCAGGCGAATGGTTGGAGAAAAACTGAGCCTCTCGGAGACAGAATATATTACCCTGGCTATTGATGAACTACAAGTCCCAACATGGCAAGACAACAAGAGCACAACAGGTTGACTCCTTTTGCTCTAAATACTCTCCTAGTTCAGTCCTCTCTTCTTCCATCTCCTCTTCTTTACCATTACCCCCATCCTCCCCTCCTTACAATCTATAGGACCCTCTTGTAGCAGCTTCACATGAGGATCAGACAGTGGAAACTTAGAGGCAGTACGCCCCCTCCCTGTGAGAGAGCCACTGCCTGGATTTTCCCAGTCCCAGCTTTATGGGAGGCTGAGATCCATTGCTGCTTGATCTGCAGTGCATTCCTGTCTAGGAGCATGCAAAGGAAAACCTAAGGAGAAGAATCACATGTAAGAAGCAGGCACAAGTCCCTCATTGCTGGCAAAGACCAGTGCAATGCACCCCTCTACTGCCTGTAGGGGAATCATGTGAAATTTTTATAGGAACAGGTTAATTTCTTCCCTATACTGACTGCTAAGCGACAGCAAGCCTGTTCCATCTGACTGCATAGACTGGGGAGTGGGGGAAGCTGGATTCAGCATTGACTGCTAACTTTGCAGAAAGGAGAGAAGCCAAAGACTGGAAGACCCCTCATTCCTGAACCATAGAATCTAGAGGCAAGCTTCCCAGCTGAGGGTCCCTGGAAGGATGCTATCTGCAGCTCCTGTCATCATCCCCTGCAGTTCTTGGATTTTCTCTGAATCAGACACCAATGCTACTGTGCATGATCTTCAGACTGCATGGCAGAGCTGAGAGGTGAGCAATCTATTTTGTCTGCTGCTGCTGCTGCTGAGAATACATGTGTAGGGTACCTGTTCCCCCTAGCTGTGCACCCCCCTAATAGTCATAGATTGCAGAGATGCTCTATACAGCCTGACAGGATAATATCTTTTATTCTGGTCCTGGACAAATCATTGCATTAAAAAATGACGAGTAGGACTTCATTTTCTTGTGCTCTGGGGCAATGACTTCATTATTGTTTATACTGATGGTGCAGGTAGCTTGGGCAGTTTTTGGTAGGGATTGGCGGTATAGGGTATAAGTTTATTATAAACTAAATCTGTTTATCTTCAAGACAAGGAAAGAGCTAAGTATCTATTCTTGTGAAGGGGTCTCTAATGTATGTGCGTGTCCTTCACCATTCCTTTATCCACAGTGTCATTTAGCTCTCACATAAAAGGCAATTCAGTGTACAGGGCTTGAGTGGGTGTTCAGTGTTTTGCTATAGGACAACTCAAGTGTAGCGAAAATAAAATGCTGTATTTAAGATGAGCTGAATAATAAAAGGTATTATTAACCCATAAGTATTCAAAGGGTGGGGGGATGTTGGGTCTGTGGCGTAAACCTGCACTCAACAGGTTAAATGGAGTGTGGGGGGGTTGTAATTCTTTTAATCTGGGTTTTAATCCTTAAAGCGTGATAACCTTTAAATTAGATACAGTTGCTTTCAGTTCATGAGCCTGACAGGAAGCTGGTGACAGGTTTTTGTTCCCAATTACAAAGCCATCAGTTGGGTTCACTTAACCTCAATAAGAGATTTTAATGCCCCTATTGTTGCGACAAGTGCATTCCCCTGCTACACTGATTCATAAGCCCCCTGTAGTCTCTCTTCCTCCTTCCTGTAAACAAAACAGTCTCTATATTCCCCCCCCCCCCTGAAAAGAAAGGAGAAGAGGGTTGTCCTATAGTCTTCCGTTTTAGAGGTGGGTGTAGGAGACAGTAAGTACTGATGAGCACTATATGGCAGTGAAAGCTTTTCCAGCCTTACAGGGGTTAAACAGACGTGCTCTATCACATCCCTCCCCTTCTGGTTTTAGTGAAGTGGGCACCAAGGCACATGAAGTGATTTTTTTGGCCAAAGTGGATGCTGGCTTCTGCTGCTTCTGTTATTTGATGTTCCTAAAGGACCTTTCCAGAATTTTTGGTCTCTTGGTTTTATTATTGTACCCTATCCTGGTTTATTTCACTGGATGAAGGGATGATGCGGAACTCAGTTTTTCCTACCTGTTATGAATTTGTTGAGGTCATCTTTGTTGATGTGGATTTTGGAGTGTAAACGAAAAATATCCAAACCTTTGGTTCTCCTTGCAGATCTGTCCTACTCAATTTGGATCCAGAGAGGAGAAAGGACAGACGAGTGATCTGGATGATCCAAAGTAGATCACGATTATCGCTCTCAATCCTAGACAAGGAACAAAAAATATAAAAGCCAGGTCAGAAAACAACAAGGAATCAATTGCCTCACTGATCAAGAATGAGATGAAGACTTCTCGTTGAATCGGTAGGGTTTCTGTAACCACCAGGTTTAATATTGGCATGGGTTTTGAAAGGATCTGGTATCCACTGGATCACAGTTGATCCAAAAGGAGATCCCTGCAGTGGATTTTATAATTGGGATCCCATTGGAAAGGCTTGAATTTCTGAGGAAATAACACTGATAACTTTCCACCTTTACCTCCTACGTGTTCTCCACATTTGCCATGGGATTGGAAATTCCCTAAATCTGTTGGAAACCAGCTGTGTATTTTGTTTCCCGGCTTATATCCTACAATTGACATGTATGAAATGGAAAAGCAAGGATTATTCAGTGCTCTTTGTTACCTGATGCTCAATTCCCCTCTTCTGTTCACTGTACATGGTGAGTACCTAACACATTTTACTGGTACCTACTTGGGGCCCCTCCAGCTAGTGCCCTGCATGCCTGCATGTTTTGACTCCTGCACCTTTCTTTAAGGGACATTCAGTTTTACAGGTGCAGAATGCAATCCGTGCACCCTTATAGAAAGCAAACAATTTGAATTTCAAATGAGAGTTTTCCGAGCTGTAGAAGACAATATAACATCTGGACAGGAAGCCTGGGATATAATAGGCTAGAAATATGTATATGAGGGAAGGGGGGTTAGCATAGGATGTAAATGGTCACTGTGCAGGTAATCTAATGGGGGAGTGTGGGCATTATGTGCATTGGGTTTGCACAAACAAGTGGCCTGTTTCCAGTATGTCTTCCATTTCAACAATTGCTTTCGTATTGGTCTATGGGAAGGGGATAGGTCTGCACTAAGGTGAAGGGGCTGTCATCATCAGTTAAAGTAGCCAGAGATTGCTTTCCATGGAGAAGTGGACAGGGATGCTGAGTAATATTGTATTACTTTACTTTTTAATCCACTGGAGTCTCATTTAACAGACTGCTGTAGACCCCTGAGTAAAGCCAGATCAGATTAGAGCAGAACAGTCTGATCTTGTCTATTAATCTCTGCTGTTAACCACCCCCTGTAAATTCTATCTTCTGCTCTCAGCCACATTCACTGAAGTCCCCAAAGATGTGACTATAAGGGAGGGAGATGATATAGAGATGCCTTGTGCTTTTCGTGCCAGCGGTTCCTCATCATTCTCTTTGGAAATCCAGTGGTGGTACCTTAAAGAGGCGACCAGGGAAACGGCACTGGAATTAGCTATCACTGCTCCCGGGAGCAGGAACAAGGTAATGAGTACTCTCCATGTCAGCACTGCTAAATGTAATGTAATGTACAGTAAGAACACGGACACATGATTGACAAGACCCCCACATTCCTGCGACCACTCCTCATTATTGTTGTCCACAACCAATAGGAACTGGAGAAGTGAGCAATGAGTCATTTGGAAACAGAAGGGCATAGGGCTGCCATCATATGCTCAATGAGGTGCCACCAACTCATCAATGCACCCCCAAAACACAATACCCAAGATGCTCATGGTCCCTCCCAGCTTACATGCAGAATGTAGCTGTACATCTTCTCCGTCTGATCCCCCAGTCAGCCTCCCAGCCCTCCAATTAGTTATTTAAATAGAGGTAAATAGATATTGACAGGCAGAATTATTGAGCTAAATGTATGCAAAGAAAGGCAGCCGCAGGAACTGAATGCATTGAGCTGCCGCTTCGGCTGCCAAAAACCATTGCACAGGATGAGATGCTCTACTGAGCACCCACGCTTTAAATGGAGTATTTTCTATTTTGGAGCTAGAAGTCAATTGACCCCTTTTTAATATGGGGGCAGCACTGTGCTACTGCTATCATTTAAGTTTATATTATTTGGCCCAGGATCTAAGGAGGATCTGCTGTCCAAGTACAGAATCCATGCAGCTGCAAATGAAAGATCTACAGGCATAGGGGGAGGGAGGGGGTCTTTTTAACAAACTAATATTGTATTTATACCGAGGTACATAAGGGAATGTCTGGTTGTTAGTTTGGAAGGACTAGGAGGAGAGATGACACAAACAGGTGATACATAAAGGTGATATAGGATAACTGCACACTATTAAATAGACATTCATATTTAACTCTGCAAATAATCACTCCCCCCCCCTTCTCTTCTCTTTCTCTCCTATTATTTTTTGCCTCTCTCTCTCCTTTCCTCCATTTTCCTGTATCTCTGTCTTTCTTTCCTCTCCCCCTCTCTCTCTCCTTTCCTCCATTTCCTGTACCTCTGTCTTTCTTTCTTTCCTCTCCCTCCCCTCTCCTCTCCTCCTTTCGCAGGTGCTTTCTCTCTTTTTTCTCTCCACTTCCTTTCTCTGTTGCTCTCCTCTCTGTATGCTTTCCCCTCTCCCTATCGCTCCTCTCCTTTCTACGGTTCCTTTCTCTCTCCTCTTTTTTCCTCCTCTTCTGTCTTTCTTTCTTTCTTGTTTTCTCTCTCTTTCTCTTCTATGTCTGTCTTTATATCTCTCCATATCTCTCTTTGTGCTCTCTCTTTATCTCTTCTCCTTCTATCCTGTCATTCTTTCTTTCACCTAGCCAACTGCTACTCCGTAAGCGCCATTCAATATCGTTTATATAGATACCGTCTTATTTAGTTATTTCTTCCCGCCCCCCCCCAGTTCCTTTTATGTATTCTTTCTCCTATACCATATCAATTAATCATATTTAATTAAAATCTGTGTATTATCTATCTGCTAGTGTCCTATCTATCTATCTATCTATCTCGTAACTATCTATTTATCTATACATCTATTGTATCCTTGTATGTATCTATTTATCTATTATTTATTTCTATCTATCTATCTATCTATCATCTATCTGTCTACTAGTATCTATCTCCTATCTATCTATCTATCTATCTATCTATCTATCTATCTATCTATCTATCTATCTATCTATCTGTCTAGCTATCTATCTATCTATCTTTCTAATTATCTATCTATTTATCTATCTATTTATCTATCTATCTATCTATCTATCTATCTATCTATCTATCTATCTATCTATCTATCTGTCATATGTGCCATTAAGTTACCCTTCTATGTATCTATCTATTTATCTATTATTCATTTCTAAAATCTATCTATCTATCTATCTATCTATCTATCTATCTATCTATCTATCTATCTATCTATCTATCTATCATATACAGATGTAGCCAGGGTTAACTTGATCACAATGACGCATTTAACTCGACACTCTAATTGACTTACAGTATGTCTTGAATTTCTCTTTCTTATTTTCTTTCTTTCTTTTTTTTTCTTTTCTTAAAATTATCTATCCACCAACCTATTATCTATCTATCAATCTTTCTCAGAAATATGCCTATAATTCAATCTATCTTTCTATCTGTCTATGTGTCATCTATTTATTTCATGCCTGTCTATCTGACGGTCTGGCAGTCATCTCATATCTATCTTTTGTATGGCTATTATAATCGATCTATATCTCATATATATTTATTAATTTATGTATTTATTTTATATCTTTTTCATATTTAACATCTATCTATCTATCTATCTATCTATCTATCCTTGTAGTTCACCTGAGCTTAATCCATGTTCTAAATATCTACATGTTGACAATAAGAGGTGATGTAATGAGACCTGTACTTTACAGTAGATTTACACACAATATTTATATTTTTGACTCCTCACCGTTGTGTTAAATGTTTGTATGTTGTGTGGGAGGACAGCTCAGAGACTGCAGCAGAGATCTGCCATTTATCCGTGCTACTTGTATGTGTAAACACCATTGTGGCAGTCGTGCACACTGGGACGCAGCACCAGGCTCCTGCTTACAATATGGTGATTACTATTATGACAAGGCGGCCTCTTTATACACATACAGCACAGAGAGGACTTCTGGGTACCAGTTTCATTTCACTGGTTGCAGATTGGATCTTTTATACCAATCATAATTTAGCATGAGGTTAAAAACCAGGTAAGAATGGCGCCTGGTAACTAGAGAAAGTCAACTTTTCCATTATTTTAACATTATGTGTTATGGTGGGCAGAAAAGTGCCACGTAATAAAAATGGCCAAAGCATGAACACAACCACAGCCACTCGCAAACCATGATATTACAGCGCATCATAACATCAGTGTGAACTTACTTGTATTTGTCTTATTTTTCAGGTCATTGCAAATAAGGATGGGACAAAAATCAGTGTAAGTCACCAGAATGCTTTTTTATTTTCCACATTTTTGAAGAAATTACAATGGAGATATCGGTTAGGAAAGATTGCTCCAATACAGGAAAAGTGAAGCCACAAATACAGCCAAGCTGTGGCTCAAAATGGTGGGCAAAGAGAGTCAATTCCTGAATTGGTGACATGTTGGCTTTTTGGTTTGGTCATATGGCTGGTTTTGTAAGTAGGTTGTGTTTGTTCAAAATACAGAGTTGAATGTGTCATAGGTAATGGTAGGGCTGAAAGGGTGCCCAAATCACTCTACCACTCTGGTTTGGGTAAGATATTTAATACAGGACTAGGATGGAAAATAGAATATTTGCCCCAGAAAAAATAAATGTTTAGCAACTACATTTAAGATACTATAAGTAGGTAAGATTAACATAATAATAATATGCTTTGTGCCAAATGAAACACTCATCTCTGCTCTACCTGGCACTCATGGTGCAACTCTGTTTAGAGAACACATCTGGCAAGCTCTTCTCTGTGACATCTAAGCTGCAATAACACTAAAACGACCATAATGACCATGATGCAATTAATAATTATGTCTTTTGTAGCTATAGCAATTGTCAGTAGGCTTTAAATCCTCACGTCAGAACGGTCAGAGGTGACTGGACTGCCTTCCAGACAGTCACCCACAAGAAGTGAAAGTGACCTTTGACCTTTTAAGGCCTCAGAGAGCACATTTTTACACAATGCCTTGGTTACAAGCTGCAGTACAGTATTTTCCATTGTGATAGGGTCATAGCCGGGAGATCTGAAAGGTGCCATGTATACATGAAGCCTGTAAATGCAGTGAGTCTGGTGGGAAGCAGAGCGGCAGGTAAAAATTCTTACAGATGAGTCCTCCGCATCACTCACATCTCATAAATGTCACCGCCCTGAGAAGCGAAGAATGAGGGTTAGCTACCCCTGGAGATGGCAGCAACTGACTTTAATGGGAAATTCTGATTGAGTTAAAACCGGCTGCTAATGCCAGGCGCTGGACGTCACAACTGGTGAAGAGCATCTAAGCTGATAAAGGTGGCACAGCAACATCTCAGTATTCAGCTAAACACCATCCCCTTCTACCAAGTGGTGTTTTTGAATATCCGAGTAGAAAAGAGCACAGTTTGTGAACAAATACGATAGCCCATGATAGCTTATTATTATGATTCTCCTTATTTTAAAGAGACACTGATGGTAAAAATATATATATTTTTTTAAAATCTGTGAAAGCATGGTCAATGTGCCATAGGAAGAAAACGTACAGCAATGTTCTCTGCCTATTGATAGAAATTGCTCAATATTGTTCTAAAAAGGTACATTTCAGGTAGCTCACTGTGCTTTGACTGGCTGGCAGAAACTGCACTGACAACCGCTATTATTTTCTCACCTTCATGTTTTAGAAAAATTTTTAAAAATAATTCTTCCTCACCAATTTCAGTAACATCACCAATATAACTAGTGGGGGTCATCTGCTATTATTTTACTTTGATAACACATTTTTTAACTATCCTATGGTGTTTTACAATTTCAGCCCGTTTTTCTAGGGACATGTGTTGACATTAATACGTGCTAAAGGACAAGCTACATAAAAATGTATTGTGTCCTGAAGACCCAATCATATATATATATATATATATATATATATATATATATATATTTATTTATTTTTTTTTATTCATTCTTTCACTTCAGATCAATAGCTAGTTGAGCTTAAGTCACGGATATGTGAGGAGCAATCTATTGGCGTTGGGCCTGTAATAAAGGCCATTGACAAGTCCTTTATGTTTGGTCAGCTTAAGTCTCAACAGGTGAAAATTGGGAAGAAGCGAAAGACGGAGATTATAAAGCTAGATGAAGCAGCAATCATAGTCCCTCACAATAGAGGCCTTTATATTCCAGCAGGAGCAATCTGCAGCCCAAGGGAAATTATATGGGCCCTGTTAGGTTCTATTGCCTCTGTTGTCTTCATCATACCAAGATTTTAAGCCCTCCAACCCATTTAGGCCAAGCACAATTTTGTATATAACAAACTTGTGGGTGGGCTTCGTATTAATGCCCTAACCCTTTATATATGGACCTTGGCCAAAAAAAAGAGTGGTCTGTTGGCACCTCTAGTGGGGAGGGGGCACACAGAATGCAATGAAACAATCGATAAAGCCAAACTACAGTAAAGCCCATATATCCACTGCATATCCGATATATGTAAGGGCCCAATTGGAGATACAAAGCTTCTGAGGTTGTGCAGATTGGGACAATGTTTAGACTGCAAGAAACATGAAATAGTGAATGGAAGCATTGTTGTGTAGATTCAGGGACAGAAAACATGTACAGATTTAGTACATTACTAGCGGATCATCAACGCTGTAAACAGCCTAGACTTAGCAGATATATATTTACACATAAACTGTAGACATCCATACAGACAGCTCATAAACCATGGATTCACATGGCAGACTACTGAAATATTTAACAGATTATGAGGTAACCAGGATAATGTATGACATTGATGTGTGTTTTCAGTTAGTAACATTAAGAGTGATGCGTCTTTCAATATTAATTTTATTACACAGCCCCCAGCAAATCTTCCCATCCATATAATCGCTCCCCACCCCCGCAGAACATAAATTATCAATGTGCTCTGTATGTAAGAACAAGAAGAGCATGAAAAACAGACCAAAGGGTATATTACTAGAAACAAACATCATCTTCCACCTCCGTAATGACATGAGTAGGTGAATATATAATAGATACGAAAAAGATAGATAGATAGATAGATAGATAGATAGATAGCAGAAGTGTTACCTAAAGAGCCTAGGCCCCAATGCAAAATCTATAACAATCCCCCCAACTATAATGTTTCATTTATAGCACTGGCCACCTCAGTGCATCCCCTATAGCTACTCGATAGATAGATAGATAGATAGATAGATAGATAGATAGATAGATAGATAGAAAATAGATAGATAATATGAAATAGAAATATTATATTAAAGATAGATGGATCTAATAATTAATAGGGATCTGAACACCCAGACCATGACTGATCAAAACTTTGACATGTCTCTGTGACACTTCAAGTACCATGTCCAAACAGGAACTTCCCCACATAACACATGGACTTAGGATTAACTTGCTGATTTTTCTTCTGGTTGACGGCTAGCGTTTCTAGAGCCCTGCATGGCAGTCTGTACGAACTACATAATCTACAGAGATCTACAACATCTAATATACTTTGGGGGATTTCTTAAAGGGGTAGTTCACCAAAAATCATTTTCTTTCAAATTACTTGGTGCCAGAAAGTGCCAGAGATTTGTAATTTACTTCTATTTAAAACAATCTCAAGTCTTCCAGTACTTATCACTTGCTGTATGTCCTACAGGAAGTGGTGTATTCTCTCCAGTCTGGTGCATTGCTCTTTGCTGCCACCTCTGTCCGTATCAGGAACTGTCCAGAGAAGTAGCAAATCTTCATAGAAAACCTCAGATTGCCTCAGATTGGAAAGAATACCACTTCCTGCAGGACATACAGCAGCTGAAAAGTACTGAAAGACTTGAGATTTTTTTTTTTATAGAAGCAAATTACAAATCTCTGGCACCAGTTGAATTGAAATAATTTCTTTTTCGTGAACTACCCCTTTAAGATTGATGTATTTGTTTGCAGGTCCCACCTAAATCCCACCCCCATGTCCCCCACCTTACTTATTGCAAGGTGTACGCCTTTAGTAGACTATATTCTATTATAGTCTATGGCTGTGCCAAAATATTTACCCGCAAATGAGCCCCAAAAGTTGTTGTGCCCTTACAGAATGATTTAGGCAGGTTTTTAGCTTTTGGCTTTAAATAAGAATGTTTTATCCCTGTTGCATTGTTGTTTTATGCATATTGTTAAGCTGACTTATAGTGAAATTATTGTCCACTTGTCATTGCAGACTGTTCGTGTCCAAGGCAATGACATCTCCCATCGGCTGAGGCTCTCCAACGTCAGGAAGCAGGACGAGGGAGTGTATGAGTGCCGGGTGTCAGACTATGGAGACGATGAGACTCAGGAACACAAAGCCCAGGCAATGCTCCGGGTCATTTCACGTTATTCCCCACCTGACATGCAGGCAGCCGAGGCTGTATCCCACATCCAAAGCAGTGGGCCTCGGAGGAATAACCCTGGCAATAGAGCAACCCCAGAACCTGGAAACAAGCGCCCCAACCCTCCAGGAGAAAGCCTGGCCTCATCCCCAGCCACTGCAGCATCCTCCTCAGCTTCTCCTGCACCTGGGAAAGCAGCTATTCTGCGGCAGCAACATGGTTCTGGTGAGTTATTTGCTGGATTGCACTG
Source organism: Dendropsophus ebraccatus (assembly GCF_027789765.1). Taxonomy (NCBI): domain Eukaryota; kingdom Metazoa; phylum Chordata; class Amphibia; order Anura; family Hylidae; genus Dendropsophus; species Dendropsophus ebraccatus. The sequence goes on from NC_091457.1 coordinate 87,964,980, forward strand.
CCATCTGGTGGATACTGATGTGTACTGCTCAGCAACAAAAATTCAATTTGATTTGGGATAGTTCTCTATCAAAAAGATGAAAAAAATGTTACAAATATAAGAATCCTTTATTAAGCTTTAGGTCTACCAGAGGATAATATGTAATGAAGTAAACAGTATTGTGACTTTTATATTATTGCCATATTGTCATATTATTATCTTTAATGGAGTTCATAATATATCAGTTTATACTGTTGTTGATTTCTGTGGTGATCAGATTAACACGGTTGGCTACTTCCATGGTGAAAAGCTTGTTCTAATTCACTAGTTATACTTATGTTCACCACTTACAAGACTAGAGACACATGTCAGCTTTCATGCAAAAATAGTGCCATACCTGCCAGTAGATGGTGTCCGGTGCTGCAGCTCAGCTCTGTTAACATTAATAGGGATGAGCTGCAATACCACACACAATCTGTAGACAGGTGGGGCATTGTTTAATGTCTCCCTAATCCTGTACAATTCCTTTAAAGTTCCTGAATGCTGCAAATTGAGACCACTAACTCAATTGTAGAATCTCTAAATATCAGAATGTTATTTGGTTTTCTAAGATAGAGTAATAAGCTAAAAATTGTTCTTCTTATGATGATGATGATGATGATGATTAATAATAATAATAATAATAATAATAATAATAATAAAATTAATAGTTTCTTCTCAGAATTGCCTTTCCCTTCTGCTTCACAGGGCTGTGAGCTTAAATGCAGTCCCCCCAGTACTCGCTTTAGTTACCTTATTGACCACACTTATGCCAATCTATGATAAAACGATATCCCCTATGACCTAGCTCACTCTAATGTACAACCTAAAAGAAAAGGGGAAGGTAAACTACACAGTCAACTTTCCTCCCCACCAATGGTCCCTATAACCAGCATTAGGAAATCAAATGTGAAACATTAAAGGAGAAGTCCGGCGCTGCCATGATTTTTTGAGGGGGGTGAGCTTACTAACCACCACTGCTCACCTGTCCCCGTGCCTGTCCAGCGCTGGATAGCCACTCTGGGACCCCACTAGGCTCCGGGATCTTCTTCTAAGCGGATGTCACAACCCGTTTCAGACATTTTCCTCCAAGTCCTAATGTCATCGCAATTCTGGGGAAAATGCCTTCCACCGAGGGTCCTGGAGTTGGTGGGGCAGTGCTTCATGGGAATGGGGAGAGGTTAGTAGTGCTTGGTTATTTTTTTTGCCCCTGCCAGCGGAAAGTTGTTTTTTTTCAAATTGACGGACTTTACATTTAAGGGTACAGTATGTTGACACAGCCAACAAAAAAAGTAAGCGAGGGTTTAGGAATCTGCAGATCTCCACAGGAAAACCATGGCTTAAAAAAAGACTTCTCCCATTTGTCTTAATGGGAGATTGAAAACTGCCAGTAAAACAAGTAATGTCACTTTTGTCCACATGGTCCCACTTTAAAGATTCAATTGAAGAGAACCACAGTACAATCCCGCATACAGGTGATGTTATTGCCATTTGTACGGTCCTAAAGAAGATAGTTTTATAGGCCTCAATATATTTCTATGTTCTCTACACTGTAGTGAAGTAGACACCGCTATAGTCAGGTTTTCTCGCTTCTTTTACATGCTACTAGCAGAAATGCCATTATTATGTCTGCACCATGGCACGTAACACTACTGAATCATTACAGGAACCTGGAAATCAAGCAGCGTCCCTTGCTGGAGGTGGCATCCACTGCTAGACAGCCACCTAAAGTTAGTGGGCATTAAAAGCAGTCTGTGGGGGGCCCAATATGTGGTGGGTCACTGATATTTTGGGGTATGCAGAATGTGTAATTCTGTCATATGACTGGGCAAATAATGTTTACATGCACTACCCATGTAATACTTTTAAAAAAGCCCCTTATATCAGCATGCTGTATTAAATTCCATCATATAGTTCACATTTGTTACTATCATACAGATGGGGGGATTCATGTAACCAGGAATCAGGGCACAAGGCTACAAAATTACTTAAAGTGTCACTGCCGTTAAAATTTTTATTGCAGAAATCAATAGTCCAGGCGATTTTAAGAAACTTTGTAATTGGTTTTATTAGCTGAAAAATTAATTTTTATCATGAAAAAGCAGTTTGAAGCTCTCCCCCCTGTCTTCATGGTTTTCCTATGGAGAGGGAAAATAAAGGCAGCAAAACAGGACAACAAAGAGTTAATTCACATTCACATCATAGGCTCTCTCCTCTCACAGTCATCAGGGACCTCTCTGACCTCTAATTAGGGCTCTGAATAGCTCCCCTACTGAGCAATCCTTTGTTCTTGGCTCTCAGCTGCAGGATAATCTCACTCCTTCCCCCTCCCCCCTTCCCTCTTCATAGACCAGACAGATCCGACTGATGAAAAAACAGTCGAGACTTCCTGATTCTGAGGAGTGGATGACAGAAAGGAGAGGAGGGGGGGACCTGGGAAAAGGCTTTTTACATGCAGATAATGGCATATTTGGCTAATAAACCCAATTACAACGTTTCTTAAAATCGCCTGGACTATGGATTTCTGCAAAAAAAAAATTTACGACAGTGACACTTTAAAAGAACTTAATTTTTTAAACTAAGCACAGATCAAATTGTGGTTTTGTTTCATATGTGTTCAGAATGCATTGGTGGAAGTCTCGCCCCTTCTCTCCCAGTAGCCACAAAATGTTGCAAATAATCCCGGCAACATTGTATGGCTATTGGGGAAGAAATGAGGGCTTGGTTTCCACTGCAACTCCAACACACACGTGAAAGCACAGCCTAATGGCCCCTTGTAATCTTATATAAACTTTCTGTTTGTAAGACTCATTAATAAGTAAAGTAGTTTATTTTTTCTGGAATTTCCCTTTAAGAGACAGTTCAGTAAAGTAGCAGCAAGGAGTATGTTGTAGGCTCTTGGATCAAAACTCTGCCAGTAGGGATCAGATGACCCAAGCTCAAAGCATGTGCCGAAAAAGCCATTTTTTGTCTATTTGAATTTTAAATATCCAGTAATGTAATGAAACTCTTGGCCCTTGAGGCCCCGGCTGCAATACAAAGTGCAGCCAGGCACTATTGAAATTAATAATTAATAGCACAAACAGTGTGGTTAGTCGATCTGCTCTCCTCGGGAGTCCCAACAGCCGGAGGTGATGAGATGAAAGCACCACTGGCTCTGGCGTCTTTTCAATGAGACCAGCCTGCTGCTGCCTGGACTGAGATCCCTAGATATCACTAGTGAAAAATGATATTGAGAACTGAGGTTTAAAGGGGAAGCTCACATTCATGGATTTTCCAAATACATGTAAATGGAAGTGTGCAGTTTTTGGACCAATGGGGTCTAATATTAACAGCTGGTTTAAAACTACAACTCTCAGCATGCACTGAAATTAGATGGAATTTTATCCATAAGGACTTGATTTAGAAAAGGTAATATTAAAGGAAAATTATTATGAAAAAAAATCACAGGCAGGCAGGGGGTTCAAGAACATAATAAAGAATGTATACTTACCCCTCCCTGGACCCCCGTTGCAGCAATTTTACCACTCTCAGACAGATGTCATTTTTATCCAGCTTACTAGTATGCCACAGCCCTGGCTCCTGCTGCTGCAATGTCATGGCCCCGCTGATGGATTGCCTGGTCCGCCAGTGAGTGACTGCAACAGTGTGCCGTTCCAGTCAATGATTGGCTAAGAGGTCATTCCATCAGCCAGGTACAGGCAGTTGCAGTAGCAGAAGCTGCAGGAAGCTGGCAACTATCAGAGATCAGGAAGGCAGCGCTGCAGGGATGGCAAGGGGATGGGCAAGTATACTTTCTTTATTCTATTCCCGCATCCCTCACACCGGCTTTTGATTTTTTATTTTTTTTTGTGGGACTTCTTTAGCTTCTCTCAGCTTGCCCTAAAAGTAAATTTAACACAGTATTAGTTTAAGACTACTGATATCCAGCTGTCCAAGGGTCTAGTTCTCTACTCTTTAGCTGTTGCAAAACTGTAGCTCCCAACATAGCCTGAAAGGAGAGGGAGTTTGCTTCCTTAGGATCTTGTTTTAGACTAATAGTCTCCAACTTGTGGTTCTCCAACTTATATAAAACTACAGCTGATAATATGCCCTTGCAGATAGGAAATTGTGGCATATGTCCCTATACAACTTGCTATTCAGGAGCCTTTGAAAGCTGAGTGACTACATTTGTGGAATCAGTACTAAAAGCCAGGAATGTGATTATTCAGCTTTCCCAGAAACAGATATAACTATATATTGCTAGAAGGGCACACACTAATGGAGTGACTCACACAAGGTCAGCAGAACTTGGCACCAGAATAAAACTTGTCTGCTACAAGAGTCTAATGATCCCAGAAACGCATCTCCACTTGGAGGGAATCTATTTATCAAAATGGTAAGAGCATCCAGAGAGGGACTGTGTTAATTCTGCAATCATTTACATGCAATCTTCTTATATAAAGTATGTGCTGCGTGACCTCAAGTCTGATGTACTGCTCAGAAGAGCACTGAACGCAATGGGTTTTAATCACTGTTTGTCTAAGCTCCTTGTAGCGTTCATTCTTCATCTTCTCATTGTCCCTTTCACATTGATGTGAGCGGTGACAGGACAACCTGTAGCCGGTCATAATGTGGGAATTCTTATAGCGATATAGGAGGAGAGTTCTGATTTTTGTAGTAGGTTAAATGGCTCCCTATATCAGCACAGGGTTTTGATGAGAAGAGATTTATGTGACAGGTGCAGTTGTATGATGTCAGGAAAAGAATAAACACAGAAGGGAGGATGCAGACTAAATAAAAACATCAGCCGTTGTGCTGACCTAACATAACTGCAGGGTCAGACTACACACTGTCTGAATGTAGTCTGTAACCATGGAGACATATATGGTGTTAGTGGCATTGGAACAATGCAGGTTGCATAATAGTGACATTGTAAGGGTATTTCCCTACTAAATAAAAATGACAGCTGCCTGGAAAAACTGACTTGTTTTTCCAGGCGGCTTTAATTTTAGCGCTTATATAGTGCATTACTGCAGTGTTTCATACAGTATATAGTGCATTACTGCAGTGTGTCATATAGAATATAGTGTATCACTGCAGTGTGTCTCCCACAGTATATAGTGTATCATTGTGGTGTGTCATAAGGGATACACTGTGGTACTGCAGTGTGTCATACAAGATAAAGTGTGTTACTGCAGTCTGTCCTACAGTATGATAATGATAGTGTTTCATACAGGATACAGGGTGTTACTGCAGTGTGTCATACAGGATATAGAGTATATCTGCAGCATGTCATACATGATATAGTGTATTACTGATGTGTATCATACAGGATATAGAGTATATCTGCAGCATGTCATACATGATATAGTGTATTACTGATGTGTATCATACAGGATATAGAGTATATCTGCAGCATGTCATACAGGATATATTGTATTACTGCAGTGTGTCATACAGGATATAGAGTATATCTGCAGCATGTCATACAGGATATAGTGTATTACTGATGTGTATCATACAGGATATAGTGTATCACTGCAGTGTGTCATACAGTATATAGTGTATTACTGCTGTGTATCATACAGGATATAGAGTATATTTGCAGCATGTCATACAGGATATAGTGTATTACTGCTGTGTATCATACAGGATATAGAGTATATCTGCAGCATGTAATACAGGATCTAGTGAATTACTGATGTGTATCATACAGGATATACAATATATCTGCAGCACGTCATACAGGATATAGTGTATTACTGATGTGTATCATACAGGATATAGAGTATATCTGCAGCATGTCATACAGGATATAGTGTATTACTGCTGTGTATCATACAGGATATAGAGTATATCTGCAGCATGTCATACAGGATATAGTGCATTACTGCTGTGTATCATACAGGATATAGTGTATTACTGCTGTGTATCATACAGGATATAGTGTACCACTGCAGTGTGTCATACAGGACATAGTGTATTACTGCAGTGTATGATACAGGATATGGTGTGTTACTGCAGTGTGTCACACAGTATATAGTGTGGTACTGCTGCGTGTCATACAGGTTATAGTGTAATACTGCAATGTGTCACACAGTATATAGTGTGGTACTGCAGTGTGTCATACAGGATATAGTGTATTACTGCAGTGTGTCACACATTATATAGTGTGGTACTGCTGCGTGTCATACAGGATATAGTGTATTACTGTAGTGTGTCACACAGTATATAGTGTGGTACTGCAGCGTGTCATACAGGATATAGTGTATTACTGCAGTGTGTCACACAGTATATAGTGTGGTACTGCAGTGTATCATACAGGATATAGTGTATTACTGCAGCGTGTCATACAGGATATAGTGTATCAATGCTGTTTATTATACTGTATATTGTGTATTACTGCAGTGTGTCATACAGGATATAGTGTATCAATGCTGTTTATCATACTGTATATTGTGTATTACTGCAGTGTGTCATACAGGATATAGTGTACCACTGCAGTGTGTCATACAGGATATAGTGTATCACTGCAGTGTGTCATACAGGATATAGTGTACCACTGCAGTGTGTCATACAGGATAAAGTGTATCACTGCAGTGTGTCATACAGGATATAGTGTATCACTGCAGTGTGTCATACAGGACATAGTGTATTACTGCAGTGTATGATACAGTATATAGTGTGGTACTGCAGTGTGTCATACAGGATAAAGTGTATCACTGCAGTGTGTCACACAGGATATAGTGTACCACTGCAGTGTGTCATACAGGATATAGTGTATCACTGCAGTGTGTCATACAGGATATAGTGTACCACTGCAGTGTATCATACAGGATATAGTGTATCACTGCAGTGTGTCATACAGGATATAGTGTATCACTGCAGTGTGTCATACAGGATATAGAGCATATCTGCAGCATTTGATACAGGATATAGTGTATTAATGCAGTGTGTCATATGGGATACAGTGTCATAAAGGATGCAGTGTATTACCACAGAATGCCATACAAGATACAGCGTACCACTGTAGTGTGTAATACATTATATTACTACTGTTTGTCCAACAGCAGGGTTTCTTATCTCCAGCCATCAAGTACTCCCAACAGTCCATGTTCTGAAGCGTTACAGGTGATATAATTGTAGTGCATCAAGTATCACCTACAGAAGGTACCATGTTAGCACAGTATATGTTTTCTTCCGGTATTCCTCTGCAGACCTGGACCCTTCCCCAGCTGTTTGGTTAGGTTGGTGTGCCACTGCTGTCTATTGATTCATATAGTTCTCTTGTGTGAGAGGGGAGACAGAGGCGAGGTAATAGTGGAGTTATAATGGATAGCTGCTGATTCTGTATCCTTGTGAGAAGATAGGGTGATGGATGGCAGGAGGAAGACTGAATGTTGAGGTGCTTAAGATTCCTATGAAGGTAGCCAAGGTTCTGGACTGAGGAAGGGGCACTTTAAAAGATAGAAGCAAACCTCTCAAAATGTTTGGGTTCAGCAAATGCTCAGCGTCTGACTCGCCTCAGCTGCAGAAGTTTAATGCCGCCCTAGGGAGTCCTGAAAAACATGGACACAGCCACAGGCTGTTATCCTGGCAGCCCTATGGTGGCATCCAACCTCTACAGCCACGGGGAATCAAATACTGAGCGTTCAGGTTCGCATAATGTTGCTGAACCCAAACATTTTAACAGAAAAACTAAAGAGAATGTCAGGAAGTTGTGGTCAGAGCAGTGATACATCAATGGGGAGGTAAAAGGTCACCGTTGATAATGGTGGTGATGTCCATTGAGAGGGAGAGTAGATGCAGATAAAATGTACTTCAAAGAAAGTAAAGGCGAGAGTAGGGAGAGATGGAATTGGCATGAAATAACCATTATCTGACAGCAGCAGGCCAACACCACCATTAGAAAGGTGTAAGAAAATGGAAGGCCACCCTAGAAAAGTACATTGGTGGATACTGTGTCAGAAGGTGTCAGCCATCTTTCAGTTAGGCTTAGAAAGAGTAGGTTGTGGTCAATAAAAAGTTTATGGATATTTATTCTAGGCAGAGCGTGCGTTCCAAAGTGTGCCAAAGAAAAGGACAGGGGGAGCCCGGAATGGAAAGGAGCAGAGACAGGGATGGTAGATGTGAGGGTGTGAGGTGGTTGGGAGGGTTTGGGAAGAAAGGTTTTGATGTATGGAAAGAGGATGAGAGGAATCAAATTGTTGGGTAAGAGGGATGGAGAGATAAATAGATTGTAGCTTGGTGTAGGTTCTGGGGGAAGCTATATAGGTGGTCAGAGTGAACATTTTAGATTCTGTGAAGGGGCAAACAAGAGTATGTACAGTATGGAATTAAAGTGTAACTATCATTTGTAATAACTTTTTTAACATGTCATAGCGAGATGTCAGAAGTGTGTATGTGTGGCGGTCCAGGTGCTGAGACCCCCGTCGATCATTAGAATGAAAAGGTAGAAGGGCTCAGCAGCGCTCTGCCCCTTCATTTCCGCAATAACTGCAGTCTAATGAATTATAATGTAGCCTATGAAACTTCCAGATGGAAGTTCAATAGGCTCCCATTATAATTCCATAGATTGCTTGTATTAGCAGCCTACATAATTCATCTCCATATAGCGGAGATGAAGCGACTCGAGGAGGGGTCTCAGCACCCAGAGCCCCATTAATACGCACGTATGACGTGTCATAATGACTATGTCATAAGTTTTTACAAATAATACTTACACTTTGAGGCTGGGTTCACACTACGTATATTTCAGTCAATATTGTGGTCCTCATTGCAACCAAAACCAGGAGTGGATTAAAAACACAGAAAGGATCTGTTCACACAATGTTGAAATTGAGTGGATGGCCGCCATTTAATGGCAAATATTTGCTGTTATTTTAAAACAACGGCTGTTGTATTGAAATAATGGCCGTTATTTACTGTTATATGGCGGCCATCCACTCAATTTCAACATTGTGTGAACACATGCTTTCTGTGTTTTTAATCCACTCCTGGTTTTGGTTGCAATATGAGGACCACAATACTGACTGAAATATACGTAGTGTGAACGCAGCCTAAAGTGTAACTACCATTAAAAAGAACTTCTGGCATATTATAGCGACATGTCACAAGTGTATATCTGTCAGTGTCCGGCTGCTTAAACCCCGCCGATAGCTAGAATGAAGGGGCTCCCTTCATCTCTGCCATGCCACAGAACGGCCGCTGTCTGAGATGTTAACGTGGATGAAACTGCAGTATTGGCCGGGTGAACATCACTTCATCTTAAAGAGGTTATCCAGAGCTACACAAAAATGGCCACTTTCTTCCAGAGACAGACCCTCTCTTGTCTCTAGTTTGGCTGGGGTTATGTAACTCATTTCCATTGAAGTGAATGGAGCTTAATTGCAAACCACACCTGAACTGGAGACAAGAGTCATGCTGTCTCTGTCAGAATGCGGTCTCATTTTTGTAGCACTGGATAAGCCCTTTAATTAGAATGCGGGCACATTCAGGTGTGCCCACACTCCAATTAGTCTTAGCATACAATGTAAAGTATGTCTGAGAGTAATAGGGCCATAAGATGCAGGTGTATTACCTCAATATGTCATATAGGATATAGCATGCCACCACAGTTTGTCATATATCACACAGTGTATTATTGCAGTTTGTCATCCTGAATTCTGTGTATTACAGTAGTATATTGTACAGCATGCAGTGTATTAATGCAGTATGTGACATTTCATATTCCAGGTGCCCTTCAGCACAAAAGCAACCTGGATATCAGTAAGCAGGCCATAGTGTCAGTATTTCTTCTTGAAATGATGGATTTGATGCCATTTTCCCAGGGGCTAAAACCAATGCAAAGACGTATTCCCCATACTCAGAATAAGTACAGATCTATCAAGGGTAAATACAAGTCCTATTGCCTCGGATAGAATATGTTCTATATTTAGCAGATGTTATAATCATTATTAATGTCTTACCTTCGAAGTGGAAGTTGTATGTTCAATCTGCTATAGGTTGGGTCAATAGCTACTAATTCTAGGTTTGCAGAATATGGAGGGTGAATATATGGGGGTATATATAATTTTCTGTGACGTGGGATATTAATAAAGGTGACATTGGGAAAGCTAGTGTTATGAGAATCCAACAGCTGTCATTGGATCGCCAATATCAATGTGTGAACTGAATTGAAAGGGTTAATAAAGTTTAAAGACCCTTACTTCATATTGGGGGACCTCACTGATTGTGAAGTCGTTCACATCTTAGGGCCCCCTCACGTCCTGTCAGCTGTTTTTGGTGAGGGAATCCAATGTGCGCTTGCATTTCTGCAGGAATCCCGGCACCTTCTCTGCCCTGTGGACATCCATATCCAGTCACTACTGATGAAGCTTATGTTAAAGCAGATCTGTAGTTCATGTAACAACAGCACAAAGGTTTGACAATGAGGAACAGCAGTATTGAAGGTTAGGAAATGTAACTTATCATCTAGGAAAATAATGTTTTGCAGTACAATAGTGATGGCTGTGTGTAGTGATCTCTAAGTAAAGCAATTGGAATAACATGACCTGTTAAGGGCAGGGCTGTCATTCACATTGCTGTTCTTCCCAGTGACCTACAACTGCTTCAGGTGTCTAAGCATGTTATTAAGGCATGGTCTGAGAATACCCTGGGGACCTGATAAGGTGGCCTTCACCATGGTCAATGAACCTAAAGATTAACTCCACCTGAGTAGTACAGTAGTAGATGTTTGGAACAAACTTCCAGCAGGTGGCTGGATAAGGCTAAAAAAAGACATACGCTTATCCAGTGTAACCTATTACCCTATAATGTTGATCCAAAGGAAGGCAAAAACCTTATGAGATAGAAGACAATTTAAAGAGAAAAAATCCTTCCTGTTAACTTTCTTCCATATTCTGATAAATAAATCTCTAGATCAACAACCATAGTTCAGAAATAATTGACTAGAACTTATAATACTACTAGGGCCACATTACATGGGGTGATAATAGGCAAATTAGGTCAACATCGAGTTTGACATCGAGTAATAGGACTAGAGATCAGCTGATGCATGAGCAAATGCTTGTTTGTTGACTGCTCTGACAATTTTGACCTGCTGAGAAATTATCTATCTTTATAGTCTATTTCGGGCTTTGGCTTCAATATTTGCAATAGAAAATCTGTGTAAACACACCCATAAGGCCCTATTACACACACAGATTTATCTGACAGATCATTGAAGCCAAAGTCAGGTACAGATTATAAACAAAGAGTGGGTCATAAAGCAAAGACTGGGATGTATCCTTTTTTCAAATCCATTCCTGGCTTTGGCTTTACAAATCTGTCAGATAATCTGTGTGTAATAGGGCCTTTAGGCTGTGTAGAGCACCCCCCCCCCCCTCCTCCAATCTCTTATTTGTCCTTCAGGTTTGTGTTATCTTGGAATACCCCTTTAAATTCCAGGTGCTGTAGGACAGTGGAAGGATTAATGATTGAACTCCTTGTGGTCTAGAGCAGTCAAAGGGTTAAAGGGGTATCCTGCCTCCACTGATTGGCTGAGCAGGCATTTCCTGCAGAATTTAAATGTTGCAAAAGGCAAGCAGCGTGGACAAGCAGCCATCAGTATGGCAGCTGCGGGGAATTGGGGTAGATGAGTATGCATTATTTGTATTTGTCATTTTGAAAGCTACCACTACGTGCAGTCACTCCACACATTACACTAGGCTCTCCACTCATCATTTTTATATCGACCAAAACCTTCACATACCTCCCTATGATGGCTCCATTGCTGGATGTCACCCAGCTTTTCCAGGACTAGAAATAACTAAATTATATTGCAGAGCAACCATAGGACTAGTAGTGGTGATTTTAAGAGAAACCCAATCACATTACTCCTTTACTTATGGAGTCATTGGCTTCACAAGACATAATAGTCAGAGAAGGCATGACTAACAACAGATGTAATGCCTCCCTGGATTGTAGTCAGCTATCTCTAAACTCTACCAGCAGAGAAATCTGGCAGGATGCTGAGCCACTATTTAATATTCACTGCACTCTCTGCAGGGGCACAGGGGGGCAGATAATTTTCTGATATTTTATTAATTTGCCCATCAAGTAAACAAAAAGAAAAGGATTATGCTGATTTCAAGGGCAGACATGATTTGAAGCGTGTCAGACATATTTAGTCTCCAGCTCCCAGAGACAAGTTACTGGCTGATTTCAGGAAAACTGCTGGTCTTTCCGCTTTACCATTAGGGAGCAGCACAAACTGATTTCTGCTGATTGTCCATTTACAAACAAGTGGTTTATTACTGGGAAACAATCTGTTTATTGGTTGTGTCACATGGTTATAATGGCAGCAAATCTACTGTATATGATTTATCATGTCTCATGCTGGTATATTGTGGGCTTCTACTAGTGTTTTTAAATATATACTGTATGCACAGCTGCCATAGCATAGGCATCAGCTTATAAACAGTAATATGAACCTTACTAATGTAACCTGGGAATCTTCAGGTGTACAAGATTATACGTACAGCTGATAAGTTATACACCTTCTTATACATAGTTATATAGAGTCAACAAAATCTTCCAGGTGGCAGTAATGTAAGTTACACCTATATTTTTAGCACCTCCCCTGATTTCCGTCAGAGTGCTTTTTAAAACCAGACTGTCAGGTTAGGGAGCAGGTCACAGCTGGACAGCACTGAAACAGAGAGATGAGGGATGCCTGGCTTCTCTTTATCACTTTTGAAGCTCACTCTTTTGCTTGTTTCTATTGGATGATCATAATATGCAGTACTTACAGGGACTGTCCAGCAAGATACAATTTTAAGAAAGCAGACAGGTTAAAAATAAATAACTTACCAAAAATTAAAAAAACAATACACACCTCAATGATCCACCACTGCTGCCGTTCAGATGATGTCTGGGTCATCACCGGTCTCCACTTCCTGGTCCCTGTCTTGAAACAAGTCAATGTCCACTCAGCTAATGATGGCTGAGGCAAGTCAGTGACTGGCTGAGCCAACATTTCATTGTGAACAGGGATCAGGCAGTGGAAATCACCAGTGACCAAGGCACTGTCAATATAGCAGTAACAGGGGAACAGGTGAACAGTTAGAGTACTGCCCCCCCCCCCCCTCTCCTTTTTATCTTGACCTGTTATAGTTATTTATTTATTTTTAGGGGGAGGGGCTTTACTGGCTGCATTCCGATGACTACTGTTTGTCACACTACTACTACTGTTTGTCACACATTTTAAATTTCCTACAACAACAAATATTGGCCTAAAGACTGATAGCTAATCATAGTGATTTCATCTTGTATTATTTATCAATTACTAGAAAATGTACCCGGCGCTGCCAGTGTGTTAATTAGATTTGTTCTAAGGTGCCCAGGAGGCCAATCTAAAGGTATTGTTTCATCTGAGTTAATCAGTGGAATTAGTGTATACCTGTAGTGCATAGTTAAAGGGGTTCTGTATATCTACAGTGTATAGTTTTTAGGGGTCCCGCATATCTTTAGTGCACAGTTAGGGGGTGGGGGGCTGTATACCTATAGTGTATAGTTGGGGGGTCCTGTATACCCGTAGTGTGTAGTTGGGGGGGGCTGTATACCTGTAGTGTATAGTTGAGGGAGATCCTGTATACAAGTAGTGTATAGTTGGGGGGGGCTGTATACCTGTACTGTATAGTTTGGGGGTCTTGTATACCTGTAGTATATAGTTGGTGCTGTATACCTGTAGTGTATAGTTGGTGAAGGTCTTGTATACCTGTAGTATATAGTTCGGGGGTCTTGTATACCTGTAGTGTATGGTTTGAGGGTTCTGTATACCTGTGGTACACAGTTGATGGAGGTCCTGTATACATGTAGTGCAAAGTTTGGGGGTCCTGTATACCTGTAGTATAGAGTTGGTAAAAGTGCTTTATACCTGTAGTATATAGTTGGTGGAGTTCCTGTATACCTGTAGTGTACAGTTTTAGGGTCCTGTATACTTGTAGTGTATAGTTTGGGGTCCTGTATACCTGTAGTATAGAGTTGGTTGGGGTGCTGTATACCTGTATTATAGAGTTGGTGGAGGTCCTGTATACCTGTAGTGTATAGTTTTGGGTTCCTGTAAACCTGTAGTGTACAGTTTGGGGTCCTGTATACCTGTAGTATATAGTTGGTGGAGGTCCTTTATATCTGTAGTGTAAAGTTTGGGGGTCCCGTATACCTGTAGTATAGAGTTGGAGGAGGTCCTATATACCTGTAGTGTATAGTTTGGGGTCCTATATACCTGTAGTATATAGTTGGTGGAGTTCCTGTATACCTGTAGTGTATAGTTTTGGGGTCCTGTATACCTGTAGTATAGAATTGGTGGGGGTGCTGTATACCTGTATTATAGAGTTGGTGGAGGTCCTGTATACCTGTAGTGTATAGTTTTGGGTTCCTGTAAACCTGTAGTGTATAGTTTGGGGTCCTGTATACCTGTAGTGTAAAGTTTGGGGTCCTGTATACCTGTAGTATATAGTTGGTAGAGGTCCTGTGCACCTGTAATGTATAGTTTTGGGGTCCTGTATACCTCTAGTGTCCTGTGTACCTGCAGGGTCGTATTTACCATTAGGCACCCATGGTCTGATGCCTAGGGTAGCACCTTGCAAAGAAGCAGTACCCTCCCTTTCTTGTCAGAAAATCTGGTGTCTTTTTGAGGGGGGGTATGGCGGTATTGGTAAGGTCTGATATGGCGGTGTTATCCAGTAACAGTGTGGCGGTATTGGTCAGGTCTGGTGTAGCGGTGTTATCCAGTCACAGTATGGCGGTATTGGTCAGGTCTGGTGTGGCGGTGTTATCCAGTCACAGTATGGTGGTATTGGTCAGGTCTGGTATGGCATTGTTATCCAGTCACAGTATGGCGGTATTGGTCAGTTCTGGTATGGCGGTGTTATCCAGTCACAGTATGGTGGTATTGGTCAGGTCTGGTATGGCCGTGTTAACCAGTCACAGTATGGTGGTATTGGTCAGGTCTGGTATGACGGTATTGGTCAGGTCTGATATGGCGGTATTGGTCAGGTCTGATATGGTGGTGTTAAATGTGACCTCTGGAGCTATTACCTACCAATCTATCATGATGCTAATTAGTGAGTGAAGATGGGGCGTCCTCAGGTTTAGTGCTTAGGGCAGCAGCAGCTGGTAATACTGCCCTGTATACATGTACTGTATAGATGGAGTAGGGGGTCCTGTATACCTGTACTGTATAGATCGAGTAGGGGGTCTACCAGTTATTTCTGTGGATTTGTTGTGAGGCAGCTGCCCTAGCAACCATTTACATTCCAGCTCCCTATGAAAATGAAAGTAGTAATCCTATTGGTTGCTAAGGCTCCCAACTGCCATTTCCTCTGGGCAGCTGCAGCTAATTATATCACCTGTGTGTGCAGTGTGGAGATTTTCC
This sequence comes from Dendropsophus ebraccatus, assembly GCF_027789765.1. Classification (NCBI taxonomy): domain Eukaryota; kingdom Metazoa; phylum Chordata; class Amphibia; order Anura; family Hylidae; genus Dendropsophus; species Dendropsophus ebraccatus. The sequence goes on from NC_091457.1 coordinate 87,980,398, forward strand.
CAGTCATTTATTTCTATGGGGCGCCGCTCTTCCCCCTCCCCTCCTGTACATCTGGCGGGGAGGGGACCTTCACTCTAACCTTCCCGGGCACCCAATGTATCTGTGTGCCAAATTTGGGGTCAAACGGTTCAGGCATTTGGAAGTCTATAGACAGACAGACAGACAGACTTTCATTTTTATTATATAGATTCCTGCTGCACAACATAAATTATGGCTGTGAGCAGATGCCGTACTATTCACCTCTGTCCTTCCTAGTGGAACATGGGTGGAAGCTGACCTGGCCTGAGTGCATTCTGGTTAATGCCCAGGATTTTCTGGAGTGAATTCTACCAGCACTTTAATGGTTAACCCCTTGCTTTGCCAGTGTTTAACAGCTCTATCCTCCTGTCTAGGTTTTTGTCTGTCTTCCCCAATCACCTCTGATACCGGGACTTTGTTTCTTTTAAAACTCAGTCATTCTCTATACCTGATATAGTGTATACCTTGTGTGTCTATACTGGCTTCCTACCCTGTGATATCTATCCTGTCTTATTGGTTTCCTGACTTTGGCTTATGTCCCTGACTATGTGTTTGTCACCTAACTTGGTCAGTATTTTGTCCTCTGTCTTTTGACTCATTGACCCAGTTTATTGTCTAGCGATATTGTACTATTATTTGCCTCTCCTAGTTGACACTAGCTTCTGTATTTTTTGTCCTAGTCTCGTAATTGTCTCAAGTTTGTCTTGTTTTGGTCTCATTTCCTGTTCCAACTCTATTAGTCCCCGTTCCCACTGAGCAAAACTAGCGGAATTCAACAATTCTGCCGTGGAATGCCGTTAGCCTCCCTTTTATAATGGGAGTCTATGGGAGGCGCGCGCTCCTTCCCTGTCCGCGCTGAAGAATGAACATGTTCGTTAATCAGCGCGAACAAAGCAGGAGCGCGCGCCTCCCATAGACTCCCATTATGAGAGGGAGGCTAACAGCCGCGGAATTCCACCAGTTTTGCTCAGTGGGAACGGGGCCTTAGCGTGGGGAACATCTCCAAGTTGTCCAGTGTCTTCTAGGACACATTAAGGCAAGTAGGCAGGGACAGTGGGCATGGGACAGTGTCAGGGCTGAATTTGTCTCTGTGTCACCTGTGTGTACCCTGACCTGTACTGACAATTATGTTCTCATATGAAAATTTATTATGGATGAAACACTATTTGTCAGGCATATTGGATTTATCTCTCATCAGGGCCATATTTACCACTAGGCACCCATGGTCCGGTGCCTAGTGGTAAATACGTTCAGACTTGCCAGTAAATCTGGTGTCTTTTTTTTGGTGGGGGGGTATAGTCAGGCAGGGGCGTAACTAGAAATGGCTGGGCCCCATAGCAAACTTTTGATTGGGGCCCCCCCGCCCCACCCCCTCTCGATCGACCACTATGCCATCAACACACTCAGCTCTACACAGGTTCTGTACACCATATAAATTACAGTACAGTTACATCAGGTGACTTACAGGAGACGTCTTCTCTGATCGGAGTTCTTCCCTTTTCATTTTCTTTTCCATCTGCCCTGGGCCGTTATGAGAACCTTTCCGGGCCACGAATCCACAGAATCTGCCAGACAGACATATTAGGCTCCACACTCTGTCACCATCCTCATCTCTACCAACTGCACATCTGTATTGGCCCCTTTACACCCACATTTAGTGGGTAGGCTGACTCTATGTGATCCCATTTTAGTATATGGCCCTCCTCTCTGTCGCCCCTCCTTATAGATAGCTTCCTTATGTTGCCCCCCCCCGCTGTCCCCCTTATAGATGCCCCCCCATGTTGTCCCCTCATAGATGGTCCCCTATGTTGCCCCCCCTATAGATGGCCCCCTCTTCCCCTATATTGTCCCCTTATAGATGGCCCCCTTTATTGTCCCCTTATAGATGTTCCCCTCTCCCCCAATGTTGTACGTTTATATCCCCCTCTCCCCCTATGTTGTCCCCCTCTCCCCCTATGTTCTCCCCTTATAGATGGCCTGCTCTCCCCCTATGGTGTCCTTCCCTTATAGATGGCCCTCTCTCTCCCCCCTTATAGATGTCCCCCTCCCCCCCCTTCCTTATAGATGGTCCCTCTCTCCCCCCTCCCTTATAGATGCCCCCCCTCTCCCCCCTTCCTTATAGATGTCCCCCTCCCCCCTTCCTTATAGATGCCCCTTCTCTTCTCCCCCCATTCCTTATAGATGCCCCCTTCTCTTCTCCCCCCCTTCCTTATAGATGTCCCCTTCTCTTCCCCCCCTTCCTTATAGATGCCCCCTTCTCTTGCCCCCCCCTTCCTTATAGATGCCCCCTTCTCTTGCCCCCCCTTCCTTATAGATGCCCCCTTCTCTCCCCCCCTTCTCTTCTCCCCCCCCCCCTTCCTTATAGATGCCCCCTTCTCTTCCCCCCCTTCCATATAGATGCCCCCTTCCTTATAGATGCCCCCTTCTCTTCCCCCCCCTTCCTTATAGATGCCCCCTCTCTTCCCCCCCCTTCCTTATAGATGCCCCCTTCTCTCCCCCCCACCCTTCCTTATAGATGCCCCCTTCTCTCCCCCCCCTTCCTTATAGATGCCCCCTTCTCTCCCCCCCTTCATTATAGATGCCCCCTTCTCCCCCCCCTTCCTTATAGATGCCCCCTTCTCTCCCCCCCCCTTCCTTATAGATGCCCCCTTTCCCCCCCCTTCCATATAGATGCCCCCTTCCTTATAGATGCCCCCTTCTCTCCCCCCTCCCTTCCTTATAAATGCCCCCTTCTCTCCCCCCCCTTCCTTATAGATGCCCCCTTCTCTCCCCCCCCCCCCTTCCTTATAGATGCCCCCTTCCGAGGAAAGCAAGTTTAAAAAAAAAGAAAAAAACTCACCTAACAACACGCTCCCCCGTCGAGCCTGTTTCCTGTCACCCCCTGTCTGATGCGCGGCTGCCGTCTGATGCCGCGTCCTAGCCCCGGCAGCGCGCGTATCATAGAGTTCTGTGTGGGCCTGTGGCCGCGACTTCCGGCACACGTCTCTGTGCCGGAAGTTGAACCGCAGCACAAGCCCACACAGAACTCTATGATACGCGCGCTGCCGGGGCTAGGACGCGGCATCAGACGGCAGCCGCGCATCAGACAGGGGGTGACAGGAGCGCTGTGGACCGGTCCCGTGCTCCTCCTGGCCCAGTGACTCCTTTTCCCTATGGTTGGGGAAAGGAGTCTCCGGGTCGGGAGGAGCACGGGACCGGCCCCCGGCTACAGCACCCGGGAGGCATGCTCAGCCGCCGGGTGCTGCAGGATATGTAAGCTCCAGGGGCCCGCGTCACAGGCCCCTGATGCGGCGGGGCCCCGTAGCAGCCGCTACGGCTGCTACGGCGGTAGTTCCGCCAGTGTGGTCAGGTCTGGTGTGGCGGTGTTGTTCAGGTCTTGTATGGCTGTGACGCCGGGAGCTATTAACTTCCAATCCACCAATCCTGTGGTGAGAATTCCTTTAGAAAATAAGCTGACGGCTATAATCATTGATTCAATGTGGAAATTTATGTTTAAAGCTGTTAAAAACCATGAAAATGCGATTCAGACAATGTTTCTACATGTAGAGAAATGCATGTGTCCTAAACCACTCTCCCCAAGATGGGGCGTCTGCAGGTTTAGTGTCTAGGGCAGCAGAAGCTGTTAATACGGCCCTGTCTGTTATCTATAAATATGGGGTGGTATCACTATCATCACACACCCTGTCTTTAGGCCCTGTTCAGATCACATTTCTTATCATGTTTTCTATGCTAAGAAAAGTACCCAGCATAAACACACAAAGCATATCTATGGTGTTTGTGTTTTTTTGGTCTCCATCAGGTTGGTATATGTATATGTATAATAATACATATTATTGGTCGATGTATCCCAGTCTATGCATATACAGTTGGATATAGGATTCCATCCATGGTAAGGCCATGTACAGACGTGTTAAAACAGCGGCCGTTCTGTAACATGGCCGTATCACAGAACGGCCACTGTCTGAGATGTTCAACCCAGTACCAGCTGGATTAACCTCACTTCTTTCTAATTGGAATACGGACACATTTGGGTGTGCCCGCATTCCAATTACCCATAGCAGATAATGAAAAGTACGGCCATAGCTGTACTTTACATTGTCTTCACAGTCTACACAGAGGCCATTAACATGATCTGAATGGGGCTTAAGGGTTATGTTAACAGAGAGTTTTTTAAAAGAGTAAAATTTAGGTTGTAAGAGAAATGTCAGTAGTACAATGGAACCTATGACTTATATTAGTAAGACAAAAATTATATGTCAGTTTACAACAAATATAGGATTCTGAGTTAACAGGAGGAAAAGATTTTGGGGGACATTCATGATACTTACGGCAGGGATGCACGCGAGGGAGAAGGCACAGAGTCGTCCCTTTTCCCTGGCACACGCCTGCTGTATTCCCCGCTCACCCGATGGGGGGGGGGCGGCAAGGTGGTAAGGAGGCGTGGCCTCCTCCTGCGCCTCATTTATTTTTTATTATCATCATAATCTGCTCGCAGACGTAAATAATGATAGAAATCTACACCTGCTGGAAGCAGGTGTAGAGTTGTTGTGCCAGGCACAGATTTGGGCGTCCAGCTGGCTGGATTCACTAAGAATCATGTGCCTTTTAGTGAATTTGGCCGGGAAAAAGGGACGGGACCTACTTTAAACACTTGCATAAAAATACGCCAGTCTTCATAAATTCCCCCCCTTGTGTACAATGTAACACATGGCAAAGGCTACATGCGTAACCTGTGTTTTAAGTGCACCTGTCATCATAAAACACTTTTGACATGTCATAGAGACCTAAAAACGTGGTGTGTTGGAACATTCTATTTGATCAAATGGTTTGCCATGAACCTCACTTTTATTTTATTTTTTTCAGTGTTCAGACCAGGTCCGATCAAAACTTTTCACTTGTCTCTATGACATGTCAAATGTTTTTTTATGATGAAAGGTATCCTTTAAGAATACTGCCCAACCGGACCAATACAGAAACTCGAAAATCTTATAAGCCCACCCAGTTGTGAAAGGACAAAACATAGTAAAAGAAGAGATAAATAAGAGCACCGAAAGGAGGAGAGGGGAAAAAGAAAGAGATAACAAGAACATTTTTTTAATGCTTTTACATTGAGACAAATAATATAGATGTATGTCCTAGTAATTTTCTTTATTTTTACATTTTTCTTCTTAGGTATGTATGATGTGCTCTTAGGCCCCTCGTAGGCCTTAGGCTTTTTTACACATCCACATAATGCAGTCCACATTTGTGGGTCAAAAAAAGGACCCATTCATTTCTATGGCCTCATACACACGCCTGTAGGTGTTACAGGTCTGTGCCACAAATGAACAGGCAAGCCATTATACGGACCACTTTCTCGAAGAATGGGTTAGTGCTAATGCAGATGGCTACAGACGTAGTGCTGTCCGTAGCTGTCTTGAGGCTGTTTCAGCAGTAAGGACCATATTGGCTTATTAAGGAGTTAAAGGACAACTCTCATGAAAAACTTTTTCCCAGCAATTGAAGCACATTACAAAGTTATATAACTCTGTAATATGCTTCAATCACCTATCTGCCCCCTTTCCCTGTCTTTTCCCCCCTCCACCCCCACCAGGAAGTGCACTAAACCCACACATACCTAATTATTGTCGTCACCAGGCTCTTCTCTCAGCTCCTTCTTGTGACCATGAGTCAGCAGCAGGAGGGCTGGTCTAGCTCCTGTTACACCAGCCTCCCCCTCTCCTGCCTTGTCAGGTGACTCAGCTTGCTCAGCTCCCATTGGCTGAGCAACTGCAAGCCATCTGAATTATGTAACACTTGTTTATCTTCCCTCTGACAGACTCCCTGCACATAGGCAGACCCCCCCCCCTCCCCTCATACTCTCTCCTGCTGCCGAGTGGACTCAGTGAGTGAATGAGTCATGTCACTAGGGAAGATAAGCAAGTGACATGGACTCAGATGGCTTGCAGTTGCTCAGCCAATGGGAGCGGAGCAAGCAGAGCCACCTGACAAGGCAGGGGAGGGGGAGGTGGTGTAACAGGAGCTAGAGCAGCCCTCCTGATGACTCATCGTCACAAGAAGGAGCTGAGAGAAGAAACTGGCGAGGACAGTAATTAGGTATGTGTGAGTTTCCTACACTTCCTCGTGGGGGGTGGAGGGGAGAAAAGACAGGGAAGGGGGGCAGATAGGTGATTGAAGCACATTACACAGTTATATAACTTTGTAATGTGCTTCAATTACTGGAAAAAAGTTTTTCATGGGAGTTGTCCTTTAAGCAAATGTTGCCAAACACACAGGATTGAGAGGCCCTCTAAAGTGTATGCGGGAGACCCTCTCACAATATGCTGTTTTAACTTCGCATCTCTTGGTGTATAATTATATATGTACAACTGGAATCGGCTACACATCATCTTGTATATAATGATATGGACTATGCTGGCATACCCTTGGCATCTTCTGATATATAATTATATATGTGCAGCTGGTAAAGGTTTTACACTATCTTGTGTATAGTTATATGGACTATTCTTGTGTAATCTGGGTATCTCCTGTATATAATTATATATGTACAGCTGGTATGTTATACAGCCTTTTGTGTATAGTTATACAGGCCGTGCTGCTATAACCTGGGTATCTACTGTATATAATTATATATGTACAGCTGGTATGTTATACAGCCTTTTGTGTATAGTTATACAGGCCGTGCTGCTATAACCTGGGTATCTACTGTATATAATTATATATGTACAGCTGGTATGTTATACAGCCATTTGTGTATAGTTATACAGGCCGTGCTGCTATGACCTGGGTATCTACTGTATATAATTATATATGGACAGCTGGTATGTTATACAGCCTTTTGTGTATAGTTATACAGGCCGTGCTGCTATAACCTGGGTATCTACTGTATATAATTATATATGTACAGCTGGTATGTTATACAGCCTTTTGTGTATAGTTATACAGGCCGTGCTGCTATAACCTGGGTATCTACTGTATATAATTATATATGGACAGCTGGTATAAGTTATATACATCTTATTGGGTATAGTTATTTGGACCATGCTGGCATATAGTGATATGGACTGCTGGTATAATATGAGCATATTCCAGTATTTGACTAGAGGTTGGAGAAGGGTGAGTGGAATTTGATAGGGCTATGATTTAGATTTACATAGTCTTACCAGAGGATGTGAAGGAACTTGGCTTGTTTTGAGTAGTCATACAATTTTTTTCTGCCAAAGTAAATTATGCTGCTGAAATTAAAGTAGCATTTATGATAATGAATGCAAAGAGGAAAGAGGTTACTGAACATTCCTCAGTTCCTCAGTTCCTGCTGTTATTGCTTTACATGGAGCATTTGCATTTTTTGTCTTTTGCTGAAAAAATAAATAACCTTCATCCTGGTATCATTGCTGCTATAACATCCTTTATACAATCTTCTATCGTCTGTTTTCTTGTTATTTAAAAGAAATGTGTTTTTAAGAATTTTTGGCCATGTATGTTTTTTTATTTTCCATTTTACTATTTAAATTATAAAGTAATCCTAAAATCTTCTAGTCTGGCCTTTAAGTCTAATATTAACCTGATACTTCTATTCTGTCTTTGGTGATAAGAAAAAATAATAAAGAATAAGAATAAAAAATAAAGGTGCACTCAGAAAATAGAAATAGATGAGAAACAAGAACATATTTCGCTACCAGGCTCTAATCAGGAAAAAAATATGACACATTCACTTTAAGGGGACCGTAATATTGATGCCTTGTCTCTTTGCAACCCTGTCAATCAGTTAAAGGAAGGGTCTGGCTGATCAGTTAGCACCACATTACACATGGCTGGGACTAGGCCTCGTACCTCAGCTCCTTCACTTGAATGAGAATGAGAGGATTTGAGCTGCAATTCCAAGCAGTCACAACCAAAGTATATTAGGCCCCACTGAACAGATTGTATGGGCCTATCCTAAGAAATAGGGCATTAAAGGGGCATTCCGAGTCTAAAAGTGTGCTGCTGGGGGAAATAGAAAAAAAGTACTTACCTAGCCCCGGTCCCCTGCTGCTCCCCTACAGTCTCTAGCGATGTCAGTTATTTGCTGAGCAGACAGACAGGTCTTGCCCCCAAGCACTTGTCTCAGAAGCAGGAGGAAGAGAGAAGATCAAGAAGATTGTATGGAGGTAACCCAGAGCTTCAGGGGTCCAGGGTTAGGTAGTATGTTTGTGTTTTCTTCTATTACCCCCTACCCCAGCATCATATACATTTCTTCAATGTGGCTGGAATTTCCCCTTAAGTGGTCAGCTAAAATTGTGCTGTCTGTCTCAGGGTGGCACTGACTGCAGATTCCTGCATCCCAGAGAAGGATGGTTTGTCTAGCAATAACAGCAGCCTGGCATTCCAGATGTGTTACACAATACTGTATATTTGCCCGCTGGCTTCTCAGTTGGAGTACCTGGTGTGTGGTGGCTGTTGCTACAGATAATATGGGAACAGTGGATGATATTGTGTCCTGTAGATTACTGACCCTGCTCTAGAAAATACTGACTGTTCAATCATGAGTGAGGTTAACACTTTAGCTGCTGCTCATCTACACTCTTTCTTTATAGGATTTATAGAGCAGAATAATAATTCACTGTGCACAGTGCAGGAGGCCATAGAAAGCATGTGCCTGTGCATTGGTGCTTTTGTAGACAGTATTGCACCAAATGTTTATGACAAATGTTTTAGAATTGTCATATGTGGCTTGCACCAGGGAAATTTTAAGACACTTTTCTGCTGGTGTGGTCAGTGTAAAAAGGCTGTGGCTTCATGTAGGGGTAGCATGGTCCGAGATCACTGAATTGCGGCCGCAGAAAACTGACATGTCAGTTCTTTGCGGCACCGCATGGAATCCTGGCCGGAGCGTATACTAAGTGTATACGCTCCAGCTGGGATCCCATAGAAGAATAGGCAGTGTTCCACTCCGTACAAAGTATGGCCGTTGTTGCCGAGGGCAACGGCCGTACTTTTACGTAGTGGGAACATAGCCTAAAACTAAAAAGTGGGCATGTCATTGATGTGTCTCTTTAATCCCTTAAGGACAGAACCTAAAATAGCCTTAAGGACCGTCAGGAACAGATGCATTTTGTAATGGCACCTTTCAATCTACCATAAAATCAATGACGAAACCCCCAAAATATAATTTATTGGGTGCAGTTGGGAAAAAAATAAAATTCTGAAAAAATTTTTTTGGGGGTTCCGTATTTACGCAATGCACTTTACAGTAAAACCGTCATAACATTATTCTATAGGTCAGTCTGAATACAGCGATATGTATGGGTTTTTTTAATAGTAAAACTTTTTTTTGCAAATACGTATGATATAAATTGCCCTATTTTTTCACCTATGGGGCTGTATGGGGCATTATTTTTGTGCCATGATCTCTAGTTTTTATAAGTGCCATATTCATGTAGTATTGATCACTTTTTATTCATTTTTTTTTATATAAAATGTAATCGAAAACAGAAATCCTGTTTTTTTGGGGGGCTTTTTGTTTACGCTGTTCACTGTGCGGAAATAATATTATTTTATTTTAATAGATCGGACAATTACGCATGCCTATTTATTTATTTTTATATGTTTTATTTAAAAAATGGGAAAGGGGGGTGATTTAAATTTTTATTGGCGGAAGGACTATGGCATGTTTTTTTTAAACTTTTTAGATTTTTTATTTAACACTTTTTAAGTACCCCAGTGGACATTTTTACATAACATTTCTAACACTGATCATTGCTATGCCATAGCATAGCACTGATCAGTGTTATCTGTGATCAATGCACAGAGCCTGCCTGTGGCAAACTTTATGCAAGGATCGCCAAGCTGACTGCCGGGAGGATGGCAAGAGACCTCCGACAGCCAGCTACAACGATCGGAACCCCCACATTACGCTGCAGGGGTCCCAATCGGACAGTGACAGGAGTAAAGCTCCTGTCACTGTCCGATTGGGACCCCTGCACTGTAAAGCTCCTGTCACTGTCCGATTGGGACCCCTGCACTGTAAAGCTCCTGTCACTGTCTTTTTAATACAGCGATCGCACCACTACAGGGGTTAATGGCAGGCTGTCATTAACAGTGAGGACCCCAGCTCCTGAGCTCACTTCATAGCGCCGCTTGACCCACTGGCGTATGTATGGGTGCTTAACCAACCATAACCGACATGGATTTGAATTTTCCGTTCTAAAAATCAGCCATCCCTAATACAGTAGGAAGGTTGGGTTTAAGTTTTGGCGTGTGAAAAACCTGACAAATTTACTAAGGGTAATCAGGCACTTTAATAAATCTATCCCTCTGGGAAAATAAAACGTTGATGTGAAGGGTTGTTGAAAACCTCCCAGTCTTAGTAAATCAGGGCGATTGTAAGCGAAATGCTGGTGCAATTTAAGCCAACTAAATCTAAAACTTAAAATCTTTTTCTTTCAGATCAACTAGTTTCAGAAAGTTATATAGATTTGTAATTTACTTCTATTTAAAAATCTCAAGCTCATACTTATCAGCTGCTGTATGTCCTGCAGGAAATGGCTGGCATGCTACTTAATCTACATTGCTTGGGAACTGTTGTATAGTATACAGGTATAGTATACAGATAAATCATGTGGCAGCTGCTGTGTATAGTATGTGGTTAGAATTATAATGTATGGACACTACTCTATATTTTATGGGCACTGCTGTCAACAAGATGTTCTTGCCCTGTGCTCTTTGTTTCAGCCATAAATATAGGTCTAAAATTGGGACCACCCTCTACTGACTGCTTTGGTGCAAGATATGCAGCACTTGTCAGTATGTATATACACTGACCGGCCACTTTATTAGGTACACCTGTCCAACTGCACATTACCACTTAATTTCTAATCAGCCAATCACATGGCGGCAACTCAGTGCATTTAGGCATGTAGACACAGGCCCGTATCTGCCATGAGGCGAGGTGAAGTCTTGGCCTCAGGCGGCAGAACACATAGCCCTTGAGGGGGGCGGCATCAGCGTCCTGTGTCCTTATCATTACAACTAGTTACGGCTCAGTGCCCAGCCGTGTTTCCTGTCAGTTGCCTCATGAGAAGCGCTGAGGAGGCACTGGAAGCCTCGTATTCACAGGTATTCACATCACATAAGACATAGATATAGTGTCTCCTGCTGTTAACCCTTTCAATAATGCAGAGTTATTATACTCTGCATCACTTACACACTGTAGAAAAGAAAAAGTTAACAGCAGCGGGGACGCTATATTATGTCTTCTCTGCACTGCCGACCTCCAAGCTGACCTCAGCATAGTGCAAGAGCAGGAGAAGAGGCATAAAAGTAATGTTCTGCTCTGCTGTTAACTTTCTGTATTGCAGAATGTAAGTGATGCACAGTAATACTCTACATTCTGCAGTACTAAAAGAGTTAACAGAGCAGCCCGTTTTATGGCTCTTCTCCGGCTCCTGAGGTCAGAGGTCAGCAGTTGCAGATTGTTGTTTGTTTTGAAGCTCTCAGGGGGCCCATAGTGGCTCAAACAGTTAAAAAAATTTGGTCACCGCACAGCGCACACTGTTATCTATAGTACTGTCCCATACACACTGCGGTAATGCACAGTGCCTGTCCTGGATCTTCTCTCCCTGACTATTGCTCTGAGGTCCCTGCAGTTTAGACTGCTGTCAGGTCACAGGATAGGATACTCAGCTGAGGCATTAATCATGTTGAATGGGGTGACCTGGGAGTGCTGGAGTTCTTGTATGGGGAATGTGAGGGGCACTATGGGCATGGTGATATTACAGGGAATGTGAGGGGCACTATGCACATGGTGATATTACAGGGAATGTGAGGGGCACTATGCGCATGGTAATATTACAGGGAATGTGAGGGGCACTATGCACATGGTGATATTACAGGGAATGTGAGGGGCACTATGCGCATGGTAATATTACAGGGAATGTGAGAAGGGCAGGGGGCATGATAATCTTGTAGGGGGAATGTGGGGGAACAGGGATATAATGCTGAAATGCAATTTTTCAGTTCATTTAAGAACACCTCCTAGTACTGCTTCATCTGTGTCTTGGTGTATTTTTTCTGCTTATTTAACATAAAAATAGAAAATCGAGATTTAAATCTGGAATTGTCTCAAAATTAAGAAGAAATAAAAAATAAATTGAGATTTTATTTTTTGGCCATATCGCCCGGTGTGTGTGTGTGTGTGTGGGGGGGGGGGGGGGGGGCGCTTTGTCAGTTCTCGCCTCAGGTGGCAGAGAAGCTAGAATCGGCCCTGTGTAGACATGTTCAAGACAATCTCCTGCAGTTCAAACCGAGCATCAGTATGGGAAAGAAAGGTGATTTGAGTGCCTTTGAACGTGGCATGGTTGTTGGTGCCAGAAGGGCTGGTCTGAGTATTTCAGAAACTGCTGATCTACTGGGATATTCACGCACAACCATCTCTAGGGTTTACAGAGAATGGTCTGAAAAAGAAAAAACATCCAGTGAGCGGCAGTTCTGTGGGCGGAAATGCCTTGTTGATGCCAGAGGTCAGAGCAGAATGGGCAGACTGGTTCGAGCTGATAGAAAGGCAACAGTGACTCAAATAGCCAACCGTTACAACCAAGGTAGGCAGAAGAGCATCTCTGAACGCACAGTACGTCGAACTTTGAGGCAGATGGGCTACAGCAGCAGAAGACCACCCGTTACTAGCATGGTGTACCTAATAAAGTGGCCCGTGAGTATATATATATATATATATATATATATATATATATATTCATATTACAAGCCACTGACCGCATGAAAGTGATTGCACAGATCCAGATTGCAGGGCTAGGGTCTGGACTTTTCTGCCCAGCACCATTCTATTTGGAGGGGTGTGGAGCCATTGAGTAGCTGCAGCTCTTTGTGTGGCTCTGCTGCCTGCTCTTGTTGCTCTGATAATGTATTTGATTAGATTTCGTTTTGCTTATCTCTGATTACCATCCCCTGTGCAGCTGCCCGGTATAGAAAAACCTAAGTCGTTTGTGCTGAGGCCACCAAACATGATAATTTTCATCTTCTATACATTCACGATGTAACCCTGATTGCATAAAGCAGGCACAATGAGAGCGCTGAAAGCTGCAGACTGAGGCCAATCAACAGATCAAAATATCACTGATTAGATATTATATGTGAAGCGCACGTCTTTTCCACATAGATGAGTGTTCCCGTTGGCCACATCTTGAAGAGGATTAGTCGTCGTTCGGCACAATACAATCTCCAGTGCTGCCCCTAAGAAGGCCTTTTATGCAAAGGGAAACTTAAGTGACCTCTTTGACATTGATTTAACATGTAGAGAATATCAGGAAAATAAATACCTGCAATAGCTGAAATACTTAAACAGCCACTACACCTAAAATTGTCATCTTATAATAGTACAATAAGAAGGCGGCTGAGATCAGTCATATGTAAATGCTCATGAGGGCAGTCATCACTGTAGATATGTGAGATAAAATACTGATGGGGTACATATTTTTCTGGCTATTACTCATCGTCTCATTATAAACTAGTATATTTTATCCAGTGGAAAATGGCTCGTTACAGGGATCAAGTGATGATGTTATAATGCACAGCTGATAGAGAGAAGCTGAGGTTCAAGATTATTGTCCCTCTTGGTCTCCCTGCCTCCATCTCATCCTACAAGCTTATATGACTACATAATCATGTTCCTGCCATTGGCTCAGACATTCTTATTCCCATTGAGTGCAATAAGACATGTACAGGGGAGAGAGAGAAGCAGAACAAACATATAGGGTGCCTTAACACGTACCGTATCGCTGCGTATTTATTGCGGTGAGTTTCTTGCACATAAATCCACAGCAATACTGATTGCTATCAAGCCAATGTATGTTTATTCTCGCTGCATGTTTTGTGCAATTTTTAAATGCGAGTATTTTGATTTTCACATGCGAGTTCAACACCACAAAAACTGCAGCTACTTTCGTGCGCGTTTTGGGCGAGTTCTGTGCGATAAATACGCAGCGATACGGTATGTGTGTGAGGCTATGTTCATACAGGGTGGATATACTGCAGATTTTCTACAACACACACAGCATTTTCACTCCAAAATCTGCAGATTTGGAGAAATGTTCAAAAATTGTTATATGCAAATCAGCATGTTTGGTGCACTCGGTGCATTCCCTAGCCACTAAGAGCACTGCTGCACCCACTGGTGCCTCCATATCCCCCATATCAGCAGGTTTGTATTGCCTCACCTGCTGACAGATCCCCTTTAAATCCACAGTGTATCTGCCATGTGAGAACATACCTATAAAGCCCTTTTACAGGGACCAATCATCCTAGAAATGCTCATTGCTGACAATTGTCCACCTTAAGGCTATGTTCACACTACGTATCTTTCCGTAGTGCGAACCGCGAATATACGCACGTAGTTTTGAGGTTGAGGTTGAACTGATTTTTAGATCCTAAAGGTTCTGTGTGTTTTATTGGGCTGGGCGAAGATTTCCAAGTAAATTACCTGTTTCAGATCGCTTCGAAACAAGCTAGGGAAGCATAACTGTACTACGGGCGTATGTTCGCGGTTGGCCCGCATGTTCGCAATCCGGCCGCATGTCTATTTTTCCCACGGCCGTACTTTCAGCCGCACATGTACGGCTGCGTACGAACTACGGCCGGAATCATACGTAGTGTGAACATAGCCTAATGGTGTATTTACACAGACAGATTTATCTGACGCATTTTTGCAGCAGAAGCCAGGAACAGACTATACACTCACCGGCCACTTTATTAGGTACACCTGTTTAACTGCACGTTACCACTTAATTTCTAATCAGCCAATCACATGGCGGCAACTCAGTGCATTTAGGCATGTAGACTTGGTCAAGACAATCTCCTGCAGTTCAAACCGAGCATCAGTATGGGCAAGAAAGGTGATATGAGTGCCTTTGAACGTGGCATGGTTGTTGGTGCCAGAAGGGCTGGTCTGAGTATTTCAGAAACTGCTGATCTACTGGGATTTTCATGCACAACCATCTCTAGGGTTTACAGAGAATGGTCCGAAAAAGAAAAAACATCCAGTGAGCGGCAGTTCTGTGAGCGGAAATGCCTTGTTGATGCCAGAGGTCAGAGGAGAATGGGCAGACTGGTTCGAGCTGATAGAAAGGCAACAGTGACTCAAATAGCCAACCGTTACAACCAAGGTAGGCAGAAGAGCATCTCTGAACGCACAGTACGTCGAACTTTGAGGCAGATTGGCTACAGCAGCAGAAGACCACCCGTTACTAGCATGGTTTACCTAATAGAGTGGCCGGTGAGTGTAAACTGGCTTCAAAAATCTGTCAGATAAATCTGTCTGTCTAAACGCACCATAAAGCCCAGCAATAAGCCGATGAATGAGCAAACACCCATTTGTTGGGTGATTACTTAGCATTTAAGGCATCATTGTCAGCCAGACATCGACCTATGTTAGAGTATGTTCACACATGCTGGAGTGTCATTGCGTTAACACAATAAAGGAGGGCCAGATGGCAAATAAATGATTAATTATTGCAATGAAGTGATGCAGTCAGGCTACGTTCACAGTGTTTTTAAGTGTTAATTAAGCGTTTTTGCTCCAATTTGAAGCTATTTTTCAGCAAATTGCTGCAAATTTGCAGCAAAACTAGCTATTTTACTGCAGCCGCACAATTTACTGCAAAATAGCCTCAAACTTAACAGGAAAAAAAACCCTCTTTAACGCTAAAAAATGCCATGTGTGAGCATAGCCTGACCCAATGAAATGATGTAGCACTGCAATGAATGATCAATTACTGCAATTAAATGATGCATTCACATTGCATTTTCATTGTGTTACTGCATGTGAACACGGCCTAAACAAGTGATATGTGGATAACAATGATGCATTGAATGGGCCACAGCAAAAGAATGCAAATTACAGTTAAAGGGGTACTCCGGTGAAAAATCTTTTTCTTTCAAATCAACTGGTGTCAGAAAGTTATACTGATTTGTGATTTACTTCTAATTAAAAATCTCAAGTCTTTCAGCATTTATCAGTTGCTGTATGTCCTGCAGGAAGGAAGGGGAGTATTCTTTCCAGTATGACACAGTGCTCTCTGCTGCCACCTCTGTCCATGTCAGGAACTGTCCAGAGCAGGAGATTGGGATTTGCTACTAATCTGCAAATTTCCTGTCTTGTACAGAGGTGGCAGCAGAGAGCACTGTGTCAGACAGAAAAGAAAACACCACTTCCTGCAGGACATACAGAAGCTGATACGTACTGGAAGACTGGAGATTTTCAAAGAGAAGTAAATTACAAATCTATATAACTTTCTAAAAGCAGTTGAGTTGAAAAATATATATTTTTTCGCCAGAGTACCCCTTTAAGCACTCGCTTGCTGCAGCCCCACGGCTGTAATTGTGGTGTTTTTATTAAAGAGAAAGGTCTTGTTAGGGCTGTACCTGGACATCTTTTTTTAAAATGTTATATTTCTTTCAGAAAAAAACGAGTTTATATAAAGACACCCAATAAACATGATAAATTCCATATATAGCAGTTACACTGCTTATTGATGTTTTTCCTATAAGTAAACAGGTGATTTTTATAAGTTTAACAGGCAAAACAAACTGATGAGCTATCCACTGATCTTCTTCAGCTCCCGCTCTACACAGTGGACCAGGTTGTTAGCCACTAGTTCCAGTCGTCTTGTAGTGGCTAGGCCTGCACTGAATGATGGGTGCTCACTGACTAATGGTCCGTTAACACAATAATTTGCCCAATTGATCATTTAACGATTTTGTAGCAACGATTTGGTTTTTATAATGATCAACGTTTAGACAAATAAATCGTTAGAAAAATTGTTATTGTGATCATTTTTTAGGATCGCTTAAGCCCATCTCAAACACAGGGTAAATCTTTGAAAGACTGTTTACATGAAGCGATCTGCAAATTTTTAGCGAACGACCAACGATGATTTGAGAACATGTTGAAAGATCACAATGAACGATTATCTCTCAAATGCGATCGTTATTGCAAAAATTCGAACGATAATCGTTCCGTGTAAACGCACCATTAGGGGGCATTTACATGATCTCTGCAATCTGACACAGATAGAGTTCTGCGGACTGTATCTTGGACCTCCCTGAATCATGATTTATTATGATGTCGGGAGCTCCAATACTGCTTAAGGGTGCGTTCACACCTACAGGATCTGCAGCAGATCTGCAGCAGATTTGATGCTGTGTTCAGTTATTTAAATAAAATCTGCCGCAGAAAATCAGCTGCAGATCCTGTAGGTGTGAACGCACCATAAGGTGCGTTCACCCCTACATGATCAGCAGCAGATTTGCAGCAGATCCGCAGCAGGTTTGATGGTGCAGATTTGATGCTGTGTTCAGTTATTTAAATGAAATCTGCTGCGGATCTGCTGCGGATCCGGTAAGTGTGAACATACCCTAAATGTTTTTGTTGGTGTACTGACACAACCACGCAGCTGTGTCAGTACACTAGCGCAAACTTTTAAATAGTATGAGAGCTCCCGGCATCATAATTAGTCATGATGTGGGGAGCTCCAAGATCCAGTCCGCAGGACACCATCCATGCTACGGACAGATTGCGGAGATTGTGTAAATGTCCCCTTATGATCTATCCTGTTTATAGTTCATCAGCATGTTGTGCCCACCCAAAAACGTTAACATAAGCTAAAAACAAATTGTGGACAGAAAAAGGTAATAATGATGTTGGATTTTACACTGCCTATTAAACGAATAATAGGGAAATGTGGAGCATCCCATTAAGTAGCCCATGTCACACGATGATCATACTGCCACCTAGAGCCCAGATCATATTGCAGCTTAGATGTATGCTCTTATTTTTATGTACATTTTAAATATTTTTGTCTTGGTCAGAAACTGTGACAATCAAATATTCTGTCTAATTTTTTCATCTTAAAATTCTGATTCCAATTGTAGGTTGGCTAAGGAGAATTTATCAAATCATGCTGTCAAAAAGTCATTGAAATCAGAAGCTTAAAATATTCTTCCCTGACAATTGTTTCTTAAAAATAGCCGCTAATCAACAGGAGCGAGCTAGAAAGTGACAGACGAGCCCCAATACTGGCTGTTTATTCATCAGTGTCAAGGCTGCCCTTATACTCCAGTGTCCTAGCTGCTCCTGACGTTATTCTTGAAGGAGTGATGACATTTCTGGAGGAACAATGTATCAACTATATGACAGTCGCATGGTGAGGAAGAAGCAGACGATAAGAAAGGCACTTTTTATTAAATATTTTTCAGATTTTTCATTAAAGTGAAGGAATTGTTAATAATTTTAGGATTACATTATCATTGCTATTTTTTACCTTAATATTTTGATATTTTAATATGTGGCAATAACCAAATATCCAAAATGTATTATAAAGTATATTCTATGTATCTGTATATCTATATATCTGTCATATGTCACTGTCTCTTTAGTAATATCAATCAGTTATAACATTAACGTCAACCACTGAGGAAAACTATGAGCGAAAATTGATGGCATCCTTAAGCTGACCCCAAAATCATTAATGGTTTTAAAGTCCCTCAGTGAAAACACCCATAGATCACAGTATATAGATACAAATGCAATTGCGATCATTTGTGGTCTATAAACAAACACAATTTTTCTTCTCCTCTAAATTCCTATCATTTAAAACAAAATATCGTCAATTCTCGTTCGCTAAACAAGCGATTAAGCGATTTATCTGTGCGTGTAAAAGGACCCTTATTCTATTAATAGAGAATACTCCTTTATGGGTGTCTAGTGTTAGACCCTCGCCTATCTTACATTGATGTCCTGTCCAGAGAATAGGCCATCACTTTTAAAAGGTTGGAACCCCCCTTTTAGTCTTGTAAGTTGTTAGGTGGGCCTCTATAAATGGGATGTGTTTTTGACTACTGATTTATAAGAGGAGGACGTCATGCTCTTACTAGGGCTGGGGAGTTGTCCTGCACTCACTGGTCTGTGAGAGGATGGAGCTTGAAGGATAAAGTGGTCTGGGTTTAGATTAACTTCAGTGTCTATTCAGGGTTTAGAAACTAAACCATTTAGTCACTGTCCATACTTGTTTTTACGATGGTCACCAAGGGGCTTTAGGTAGCCCAGCTGACCACAGGAGCTGTTAGTATGACAGCCGGGCTCCAGCATAAACTGCCAGGATCAAAGAAGCCTCCTAGCCCTGGTAGTTTAACCCATAACATGCTGCAGTCAAATCATGACTATGGCTGGGTATTCATGGCAGCACCTAGGCCTACCATACATATGCTTGTATATAAACTGTAATATTTAATCATTCTCTATACTGCATAGAGACTGCTAAAAAAAAAAATACAAACGATAATGACATTAATTTGTTAATTCACCTTCCAATAAAAATGAAAAAAGGGCAAGTATACATATGTATCTGAAAATCATTATACCAAAAAAAACTACAAGTTAGCAAAAAAAAACAATCCTCAACAGTATAAATTTGGTATGGCTGTAATCACACTGACCTAGAGAATAAAAGTATAGGGGTGTGGATTTATTTATGGGGCTGGTTTTATATGTGTTGCTAATGAGGCTAGATAGAGATGGCTGCAAAACCAAAAGGGGCCAAACAGTCTGTCAGCAAACTCTGCAGTCTTTGGCTATGTTCACACAACGTTTTTTCAGCTCTGTTTAAAATGACGTCCGTCATTTTGAGCCCAAAATAACAGACGTTATTTAGCAGCCTGGCCGCCTTTCCTCTATTTTTGACGTGTGAACATAGTCTTTCGGAGACGTCATCATGGTGGTCTTAGTCGGGGGGCATACCTAGAAATGGCTGGGCCCCATAGCAAAATTTTGATTGGGCCCCCTTCCTGACCGACCACTAACATAGTAACATAGTAAATAAGGTTGAAAGAAGACAAGAGTCCATTAGGTTCAACCTATGGAAACCCTACTGTGTTGATACAGGGGAAGGCAAAACCCCCACGAGGCAGACGACAACAGCCCCACCACAAGGAGAAACAACCGAATAATCCCTGGATTAACATATCACCGGAAATCTAATGCCCATAACTTATAATATTATATTTTTCAAGAAAAGCATCCAGGCCTCCCTTGAACTTATTTAATGAATCAGCCATGACATGATCATGTGGCAGAGAGTTCCACAGTCTAACCGCTCGTACAGTAAAGAACCCGCGTCGATGCTGATGGTGAAATCTTCTTTCCTCTAGACGTAGAGGATGCCCCCTTGTCATGGTTACAGTCCTAGGAGTAAAAAGATCACTACAAAGATCTCTGTACTGTCCATTCATATATTTGTACATTGTGATCAGATCATCCCTAAGACGTCTTTTTTCTAGTGTAAATAACCCCAAGCTTGATAACCTGTCCTGGTACTGTAATCCACCCATTCCCTTAATGACCGTTGTTGCCCTCCTCTGCACCCGCTCCAGTTCAGCTGTGTCCTTCTTATATACCGGTGCGCAAAACTGTACACAGTATTTCATGTGTGGTCTGACCAGTGATTTATAAAGAGGCAAAACTATGTTCTCATCTAAAGCATCTATACCTCTTTTGATGCATCCCATTATTTTATTAGCCTTGGCAGCTGCTGCCTGGCACTGATCACTAAAGTTGAGTTTACTGTCCACCAATACCCCCAGATCCTTTTCGGAAGTAGTTTTATCCAGTATTTTATTATTTAGCACATAACTGTACTTATTATTTCTATGGCCCAAATGCATAACCTTACATTTATCCACATTAAACTTCATTTGCCATTTCACCGCCCCAAGCCTCTAGCTTCTCCAAATCCCTCTGTAATATATTATCCTCCTCTGTGCCGATTGCTCTACCCAGTTTATTATCATCTGCAAAAATGGAGATTCTACTCTGTAGCTCCTCTACAAGATCATTAATAAAAATATTAAAAAGTGGACCCAATACTGACCCCTGTGGTACCCCACTAGTAACTAAAACTCAATCTGAATATGTTCCATCAATGACCACATTCTGTTTTCTGTCACACAGCCAGTTACTTACCCATTTGCATACGTTTTCCCCGAGTCCCAGCATCCTCATTTTGTAGACCAACCTTTCATGCGGCACAGTATCGAATGCCTTTGAAAAGTCCAGATACACAACATCCACAGCCTCCCCCAGGTCCAGTCTATAACTTACCTCTTCATAGAAGCCGATCAGATTAGTCTGACAGGACCGATCCCTCATAAACCCATACTGGTGCTGCGTCATAAGATTATTTTCATTAAGATACTCCAGTATAGCATCTCTTACAAACCCCTCAAATACTTTACCTACTATAGATGTTAGACTTACGGGCCTGTAGTTTCCATTAAGCCGACAAGTTTAGTCATAACTGCATAACTGCAAGCACTGTTGAAGAGACATTTTCAGAAACTGGGAGGCCACCAGTTGGTGCAAATGATGACTGGGCTCAGGGGGCCCAGTGTATTGCAGGAGCAGGCCATGAGGCCCCCTGATGCAGCGGGCCCCATAGCAGCCGCTATGGCTGCTACAGTGGTAGTTACCCAACACATGAAAGACTGCCTTTTGCCGATCCTCACTCTGGTATAAAGGGAGCTTGTTAATCCCTACTGCAGTCCAATAAATCACATAATACCAGAAGTTCCATGAATTGCTGCTGCTTTTACTTTTCCAATATAAATGATACAAAAAAACTTTTCATGTATTCACCACAAGTGCACTGTTCAGACAATACGTTACAGTCATAAGGTGGCACAATCTCTCTTTATCGCTTAGCCGAGCTTCTCATGGGACATCGAGCCGAAGGTGATCAGTAGTTACCCCCCTGGTCTTGGTCAAATGGAGTAAACATTACTGGATATATAGAGGACATGTCCACTGTTCTGACATGTCTGAAGTGTTGTATTTGCCAGAACAATCCTGGAGTATCCTGGACCCTTACTCCTGGAGTGATTCTGTAGTTTTTTTTTCTCTACTTGGGCTGGAAAACATGCAGCCATAATTATATCTGTATGAGCTATGTTTCATGAAGCCAGGATTTCCAGCAAGTAAACAACAATGTTGTGTGCCTTATCTGTGATTTCTGGATGAGGGGGATGGTCTTGTCCTCTAAAGACCTGTTCTTATCATATTTTGTATCTTGTTGAAACTTCCTGTTTTTTCCTTCAGGGTTAGAATAAAATGTACTTTTTTAAACAGCATGTAACACAAAGTCTATCCTGTTTACCTTTTACAACTGGGAAATATATTCGCTTTTTATACAGCCTGTTCTCTCTGCTTAAATGTTTTTCTTTTCTTAGAAACCACAGCATTTAGGGTTTTCACATGAATCCGTAACAGCAGGATTCTTAGCAGCAGGCCACCGTCTAGTACATTATTGTACATAGTATATTAAGAACAGATTTACAAAATGTGTGTGTGTGTGTATATATATATATATATATATATATATATATATATATATATATAATATTTTTACACCCCTCTGCAGAATTAGTAGCAGACAGGCTCCTGCTCCTGCTCTCCCGTCCGGCCAATCAGTGTGTTGCCCAGCCGCAGCCACTGATTGGCCGGACGGGAGAGCAGGACGCCGGACCCGTGCAGCGAGGACAGGTAATGTATGCTTACAGAGGGGGAGCCGGGCGGGAGCAGAAGGGGTTAAGGGTGGTAGAATTACATACTTGCTGCGGTCGTTTTGACCGCATTGAGTATATGGTGTGTGGGAACTGCCAGGACCTGCCGGACTCGCAGCGATAATCTCGCCGCGAGTCCGTTCGTGTGAATATACCCTAAGGGTACAAACACACAAGCCGTATACGCAGCGTATTTACTGCTGCGATACACAGCAAATACGCAACAAACACACAACAAATACGCAGCAGAATAGATATAAATAACTGAACACAGCATCAAATCTGCACCATTAAATCTGCTGCAGATCTGCTGCGTATCTGCTGCGTGTACGGTGTGTGTGTTTGTACCCTAAGGCTACATTCACACGTCAGTATTTTTCATCTGTTTTTAGGGACCAGGAAATCTGGAATTATTTTCAATGGTGCTATTCATACATCCAGTTAATTTGCGGATCCGCAATCCGTGACAAAAAAAAAAAGGACATGTTATAATACGGTCCGTAATTACTGAACGAACTCCCCAATAGAAATCTGCGGAGAGTACATTGCAATCCGCAAAAACATCCTCAAAACCATCCGTATCACAGATCCGTTTTTTTGTGACATCACCAAGCTCCTCCTGCCAGAAATATCCTGCCTGATAGAAATGACTGTAAAATGGCCCCCAGACAACCAGGTGACCTTTTTTTTTTTTGGGGGGGGGGGGGGTTGGGACAGCAAATTACATCATTTTTGCCATCCCCTCTTTTTTCTTCACTACACCTTTTCTTGCAGATCCGCAAAAAAAACAATAAAAATACTGAACACAATACGGATGCAGAACGGATGATTTTTTGCGGATTGTGGATGAAAAATAGAGGATCCAGATTTTCGCCCTGGAAAATATACTGACGTGTGAATGTAGCCTAAATGTTACAGATCACATCGGCTATCACATAGAGTTCTGTGAAACGACGATGGCAATTTATTATGTGACATAGATACATATTATGGTCCTCGGTGAGAGGGATTTATCTAAACTAAGGGCCCTATTACACCAACAGATTATCTGACAGATTTTTTGAGCCAAAGCCAGGAATGGACTATAAACAGAGAACAGGTAATAAAGGAAAGACTAAGATTTCTCCTTTTTTCAAATCCATTCCTAGCTTTGGCTCCAAATCTTTGGCAAATAATCTGTCAGATAATCTTTCTGTATAAATGGACCCTTAAAGAGAACCTATCACCTAAAACTAACTATCCCTATTATCAATGTGCATCTCTCCCTAAGTCTATCTATGAAGATACAGACTGCCTTTGCAGTCTGTATCTTATACTTTACCCAATTCTTTTTTTCCTGGCACGAAGGCTGGGCGCCGCCATCTTGATGACGTCACTTTGCGTTCCACCGCTGGAACGCAAGTGACTTCATCAAGATGGCGGCGCCGGCCTTCGTCCAGCGGACAAGAGGATCAGGTAAAGTATAAGATACAGACTGCAAAGGCAGTCTGTATCTTCATTTTGTCTGTATACGAAGATACAGACTGCCTTTGCAGTCTGTATCTTATACTTTACCTGATCCTCTTGTCCGCTGCAGCAAGGCCGGCTCCGCCATCTTGATTACATTACTTGCGTTCCAGCGGTGGAACGCAAAGAGACGTCACCAAGATGGCAGCGCTGGCCTTGCTGCAGCGGACAAGAGGATCAGGTATAAGATACAGTATAAGATACAGACTGCAAAGGCAGTCTCTATCTTAGTTTTGTATATTTATCTTATAATTTACCTGATCCTCTTGTTCGAGCCGGGCGCCGCCATCTTGATTACGTTACTTGCGTTCCACTGCTGGAACGCAAATGACGTAATCAAGATGGCGCCCCCCCCCGGCCTTGCTGCCGCTGTGCATGACGGGAGCTTCCTGTCTCGCGCCGGCTCTTTTGAAAAGAGCCGACCCGAGACAGGTAAGTATAAAGTGAATAAATTAAAAACTCAGCAAAAAAATAATTAAATATATTTACAAAGTTTAATAAAATGATATTTTACATATAATTAGGGGGGAAAAAAATTTTGATTTTCCTCCATGATTGGTTCTCTTTAAGCAAAGTAATAGTGGAGTAAATTACCCTGGCAACCACTCAAATTCGATGATTCAGTTAAAGCAATCACGTGATTGGTTGTTATGGGCATTGGCTCCACTTTTCTCCTGTCTTATTATTCACCGCAGTTATCCCATAATAAGAGTCCCAGCCCCAGCCGTGATCTTCATTACTGACACTGTTAATAGTTAAAATGACATCATAAACGATATTCTCATTATTGATATTCTGTTACAAAGATAGTTGCCAGCAGGGGATGGGTAAATCCTAACATTTATATTTCTCCAGCCTTGACAATCTCAGAGGACCTGTGCCTGCAGGAGTCTGATCACATCTCATTTGCAATTCCATGAATAAACAAATGCGGGAAGAATCCTGACATGTTTACTTGTCATTATAAAGCTCAGCTCGGTAATTCTGCTTTGCGGTGTATACAGCTCTCTATACGGGGAACACGTGGAGGAGAGTAATTGAATATAATGTGATTTTGCAAACCAGCACACATAGGATGGTTGGCTGCACAAATTGAAATTGCATCTGTAGGCACAATATGTTGCAGCTGTTGTGACAAATATATAGGGGACCAGATTTTGACATAGGTAAAAGTTATATTTGTCTATCCCCATGGTCTCAAAAATGTGAAGTGAACCTTAAACTGAAGCTTTTAGATACAAATCAAGGTTCTATTTCTTTAAATAACATCACGTCATACTTTGTGAATTGTGGAACATGATGGGGATGATGACTTGACTTGACTTTGGACTTTGTTGTGTTCTGTCTATTAATTGCAGTGTCCACCTTTTAACACTCCTTGTTTTGAGGTTTACGGTTATGTTGGCACAGCGTTGAAATGTCAGACATTTTCATTGGACAACCATTGTTTGTCGCTAAAAGACGTCCATCCAATAAAAATATTCATCATTTTGGCTGTGTATGAACATAGCAATGTTGTAATATGTCTTTAAATCACTCAAAGCTCTAGATCTCTGCATGACAATAAGGTCTATGATACTATTCTGCCTGCCTGCAGTCACCTCCAGGGGGAGCTTACCGCAGACGTTTTATACTTTGATCACAATAATAAAACAATGTGTAGTAAGCTACTAAACTGTCCTAGTGGTGGTTGCAAGAGAATTAGGTCTTTTAAAGAAGCACTCCCAGTAAAAAGGTTATCCTGTGTCCTGTCAGCCACCTGCAGTGTACAACGTGTAGTTAGGGTCCATTTACACACACACAGATATCTGACAGATTATCTGACATTTTTGAAGCCAAAGCCAGGAACAGACTATTAACAAAAAAAACAGGTCATAAGGAAAGACTGAGATTTCTCTTCTTTTCGAATCCATTCCTGGCTTTGGCTTCAAAAATCTGTGAGATATCTGTGTGTGTAAAAGGACCTTAGTTTATCTACCTGTGCCTGAATGAGTAGATTATTGGCTCCATTCCTGCCTTAGCCTGGACCACGTGTCTAAAATTACTATGCACTGAAATTTGGAGCAGGTTATCACTCATTCCAAAGAGATAATCGATTTGCTTTTCATTTAAATGAATAGAGAAACTGATGCCACATTTGGTGGGGATCAATGCAGCCCTGCTCTCACCCACGCCATTGTCCCTACCACCATAGACGATCTGACCAAAACTGTACCGCCCCGAACTGGACACTGTGTTAAAGGGAACCTGTGACTCCAGGCAGGTGCCAGGTCCAAATCATCAGACAAAGGTAAAGTCAAACATAAGGAGGAAATTAGGATACTGGAAAAGCTGGATACTAAACTGTATACACATTAGTGAGGCTCAGAAGAACCAATAACAGAAAAAGACAAATAGACAGATATCTCAACAGTTGGCATGTATAATATTTAAAAATGAATGCATTTTAATTGGGTTTTCTGTTGTCTTGTAGGAACAGGACCGAATCTTGCCAGTGATCCAATCCTCTACACGTTCCTGTTGATATTTCATCAGCTCGTCTTCTTACTATTCAACCACTGATGGACCATTTTGTGAATCATTCCTGAACCAACCAAACAGCCAATATGAACTTTATCCAAATTCCTCCCTTAATGAAAGCTGCAAATTTAGAAAGGACAGAAAAAAATAAGACTGAATGAAGCATGGCAAACACTTCACAGTGAAAAATAAAACAAAAAAAGTAAAAAAAAAAATACAAACATATTTTTGGAGAAACTTATAAGAAATGAGCCGCCCAAAATGACGCATTTAGTTTCCGACAAAAAACAAGAGTCTAGTCTCTGCCTTGCTTCACGCACGGCCTTTATGATTTCCGAGCATAAGATCCATAACTTATCTGGCATTTTCTTAAAAAAAAAAAAATCTTTGTTGGTCTTTGTTGGTGCACGAACTGTTGAACAGTTATTTTTATGATGATCTGTAAATTTGAGTTGACAGAGACATTCTCCCGAAGGAAAAACGAGATATTTTTAATTAGAATGTGTTTAATGGTTTTTTCCTTAATTTTTCTTATTTTGTCCTTTTTTATTAAATTATTTAATTTTGTTTTTGTTTTGTTTTTTTGTCAAAAGGCACATGTCGAATCCATTATTACTCACCATCAATAATATTTATTTTTAAATAAAGATTGGAAACAAGAAAAGAAAAATTGTTTATAAAAAAAAAATGTATTGTATAATGCTGAATAACAGTTGAATAAAATGATTTTGAGATAAGATACCCATATCCTATACTCAGTAAAAAGTTCTTCTGAAAAATATATATTTGGTTGTGAAAAATAACTAAGAAATAAAGGGAATCTAACCAGAGTGGTAACTTGTAGCTCCTGGGCCCTAATGCAAAGCCTGCTAAACAAATGTAATAGAACTCCTCTGTGCCTGAAGGGAGAGTATACAAAGAACCTCCGGGACCAATGGATCATTGATGCTGAAGTGGAGGGCAATTTAGCAGGTAAATAAACTTTCCTTTTTTATTTTACAATAGTGGTTGTAATAGGGTTAGTTTAATTATTTACATTTTCAGATAACCCCTTCAAGAATCACCAGCTATTCTGCCTATTGTTCCCTTAGGTCCACGTGATTGAATTGCTAATTTGCATTGTGGAATCTAAAGGTGGTATAACACGGGCCGATGGGGGCCCAATAATACCTGTAAACGACTGCTGATCTGCTAGATCAGCGCTTGTTTGCTGGGCCTATTACACGGGCCGATAATCATTTAACAAGGGCTGCAGGGACATTGTTACCAATGTCCTTGCAGCCCTTGTTTAAATTGTATACATACCTATCCACGCTGTTAAGCTCCTCTTCCTCTGTGCTGTGGGTCCCGCGCGCTGCAGCTTCACATCGGCCTGTCTCAGCTGACAGGCCGCTCAGCCAATCACTGGCCGCGTCGGTCCTGGCCTGTGATTGGCCGAGCGGCCTGTCAGCTGAGACAGGCCGCTGTGAAACTGGACCCGGAGAGAAGCACAGAGGAAGAGGAGCCCTGCAGCCTGGATAGGTATGTATTCCTCTTTGCATATCATCAGCGCCGGCCGCGCACCGCTATTACACGTAGTGATGTGTCGTCGGCGCCCGGCGATTAAAGGTCAGAACCTATATCAACCTATATCGGCTGATCGTTGTTTTTATTACACTGAACGATAATCGGCCATAATCGTTTTGTGTAATAGTACCCTAAAGATTATCTAACAGATTATCTGCCAAAGATTTGAAGCCAAAGCCAGAAACAAACTATAAACAGAGATCAGGTCATAAAGGAAAGCCTGAGATCCATTCCTGGCTTTGGCTTCAAATCTTTGGCAGATAATCTGTCAGATAATCTATCTGTGTAAATTATATTAGTATTGTAATTGTACATGGGTTTTTAAAAACCCCATCCACACCTAGTAAAAAATATATATATAAATGGAACATGTACATTCTCATCCAACTCCATAGGGAACATTTTTTCAGAATATCTTGACCTGCTACAGATACCATAGTGTGAACAGCCTAGGGCCTATTGTGCACCTGATCTGCCACTGCATTCAGACTGCAGGGCCCAGTTACACATAGAACCTTGGCCCTACATAGAATTACCATTACATCCCTGAATCTGTCATTAGGACAGATTTCTTTCAGATTCAGGCTATGTTCACACATTGTATTTCTGTCAGTCTTTTTTCAACCAAAATCAGGAGTGGGTTGAAAACAGAGGCTGTGCAAATCTTTCCACTGACTTTCACTGTCAGTTCTATTCCTGATTTTGCTTGAAAGAATACCGACTGAAAGACTGACGGAAATACTATATGTGAACATAGCAAACAGGTTTTTTGGACAAAATGGACTGATAAGCTATCCACAGCTCATCAGCCACTGTTTGGCGGGGTGCCGACACACATTTTGTCTATATTCACTAGCTCACAAATTATTTTGTCTGGAAAACCCCTTTAAGCAATCCTGCCAAATCTGAACTAAAAGGCACATCCCAGACTTCATCAAATCAGTTGATAAAACAAAATGTACCTCTTCTGGCAGTACTGAATAAATGTGTGGCAATCTACTTTGCAGCCCCTGAATGGCACTGTGGGAAGCCCTCTAGGGCGTAATTTAGGTGTAAATTAGGCCTGTTATTTTAGCATTATTGAGCCATTCAATATGAATAATTTTGATTAATAAATAATATATGATAATTTTTTGCATTCCACATATTCATTTCTGGGCTTTTCATACATGAATTTGATAAAATGTGGTTGTTACTGTTAACATGGCCATAGTAGATCCTGTATTTTCATCTATGTTGTAGTCCTGAGACCAGAAAATAGGCTGCCACCACTAGTCATACCATAAAGTCTGTAAACTGCCTACATAAAACCTAGAAATCTCTGTTCTTCATTATTTACAAGTGGATAGCTTAGGGAATCTGTCAGCACTCGGACCCAACCCAAGTTGCTTACAGTGTTAGGCCATATTCACATGTCGTATAGGGTCACGGAGCGGTCGGTCTCTGAAAAGATCATCCCGGCCGGTACTGCATCTTTCCAGCCGCAGTCTCCTGTTGCGGCCGCATCAGCGCGCACCCGCATCAGAACTCCTCACAGCCGGAGCCGCTCACTTCATTGTGTGAACTGACAGCTTTCTGCTGCCGCAATTCACTTACATGTCAGTTGTTTGCGGCGCCGTATGGGATCCCACTCGGAGTGTATACTATGTGTATACGCTCCGGCCGGGATCCTATAGAAGAGCATGCGGCATTCCTAGGCGTACAAAGTACGGCCATTGTTGCCGATTGCAACAACGGCCGTACTTTTACGCTGTGTGAACATAGTCCTATATAGGTGACAGCACCCTAGTGAACATGGTACCTCCGTTTTATCTGTCCATGTAACAGAAACCACGCAATCCACATTGTTTTTGTTTTACTGTAGTCAGTCAAAAAGGTGTTGCGGCTGTGTGGCCACACCATTGGCCTGTCATACCTAATTCCTGTCACACCTAGTTTCCTCTTCCCTTTTCCATCTAAATAATAATTTTGTCTCAGCCTCCATTTTGCTGATGTAAAGGGCTGCGCACTTCCTGCATCCTAAGTTTGTGAAGGCACCATAGCCGGAAGAGTGGCGCACATGCTCTGACATAAGTTAGCTTCAGCTTCTCAGCATGCGTGCTTCTTTATGGCTATGGTGCCTGCATGGGCTTAAGATGAAGGACGCACACGGCTCTCTACATCAATCAGGGAGGAGGAGCCAGGGATTTGGTGTGCATGGCCACAGAGCCAAAACAGTTGCTTCTTTTTACTCTTGAAAGAAGTCGTGGATTGCGTGGTTTCTGTTACATGGATAAACCAGAGGTGCCATGTCCACTAGGGTGCTGTCACCTAAATAACACTCAGCAACTTAAGTCGGGTCTGAGTGCTGACAGATTTCCCTTAAAGCGAATTCCTGTGTACGGCGCCATTCTATTCCGGGGCACCGGCTGGGGGGGGTGTATGGGGAGCAGTGGAGGCGCCCCCAGTGGGAGAAAACCCCGCCCCTCTAAGATGCAGCGCCATTCTATCCATTTGAAAATCTTAAAGCGAATGTACTGCTGGTAGGGGTACAAATGTATAAGTTTGTGTCTAAGAGACCAGGTGGTTTACATAACTGGATACCACTGTAGCAAACCCTTAGTTGTTAGAGGTATAAAGTTGTTATAAGTGGGAACATCCTATTCAACTTGAGCCTATGTTCACACAATGTTTGTTTTCAGACATATTTTCACCTTGAAATGTCAACTGCCCAAAAATACGGCCAAAAAACAAACGTTGTGTGAACATGTGGCAAATGAAAGCTCTGGCAAATAAAAAAAATTAAATATATAAGGAAGTTGCAGAACTTTTTCTGATTGTATGTTGCTAGGTTTATTATTTTTGCCCCTTTCCCCACCCCCCTACTCCTAGGCCAGAGCCAAGTCTTAGCTCTGTTCTGTTGAGAACTACTGAAATAATTTGATTACATGTCCATTGATGTGCATGGGCTTCCTGTAAAGTGTTCATTTCTTGACAGGTAAACCACAGTTCATGGCTGAGTTTATAACAGAAACCAAGATGCAGAGCAGGATGTGTCACACAATGCATACCAACAGTGCCTGACAGACCCCACTGACTTATAATGGGGTCTGTTGGGTTCTACCGAGTGTGTCATTTTGACAGAGAAAATAGCCCTGCATGCAGTGCTTTTTTTTGCTGTCAATTGTGACAGAATCTGTGACAGAGACTCCAGACAAAGCCTCGACACAGATGTGAATATAGCCATAAATTGGTAAGGGGGTGTCTTTGAATAGAGTTACCTTTAAACAGCCTTGCAGCTTTATAGCATTAACACGCTGGAGCTCTCACCAAGTTTCCAAACACCCCATGACTCGAAACATTTAAGAAAAACTTTGCATATTGTACAACTAGATGCCAAAAGAAATAAGAGGGAAGAGTTCTCAGCATGTACCATTAGCGGATATTTTTAGACCTTGGTACCTGTGAATTTGGAAAAAAAAAAGAAAAGAGAAAAAGCCAAGAAATTCCATTCTATGGAAGTGAATTACAATACAACAGGCAAGGAGCACAGCAGGGAATTAAAATGAGTGGAAGGAAAGATGGAAAATATATGCAGATGCCAATGAGCAGACATTTAAAAGTATTATCTCTGCTAAACAAGAGCCCAGAGTGTTGATGAGAAGACAGCGAAAGCGACAGAGGTCACATCACCATCTTATTGTGCAGACATAAAACACAGCAGTACGGGGAGAGGGGGCGAAAGAGGGGGGGAGGGGGAGAAACCAATTTACTTATCATAAGACACTGAAAGGTGATCCAAATTCTAAAGAACAAGGTGATCCTGGGCCATAGAGAGGAGAAGGAATGACAAGGTACATTTTTAGCTTCATGTATTTCATTTTTTGTGCTTTTTTTTTTCATTCTTAGATTTAACATCTTAGGACTAATGCACACATCCACAGAAACATATCCGTGCACGGACAGTGTTCTGCAGACTGGACCTGGGGGCTCCCAGCATCTAGCACGAACTTTCAAACAATATCGGAGCTCCTGACATCATAATTAATCATGATGCGGTGAGCTCCGGGATCCAGTTTGCAGAACACCATCTGTAGACTAACGTGTTTCTGCGGATGTATGCATAAGCCCTTAGTCTATCTTCACGCACCGTAAAAGGCTATGGGGCATATTTATCAAACTGGTATAAAGTAGAATTCTCTTAGTTCCCCTAGCAACCAATCAGCTTCCACTTTTCATTCATCACAGATTCTTTTGAAAAATGAAAGGTGGAATCTGATTGGTTGCTAGGGGCAACTGAGCCAGTTTTACTTTACACCAGTTTGATAAATCTCCGCCGATGTTCGCAAACAGCATTTTGCTCAGTATTTTGGTCAGTACTTTTTCAACCAAAACCAGAAGTGGGTAGAAAATCCAGGAATCGTTCAAATCCTCCATTATAACTGTTCTCTGTCGATTCCACTCCTGATATGGCTACAACAACTGGCCAAAATACTGACAGAAATTCTGAGTTTCTGCGCACGGTGGGGAAGATTTATCAAACATGCTGTAAAGTGAAACAGGCTCAGTTGCCCCCAGCATCAGATTCCACCTTTCATTTTCCAAAGAATCTGTGAGGAATGAAAGTTGGAATCTGATTGGTTGCTAGGGGTAACAGAGACAGTTTAACTTTACACCATGTTTGATAAATCTCACCCTGTGTATTTTTTCTCACAACATTTACCAATGCAAATTAGCTAGATTTTTCCATTTTATGTCACATTCACCATTTCATGTTTTTGTACCAGAAGGGGGCATGGTTTCAGATTAGCTAACTTTTTCAGCTAATTTAATGTGCAACTTTTAAATTGTTGTGCAAAAACTGTGCAGCAGTACTTCACTTTTGCCCTAGCATAGTTTTTTAGCCAAGCTGTTTAAGGAAAAAATTGAGCAAGAATTATCATTGTATATTTGCCATGTAAAAAATTTTGCACAAGGATACCAAGAATATACACAGTGTGTAATAACTGACACCTGTGCAAAATTGCAGATGATACATTCCCCTTAAAGGAGAAGTCCGGCCCAAATAAATTTTTGATATTTTTGAAAAGTTATACAAATTTCTAATGTACATTAATTATGTGAAATGCACATATAGGGCTATTTCCCTTAATTTAGTAGATCAGGAAGTGTTAGAATTCTCTCAGATCCAGTGACGTAACGACCAAAGGTGTAATTCCTATGGAGTGTCCAGCAGAGGGGGGCTCTATATATAGAAGTCTATGGGACTTGATTGTGTCTATAGATGTCTATGTAAAGTAATGTAATGTAGTGTAGTGTAGTGTACAGTATGCTTTATTAAATGAATACATCTATGGAATACTTTGGGGAGCAAGGGTACTTGCTCCCTAAAGTATTGCATAAATGTATTTATTCAATATATTAGGATATCACAATAAGCCCGCCGATCCGCCGCATTCCCGCCGATCCGGACTATATACACTGAAATACAGCTCCCATCATCTGCTTATAGTATGAACAGGTGATGGGAGCTGTAGCTGGGTTATGGATATGACTTGCCTGCCACCGCTGATGCCACTGCTTATGCCGCCGGGCGCAGGGGGGAGCCGCTCAGTACACAGGAGTGCTTCCCCCTCCTCCTCCTTCTTCCAGGATACCTTCCCCCTATACCAGTGCTGACTCCCCGCCTGGCCGCCGCTCTCCGCTCTCATATACCGGCTCCCGATGCATCCTGGTGTCTGCACTGATGCATCGGGAGCCGGTATATGAGAGCGGAGAGTGGCAGCCAGGTGGGGAGTCAGCAGTGGTATAGGGGGCTCCCCCTGTGCCCGGCGGCATAAGCAGTGGCATCAGCGGCGGCAGGCAAGTCATATCCATAACCCAGCTACAGCTCCCATCACCTGTTCATACTATAAGCAGATGATGGGAGCTGTAGTTCAGTGTATATAGTCCAGATCGGCGGGAATGCGGCGGATCGGCGGGCGGCGGGAATGCGGCGGATCGGCGGGCTTACT
Organism: Dendropsophus ebraccatus; assembly: GCF_027789765.1. Lineage (NCBI taxonomy): Eukaryota > Metazoa > Chordata > Amphibia > Anura > Hylidae > Dendropsophus > Dendropsophus ebraccatus. The sequence goes on from NC_091457.1 coordinate 88,014,603, forward strand.
GTGATATCCTAATATATTGAATGAATACATTTATGCAATACTTTGGGGAGCAAGTACCCTTGCTCCCCAAAGTATTCCATAGATGTATTCATTCAATAAAGCATACTGTACACTACACTACACTACATTACATTACTTTACATAGACATCTACAGACGAAATAAAGTCCCATAGACTTCTATATATAGAGCGCCCTCTGCTGGACACTCCATAGAATTTACACCTTTGGTCGTGACGTCACTGGATCTGAGAGAATTCTAACACTTTCTGATCTACTAAATTAAGGGAAATAGCCCTATATGTGCATTTCCCATAATTAATGTACATTAGAAATTTGTATAACTTTTCATAAGTAACAACATATCAAAAATTTATTTTGGCCGGACTTCTCCTTTAATGACTATTTACAACCGGAATTTGGAAGCTATTGTTTTTCAGTAAATATAGCTGGATTCGGGAGCCAGCTTTAATAGACAGTAGTGATGAGCGATCATGCTCGTCCGAGATTGGTACTCATTTGAGTTTTAGGGCATCTTCCTCTTCCTGCATGTTTGGCGGCTTTTTTTCAGCCAATCATCATGCAGGAGAGTCTTTGGGAGCTCGTAGCATCACATGGGAACCCTACATGTCGATAGCAGCGATTGGCTGGCCAGTTCAGATGACCTGGGCATATAAGAATCAGGTCCCGCGATTCTCGCTTCAGACGCAGGCTGGAAGAGATTAGGGAGAGAGCTGCTGTGAGTCAGGGAGAGTGTTAGGCAGGAAATTAGTGTGCGGTTAGGCAGGAATCCGACACGAAGAACCCAAAAGTCCTTCTAAGGGCTTAAAAATTTTTGCTACTCTTGGCTGCTTGCTTGGACTTGTAGTGCAGCTGTCAGTAGTCAATTTGTTCTGTTGCTGACATTCTCTTGGCTGGCTGGGATCTGTAGTTCAGCTATACCTATCATCACTGTGCAGTGTCCTTTGCACGTGGTGCTTTTAAAAAAAAGCACCAGTTTCACACGTACTCTATATGACTACCCACAAATCTGCTGTCAGTGAACAATTTGTCCTGTAGCTGACATTCTCTTGGCTGTCTGGGATCGGTAGTTTAGCTATACCTATCCTCCCTGTGCTGTGTCCTGTGCCTCCGAGGCATCCATGCATGCTGCCCCTGCTGTTTCCTGTCCATTTCTGTGTTGTTTCCATAATTTTCTGAGGTTTCCAGGTTTTCAGGCAACCTTCCCTGTGCAGAGCTTTGGTTCCCTGAAAAAATGCTCGAGTTTCCCATTGACCTCAATGGGGTTCGTTACTCCAAACGAGCACCTGAGCATCGGGAAATATTCGTCTCACGTATCGAGCACCCGAGCATTTTAGTACTCGCTCATCTCTAATAGACAGTATTTTATGATTTTTTTAAGTTTTATTTTTGGCATTATTATTTAAGCCATATCCACACGCTGTAAAATAACGGCCGTCATTTAAATTGAAAATAACGGCCGTTGCTTTCATTCTTCAATGATTGCCATTGAGGTCTATGGCCAAACATTCATTGGTTCACCAATGTATAAAATAACAGCCATTAGTTCATGTCATGTTCATGTCATTAATTTGCAGCTGTTAGGCTATGTTCACACAACATAAAAAATAGAGAAATGGCGTTCGCTTTTTCTATTAAAAAAGACGTCCGTTCTTGCTGCCATTTAACTGACTGCAATGCAATGCATTGAAGTCAGTGGAATGACGGACTCCCAATGCACACAGTGTATAAAATGACGGACGTCAAAATAATGATCATGTCAATTATTTTCAGACGTCTTTTGCAAACATTATTTTTTTGTTGTTCACATGCAGTTTTTTTTCCCTGTCCTTTCGCCATTTTTACTATTAAATTGAATGGACTTTTTAATTGAAGACACACCCAAAGGCCAATTAGTAACCCCAAACTAGAATAATGTACCAGCAGCTTTTATTGGCGGGTGGCCAATCCTCAAAATAATGGACGTCATTTCAAAACTTATAAACAGACAAGAAAAAAACGCTGTGGGAACATAGCCTTATTGTGTGAACATCATCTGTTATTTTAAGTTGTTCACACACAGTTTATTAAATTGACCATCCATTCACTGTCTTTTGCATTAAATTCAATGGAAAGGGGTCATTGTTCTATTTGTGCTAGAATAATGTTCCAATAGTCGTCATTGCAATGACGGCCGCCAAATCATGCTAAACCACAGCCGCTGTTTAATACTCAAAACAACGGCCATTATTTTGAGTATCAAATAACGGCCATTGAAAATCATTGTGTGAACATAGCCTAATCCTATTCTTTTATTATTTTCTATTATTTCTGTTCATATTATTATTATTATATTTTTATAATTCTTAATGTTATTTATGTTTTGCAAGCACTAAATTACTGTTACAAAACACTAAAAGGTAAAACCTAAGGAATTTTAGTTTTGCTCTATTAACACTGGTGCTTCATACACGTGCTATACCAGTATCTATCCCCCAGTATTTTTATTAATTAATTTCTTAGCCAGAAGTGAATTCAAATGTAATAGAAAATAATAAATAAAGGTAAAACTTATACTTCTTTGCCTACTAGGGGGCAACAGCTTTAAAAATATGACGTTGGGTCTATATTTTATAGAGAAGATAACTTCGTGAACCCAGTAAATCCTCCATTGTGAGCATCTGCTATGACTCCTTTAAAAAAAAAGGAAAAAAAGAATATGAATTTCTAAGGATACAGGTGGATAGTAGTGATTTAAATTAAAATGGAACACGATGAAGCAGGCGCTGGCTGTGTGGAGAATGCAGGATTTCATAAGCCTTTCGGAGGGGCTCACTGGCTCAATCTATTGTAAAAAAAATTGTTCATTCCTGACAACATAATTAGATTACTTTCAAAGAAGTGGATAATAAGAGATCTCACAGGGCAACTGTGTGCTGCAAACTTGGGTCTTGTTTCGGAGCGGTAATTACCATCCTATCGGTGGTTTTGTATATTGTGTAAAAGTAATGGAGTTTTTGTGTGTAAATAAAAACAGGAGAAAATACATATTTTTCCCACTAAGAAGATAACAAAAAAAGTTTCAGTACTTTAATCTTTAATATTTTAATCATTTTTCTTTACAGTTTTTATGTGTTCATAATGTTCAGTCAGCAGTTTGAGCTTAAATAAAGGTTAGTTTCCCACTGTATTATAGAGTGGACGTAAACATACAAATTGGGGGAAAGCTGGCGTATGCCTATGACAGATACCATTTAGTAGCATCTCTAGGTTTTTGTCATGTAAACAATCAGACCAAGAGGAATATTTTTAGAATTGTTTCCACCAATCTGCACAATTCAATTGAAAAACAAACTGAAATCTTTTAGGGTAAAAAAAAAAGAACTAAAATGACATGTCACATTAGACCTGGCAATCTTTAGTCACTCTTCCTTGCAAAGGTGCTTCAAATCTCTGTGAGGGCATTTCCAGTGTACGACCCCCTCTTCCTGTCAACTCCCAGGTTTTCAATTGGATTCTGGTCTGGGCTCTGGCTGGGCCAATCCAAAACTTTGATGTTCTGGTAAGTCATTCTTTTGTATGCTTTGGAAGTATGCTTTGAGTTGTAAGGTGAAATTCCTCTTCATCCTCAACTTTTTAGCAGAGACCTGAAGGTTTTATGCCAAAACAGACTAATATTGGGGACGAAGAAATGATAACTAGTAAATCGTCAGTGCTCGTCAGTCTTGTATGATTTCACTATATGTGAACAATCCCAACATGACAAAGAGAATCCTCAGGACTCCGAGGTAAGTTATCAAAGTTTGTGGACAGTGTCGGACTGGAGTGCCTTGGGCCCACCAGGGGAAATCATTCTTAGGGCCCACCCTTCAGCCACCATACTTATCTATGGTAACATTAATAAGGGTCCAGTTACACTGCGTGATTTGGGGCAGTATGGGGCTGCAAGCGATTGCTAATCAGCAGGGCAGGAATACACAGAGATGTGCAGCCGACAGCAATGATTTTTACAGCCGCACAAAAGATCAAATCAGCCGACTATGGGGCATTTGCTTGTCAGCTGATCTCTGACACTTTTACATGGGGCTTCCTAGGAGCGCTTGTTACCGATAATTGGCCGGTGTAATTGGGCTATAAGACAATTTCCTTTGTATGATAACGCTGTATACTTAGATACAAAAGTCATACAGCTACCAATGACACCAGTATATAAAGAGCAAATATCTCCACACATATTACCGCCATACTATTACTGACCAGATCCTGTATACTGAGACTGATTTTACCAATAATACCATTATATAGGCGGGAAATATTATCACCATACATATTACCGCCACAATTACCGCCATACTGTTACTGACCAGATCCTGTATACTGAGAGTGATATTACTAATAATACCAGTATATCAGAGGGAAATATTATCACCATACATATTACCGCCATACTGTTACTGAACAAATCCTGTATACCAATAATACCAGTATACAAGGGGAAAATATTACCGCCACACCACAACCAATACCATCACTATATTGTTACTGACCAAATCTAGTATACTAAAAACAATAAAAAAACAGTACCGGATTACAAGCAACAAATACCACCACATACTGACAAATACCACCACATACTGACTAATACCACCACATACTGACTAACGCCACCACTGCTACTGACTAATACCACCACATACTGACTAACACCACCACTGCTACTGAATAAGATTCACTGTACACAGATCACCATCACCTCATCCAGTCATATAGAGGTAGACACAGCTCTACACAGGTTCTATACACCATATACATTACAGTGCAAATATATCAGGTGACTCACAGGGGACGTCTTTTCTGATCGGAGTTCTTCCCTTTTCATCTTCTCCATCCGTCCTGGGCCATAATGAGAACTTCTATGAGCCACGAATCCACAGAATCTGCCAGACAGACATATTAGGCTCATCACTATGTCACCATCCTCATCTCTCTACACACTGCACATCTGTATTGGCCCCTGTACGCCCTCACTCTCTCTCTCTTCCTTACAGTATATGGTCCCCCCTCTGTTGTCCCCCTTATAAATGGCACCCCATATTGGCCATCCCCCATATAGGTACCCCCCTTATGCTGTCCATCCCCATATATATAGCCCTCTCAAGTTGTCCTTCTTCAATATAGATATCCTCATGTCCATTCACCCCATATGGCCCCCTCATGTTGTCGATTCCTCAGTAATAGCCCCCTCATGTTGTCCATTGCCCCCTATAGCCCCCTCATGTTGTCCAACCCCCCATAGCCCCCTCATGTTTTCCATCTCCCCATAGCCCCCTCATGTTGTCCATCCCCCCCATAGCCCCCTCATGTTTTCCATTCCCACTATAGCCCTCTCATGTTGTCCATCCCCCCCTATAGCCCCCTCATGTTGTCCATCCCCCCCTATAGCCCCCTCATGTTGTCCACCCCCCCTATAGCCCCCTCATGTTTTCCATCTCCCCCCTATAGCCCCCTCATGTTGTCCACCCCCCCTATAGCCCCCTCATGTTTTCCATCTCCCCCCTATAGCCCCCTCATGTTGTCCATCTCCCCCCATAGCCCCCTCATGTTGTCCAGCCCCCCATAGCCCCCCTCATGTTGTCCATCTCCCCCCATAGCCCCCTCATGTTGTCCAGCCCCCCCTATAGCCCCCTCATGTTGTCCATCCCCCCTATAGCCCCCTCATGTTGTCCATCTCCCCCCTATAGCCCCCTCATGTTGTCCATCTCCCCCCTATAGTCCCCTCATGTTGTCCATCTCCCCCCTATAGCCCCTCATGTTGTCCATCCCTCCCTATAGCCCCCTCATGTTGTCCATCCCCCCCTATAGCCCCCTCATGTTGTCCATCCCCCCCTATAGCCCCCTCATGTTGTCCATCCCCCCTATAGCCCCCTCATGTTGTCCATCCCCCCCTATAGCCCCCTCATGTTGTCCATCTCCCCCCTATAGCCCCCTCATGTTGTCCATCTCCCCCCTATAGCCCCCTCATGTTGTCCATCCCCCCCTATAGCCCCTCATGTTGTCCATCTCCCCCTATATCCCCCCCATGTTGTCCATCTCCTCCCCATGTTGTCCATCCCCCCCCTCATGTTGTCCACCCCCCCCTCATGTTGTCCACCCCCCCCTCATGTTGTCCATCTCTCCCCCCCTCATGTTGTCCATCTCTCCCCCCTCATGTTGTCCATCCCCCCCCTCATGTTGTCTATCTCCCCCCCCATGTTGTCCATCTCTCCCCCCCATGTTGTCCATCTCTCCCCTCATGTTGTCCATCTCCCCCCCCCCTCATGTTGTCCATCCCCCCCCTCATGTTGTCCATCTCTCCCCCCCATGTTGTCCATCTCTCCCCCCCATGTTGTCCATCTCTCCCCCATGTTGTCCATCTCTCCCCCATGTTGTCCATCTCCCCCCCCATGTTGTCCATCTCTCCCCCATGTTGTCCATCTCCCCCCTCATGTTGTCCATCTCCCCCCCCCATGTTGTCCATCTCTCCCCCATGTTGTCCATCTCCCCCCCCTCATGTTGTCCATCTCCCCCCCTCATGTTGTCCATCTCTCCCCCATGTTGTCCATCTCCCCCCCCCCCTCATGTTGTCCATCTCTCCCCTCCCCATGTTGTCCATCTCCCCCCCCATGTTGTCCATCTCTCCCCTCCCCATGTTGTCCATCTCCCCCCTCATGTTGTCCATCTCTCCCTCCCCCATGTTGTCCATCTCTCCCCCATGTTGTCCATCTCTCCCCATGTTGTCCATCTCCCCCCCTCATGTTGTCCATCTCCCCCCCCCTCTCATGTTGTCCATCTCTCCCCCATGTTGTCCATCTCCCCCCCTCATTTTGTCCATCTCCCCCCCCTCTCATGTTGTCATCTCTCCTCCGTGTTGTCCATCTCCCCCCCCCCTCATGTTGTCCATCTCTCCCCTCCCCATGTTGTCCATATCCCCCCCCCCATGTTGTCCATCTCTCCCTCATGTTGTCCATCTCTCCCCTCCCCATGTTGTCCATCTCCCCCCCCCATGTTGTCCATCTCTCCCCCCCCATGTTGTCCATCTCTCCCCCCCATGTTGTCCATCTCCCCCCCTCATGTTGTCCATCTCCCCCCCCCTCATGTTGTCCATCTCCCCCCCCATGTTGTCCATCTCCCCCCTCATGTTGTCCATCTCTCCCCCCCCCCATGTTGTCCATCTCCCCCCCTCTCATGTTGTTCATCCCCCCCCCCCCCCCCCCTCATGTTGTCCATCTCTCCCCCATGTTGTCCATCTCTCCCCTCCCCATGTGTCCATCTCCCCCCCATGTTGTCCATCTCTCCCCCATGTTGTCCATCTCTCTCCCCCATGTTGTCCATGTCCCCCCCAAGTTGTCCATCTTCCCCCCCCAAGTTGTCCATCTCCCCCCCCATGTTGTCCATCTCTCTCCCCCATGTTGTCCATCTCTCTCCCCCATGTTGTCCATCTCCCCCCCCCCATGTTGTCCATCTCTCCCCTCCCCATGTTGTCCATCTCCCCCCCCATGTTGTCCATCTCCCCCCCTCTCATGTTGTCCATCTCTCCCCCATGTTGTCCATCTCTCTCCCCCATGTTGTCCATCTCCCCCCCATGTTGTCCATCTCTCCCCCATGTTGTCCATCTCTCTCCCCCATGTTGTCCATCACCCCCCTCATGTTGTCCATCACCCCCCCTCATGTTGTCCATCTCTCCCCCCCCATGTTGTCCATCTCTCCCCCCTCATGTTGTCTATCTCTCCCTCACCCACCTCATGTTGTCCATCTCTCCCCCACCCCCCTCATGTTGTCCATCTCTCCCCTCCCCTTATGTTGTCCATCTCTCCCCCACCCCCCCTCATGTTGTCCATCTCTCCCCCACCCCCCCTCATGTTGTCCATCTCTCGCCCACCCCCCTCATGTTGTCCATCTCTCCCCTCCCCTCATGTTGTCCATCTCTCCCCTCCCCTCATGTTGTCCATCTCTCCCTCACCCCCCTCATGTTGTCCATCTCTCCCCCACCCCCCTCATGTTGTCCATCTCTCCCCCACCCCCCTCATGTTGTCCATCTCTCCCCCACCCCCCTCATGTTGTCCATCTCTCCCCCACCCCCCCTCATGTTGTCCATCTCTCCCCCACCCCCCTCATGTTGTCCATCTCTCCCCCACCCCCCTCATGTTGTCCATCTCTCCCCCACCCCCCTCATGTTGTCCATCTCCCCCCTATGATAAAAAAACAAAACCGAAACTCAACTCACCTGTCAACACGCTCCCCCGTCGTTGGTCTCTACTCCTCTGTTCCCCGACAGACGAGCAGCTCCTGGTCCTGGACAGCGCCATCAACACTGAGCTCCGTACGCGCCGCAGCGGCTGGGACTTCCGGTATGCGCTACGTGAACCGGAAGTCCTAGCAGCCGCACCGCGCACAGAGCTCAGTGGTGATGACGCTGCCGGGACCAGCAGCTGCTCATCTGTCGGGGCGGCGGCGGCGGCAGCACCCTTGTGATCGCAAGCTTGCGATCACAAGGAAGGGAAGGTGCCGGCCAGCTATCGGCGGCTGAGTGGGCCCCCCAGGAGCACGGGGGCCCCCGATGCGGGGGGACCGTGCTCCCTGACTGGGGGGCGGGGCCTACTCCTGCTTGGGGCCCACCGTGGGTTTCCCCGGTCCCCCGGTGGCCCAGTCCGCCCCTGTTTGTGGATATTTTAACCTAAGCTGAAGAGATCGTGAAGTTTTTCACTAATTAATATTTGGAACTGTTCTTAATTTCCTCCACTTTGACTAAAGCTCCAGTTCCAGGTGCAGAAAAATAGTCCCAAAGCATAATTTTGCCTCTACCATGCCCCACTGTGGGTATGATCTTTTTTTGTGATATGCAGTGTTGGCTTTGTGCAAAACATACCTTTTGGAATAATGCCCCAAAAGTTCATCCTTGGTCTCATCAGACCATAACACTTTTCCACATGCTTCTGGCAGACTTAAAGCGACTCTATACCCACAATCTGAAACCCCCCCCCCCCCCCCCCCCAAAAAAAAAAAAAAACTGCTTGTACCTTCAGATAGCTGCTTTTAATACAAGTTCTGTCCTGGGGTCCGTTCAGCAGGGTATGCAGTTATTGTCCTAAAAAACAACTTTTAAACTTGCAGCCCTGTGTCAAAAGGTGCCTAGAGTGTCTATGCCCTAGGCTTGCACCGCCTCTTCTTCCCTCCTCCCTTCCCTCTTCATCATTAGGAATACCCCAGGCAGGTTTTCTACTCTTCATCACCTGTCTGAACACTGCTCGTGTGATCTGGTGGATCATTAGGGCACCTGTGTAGTGTTCAGACACGAAAGGAATAGGAGAAATTCTGCCAGGGACATTTCTAATGATGAAGAGGGCGGGGAGGAGAGACGGAGAGGCGGTGCAAGGTTAGGGCATAGACACTCTAAGCCACGCCAATTTAACACGGGGCTGCAAGTTCAAAAGTTGTGTTTTAGGAAAAAACTCTATCACCTGCCGAATGGACCCCAGGACAGATCTTGGATTAAAAGCAGCTATCTGAAGGTACAAGCAGTTTGGGGAGGTCAGATTGTAAAACATAGCCAGGCTTGGATGAAAAGGCTTTCTTCTTCGCATCCTACCCACTAGACATGAAGAATACAAGAAATTGTTGTTGCATGCAGTACACAACCACTACTTGCCACCCTACTCCAAAGACCAGACATATAAGGAATAGAAGAGATTATTGTTGCATGCAGTACACAACCAATGCTTACCAGTGCTTCCTGTAGATTCTTTCATGTTGCAGTAGGCCTTTTCACAGGCTCCCAGACCAAATTCCTTCTTATCCTTTTATCAATTTCTGAGAGATGCCCAGTTCTTGATAATGTCACTGTTGTGCTAAATTTAATCCACTTCTTGATGCCTTTACTGTGTTCCATGGTACAGTATATCTAGTGGATTGGAAATTTTTTGTACCCTTCTTCTGACTGACACCTTTCAACAATGAGATCCCTTTAGGCTATGTTCACACTACGTATATTTGAGGCTGTATAGCAACTAAAACAAGGAGTGGATTGAAAACACAGAAAGGCTCTGTTCACATAATGTTGTAATTGAGTGGATGGCCGTCATTTAATGGCAAATATGTGCTGTTATTTTAAAACAACGGCTGTTGTATTGAAATAATGGAAGTTAATTACCGTTATATGGCGGCCATCCACTCAATTACAACATTATGTGAACAGAGCCTTTCTGTGTTTTCAATCCACTCCTGGTTTTGGTTGCTATGAGGACCTGACATGAGGACCAAATACAGCCTCAAATATACATAGTGTGAACCCAGCCCCCATGTGTAAGCTGTTTATGGACCATGGACACATTCTTTGATGGCAGCTGTGTACTGAATAGTATTTAGGCTATGTTTGTTATGGTCATTAAATTATTTTTTCATTATCAATTATTTTTTGCCCATCCTTTTGTGGTATCCCACCACGGGTGTTTCGTGTTTCACACCTGTCGCAAAAGTCTTTTTACTCAAAGCTAAGTGGTGATGAAGGTAGTTTCTTATTTCACCACTAGATGTCAGTGTTTTCTATGTATATTCTTTTCTATTGTGTAACTGAAGTAAGCAAAAGGTTACTGTCTCTTAAGTATTATGCAATGCACAAGCCAGGTAGAGAAGAAACAGAAAGGTAATCAGTAGCACTCACCAGTCTTCAGGCAGTACGTATCTTTATTTCAGGGTGACATCAAACAGGTTGGTGTGGGGCAGGGGGAGACAGATCCAGCAGATGCCGTGCCCTCAGGCCCTCCGCCTGAGGGCAATCCTGTTACCCGAGATACCAAGAGTGACACTTCCTACACTTAACCCTTTGAGGACCAGGCCCAAAATGACCCAGTGGACCGCGCAAATTTTGATCTTAGTGTTTCCGTTTTCCCCTCCTCCCCTTCTAAGAGCTCCAGCACTTTCAGTTTTTTATCTACAGGCCATGTAAGTGCTTGTTTTTTACAGGAATAGTTGTACTGTGTAATGGCGTCATTCATTTTACCATAACATGTATGATGGAATTCCAAATATATTATTTATGAAGATATAAATTGGTGAAATCGCAAAAAAGAATGCAATATGGTAACGTTTGGGGGGTTCCTGTGTCTACGTAATATACTATATGGTAAAAGCGACATGATACCATTACTCTATAAGTCAGTCCGAACACAACCATATGCAGGTTTACGCAGATTCTCTAATGTTATATATTTTTTTTAAATGAAATCCTTTTTTTTGGCAATTAATTATAAATAAAATGGGACTATTGAGACGCTTATAACGGTTTTATTTTTTCACCTACGGGGCTGTATGGGGTGTCATTTTTTCCGCCATGATCTCTAGTTTTTATTAATACCATATTTGTGAAGATCGGACGTTTTGATCACTTTTTATTAATTTTTTTATATATATAATGTAACATAAAATCGGTAATCCGCGCACTTTTTTCCCTCTTTTCGTGTACGCCGTTTACCGTTCGCAATGACGCTTGTTATATTTTAATAGATCGGACAATTACGCACGCTACGGTATATTATATGTTTATCTATTTATTTATTTATTTTTATATGTTTTATTTATATAATGGGAAAGGGGGGTGATTTAGACTTTTATTGGGGGAGGGGTTTTGGGGTAGTGTGTTAGTATTTTTAACTTTTTAATCAGTGTTATCGGCGCTCTGCTCATTGAGCCTGCCTGTGCAGGCTCAGTGTAGCAGATCGCCGATCGGACCGCACGGAGGCAGGTGAGAGACCTCCGGCGGCCCGTTTTACCGATCGGGACCCCCGCAGTCACACTGCGGGGGTCCCGATCGGTAAGTGACAGGGGACTCCCCCTGTCACTTACACTTAAACGCCGCGGTCGCGCCGCGATCGCGGCGTTTAAGGAGTTAATGACACGCGGCAGCGCGATCGCTGCAGCGTGTCATTACCGGTGAGGTCCCGGCTGCTGATTGCAGCCGGCCCCCACCTGCTATGAAGCGCGCTCCGCTCCGGAGCACGCTTCATAGCGTGAGAAACACCCAGGGCGTACAGTTACGCCCTAGGTCGTCTGGGGACAGACTTCCATGGCGTAACTATACGCCCTGGGTCGTCTAAGGGTTAAAACACATTTGTGAACACATTCCTCACCACTGAATGCGATAGTGCCGACATCTCTTTGAGGCTTGTGTGTCTTAAGTATTATGTACTTTTATTGACCAATAGAGATACTATTCTTTTTTAGCCTATCCTTTCTCTTCTTTACACATCCCTGTAGGAAGTATTCACTTGGTGGGAGGAAGTGTAGTGTCAGTCTTACTCAGATTCTCGTGGGAGGAAGACACACAGAACAGAAGTCCCTTCTGTAGCCAAGCCAGGGACTGGCTTTCCCAGGTCCCCTGTTTGGGATCGGTCTAGTTAGAGAGTTGGTCAAGACACACGTGTATGAGTCAGCCAGAGACACTTAGTTTCTTCAGGCTATCTACTAGATCTTCTTTGCAGTGCTAGACACCACAAGAGGGACAAAAGTCAGGGATTAACCCAGTTCACACCGAGAACGACTCTACAAAGTGCAGGGCAGTATCCTGATACACAGAGGAACTAGCCTGGATAGAACAAAGATACCAGACAGTCTAAGTATTCTATCTCGCAGTGCAGGTGAAACAATGACACCCTAGGACACTTAGCTTCACCCAGGTAACCACTGCTGGGGCTTGTATCACCCTATTAGGATGGGGAACTCGACACTGCAGGGCAGAAGGTGGTCAGAAATTAGTCTAAACACAGGTACAAGTATCTCTCTCAAGTCTCAAGTATTTTTCAAAGGTTCTAGCAGAGTACAAGTACTACATTTGGTTGGTTGGCAAACTCCTCTCCTCTACGCTGCTCCACTCTATACCTATTTTCAGCACTTTCAAGTATCTCTGCAGAACAGATCCAGTTAAGCACTTAAGTCTGTATAAAGATTATCTATCTTCTGCCAAAGTGTTCTGTATTATTCAGAGACTGCACAGTAAAGCTGTTCTATTTATTCACTGATACTCAGTCATCTCTTACTTTGCACCAGCTCTATACACATCCACTACACACCTTGGGTCATTTTTCCCCTTTCTGTGGGTGGCGGTACCGATAGTCTGGATGGGTCATTTGCCACTCAGGACTACCATGACAGGAGCCCAAGGGACCCATCACAGCCCAGCAAGTCACCGACCATTTTGGGGAGTACAGCCAGCCACAACATAGAGCAGGTACCAACACCACACCTGTGTGTTGGACTAGCACTGGCATCATGAAATGACCATCCCTGGCTGAGCTGTACAACACATCCGACCCAACCACCACAGAAGTGGGGTCACTAGTAATATCACAGCACAAACACCAATCGAGTACCACACTTTTCAACAAAATTCAATGGACCACACCCAAAAGGGTGTTGAACGCAGCCATCACCCAAGCTACACTTAAATAATGTACTAACTAACTAATGTACCAAATAACTGCCTTTATCTAACATATTTTGGCTACCGCCAAAATATGTTAGATAAAGGCTGTTATTTGGTATTCAAAATAACAACTACACCCCCAATTATAAGAGGGTGTTCACATTTATGCAACCACTTTATTTTAATTTTGTTATTTCCACTATTTCCCCCCTCTGAATGATTTTAAAAATGGATGTTTTAAAATGGAATTGTACAGTCAACCATTTTGAAATTAATTGTGGAATGTCTGGCCACCCAGACATCTATTCACACAACTAAGGGCCCAATTACATGGTCCTATATAAAGGAGCAAACGAGCGCTTGCACGCACCAACAGTGAGCGGGAAGGAAAGGGGGGCACTGGGTACGCTGCGTTCCTAGCTTCTGCAGCTGCAACATCACGGCCTGGCTGAGAGATCGCTTGCTCAGCCAGTCAGTGACTGCAGAGGTTTTCAGTCTCAGTCACCAATTGTCAGAGCGGGCAGTCTTTCAATGAGGTATGTGACATTGTAACTGGGGGAGCTGCAGGATAGTGGCAGCTGTCAGGAATCGGTAAGTCAGCGCTGCAAGGGAACGGGGATGGGTAAGTATGCTTTCTTTATTATGTTCCCGCACCCCCCTGTCTGCCTGAGATTTTTTTACTTTGGTTGGCTTCTCCTTTAAGAGGTTATCTGTCCTGAGAAACCATTTTCAATCGAACACTGCCTGGAGGTTTAATGATCACTCCAGGTTTAGCTCAAGAAACCACAATTGATCATCCATTAATATTGTCCAGCCAAATTGCCCTTGGATGCGCTTTGTCCAGCAGAATGGGGTAACCCCAATTAATAAAATATGCAGTTGTGCATATGAAACAACTTAATCTTATGTAGTGCTTCCCAATTCCAGTCCTCATGGCCCACCAACAGGTCATGTTTTGAGGATATCCCAAACAAAGAACACCTGTGATAATACCTGATGCACTATAAACCACTGTGAAATACTGAGGAAATACCATGTGTGAACGTAACCTTATACAGTGTCCATTCAATTTGAAGGGGTTATCCAGTGCTACAAAAACATGGCCACTTTTCCCCCTCTCTTGTCTCCAGGTCAGGTGTGGTTTGCAATTAAACTCTATTTACTTATATGTACACTGAGAACAAAGATGATGCAGCACTCATTCAATACTGCAAATCGGTGTTTTATTTTTCACATGCTCGTGGATACAAACAAGTAACAATAGGCTACGATCGCTTCACTCTCTCACCGCGCTTCCTCTCGGCCCAAGGTCCTCTCGGTATGGGCCCAGAGGAAGTGCGGTGAGAGCGCAAAGCGATTATTACTTGGTTATATCCACGAGCATGTGAAGAATAAAACACCGATTTGCAGTATTGGATGAGTGCCGAATAATCTTTGTTCTCAGTGTACATATACTCAGAGACTTTTCTCTAATGTGCTGAACACCATTCAGGAGTGTCCGGTGGAAGGATAAGCCGACCAGCTGCCCCCAGTGGAGATACAGCTGGGCAGTTGCGGAGGTACGTCTTGCTGGATCTGTAAACTCTATTTACTTTAATGGAACTGAGTGTGAAACCACACCCAATCTGGAGACAAGAGAAGGGGGGGATGTGGCCATGTTTTTGTAGCGCTGGATAACCCCTTTAAGCTCCTTTCATTTCAATGGAACTGAGTAGGAAAACCCCGCCCAAGCTGGAGACAAGAGTGGTGCTGTCTCTGGAAGAAAGTGGCCATGTTTTTGTATTGCTGAATAACCCCTTTAATGGGTTGTCTGTGTAACAAAGGACAGGATAAATCCTCCAGGGATGTTCTTTGTATCTAAGAAGAGGATCCTGAACAGGGGACCCAGGGGATCTATTACAGGGTATAGGAAAATGGATTTTTCTACACTGGATAACACCTCTAAGAATAAAAATATATTCATTTAACAATTCAGCCTGAGACAAATCTCTACAAAAAAATGTTAAAAATTCACCACACTAACAGATGCCTCAATGTTTTGTTATGAGCGCAGTTATAAATAGGCACAAGAATGTTTTTTCTTCTCCTGAAGAAATTCCTGATTACATCCCCATTATTTTTCTGTTGTAATAATTTCCTGTCATGCGGCAACTACCACTTGGCAGTTGCATGTCAAAGAGGTTTTATTTTTAGGAATCACAGGCCAGACCCAAAAAATATGGATTTTTTTTCATGATTTCAGTGACAAAAAAGCATTCTTTCAAGACTTGACATTCCCTGCACACTAAATAGTTGCAAGAAGATGACAGAAAACAAACAATGTTTTTCAGATCCAATGTGCTAAACCTAGGTTTATCTGTTTACATGGCAGGCAGACAAAGGTAGACAATGGTAATTCATGTGCAAATGTGCTTGTCGAAGAATAAGTCGTAATTCTGTTACAGACCCACAAACGATGAAAAAAAAAAAAAAATACAACATAATTCAAAGGCTGTAGATTTTCTATATATGCCCATGGATTGCAGCCACTTTGTTTTGCTCTTCCTTGCCAGTGCATGTAAAAGAAAGAGTCTAAAGAAATACTGCAGGGGGAAATGTTACACCTATTGCAGAGCCTTAGGAACATGTCTTCAGTCTTAAGGCCAGATTCACACATCCATGCGCAGTCTGCGATATACGGTCCATATGCTGGTTGTATATAACGGACTAAACTTTTTATAACGGGTCTCCCTGCATCATAATTTATTATGATGTACAGAGCTCCCAAATGGCAACAGCAGTAACTACTCAACTGACACAGCCATGTCAGCTCAGTAGCAGAGTGCTTTGGCTGAAATCACTGCATAATAATGAATTAGGAGGCAGGGAGTCTGAAATAAAGTAATTCATCTATGCTTATTCATTATGCAAATAAGCTCAATTGGTGCACTGAGGTGTTATCGATAAGCCCATCTGCCCACTCCTGTAGCCCCACTTGCTCACGAATACTTAGCAGCCCCTCTTCCCTGGATAACAGAGATACAGAGGGACATAATAAAGGTACCATTAAGATCACAGTAACTTGCCCTAATAGGCAAATTAACACGCTCAAATCTGCTGGCAGACTCTTTAAAGGGGGTATTCCCATCTTAATAAATTATTCCCTATCCACAGCATAGAGCATGCTTAAAAGATCACTTGGGGGTCCACAATCTTAAGTAAAGGGGCCCTAAAGGCCTTCTCTACAGAGCCATCAAATGCAGCTTTTGGCTTTCTTCAGTAGCTCCATGGAGAGTTAATGGAGTGGTGGCATGCATGTATATCCTGCAGGTCCATTCAGTGGGGATTCGGGGGTCCCCATCATTGAGATAGTGGGCAGGGGACCCAATAAGGTGCTTCCAGAATCTGTGGGCTTGTGTCTTGACTTAACTAAGATTGGATTCAAAAAGGAAGGAATTATACTTCTGCTTCATGCTGGATCCACTTCTGGTACTAGCTGAAAAACAGCAGTGGCTGCTTTCCCTAAAACGTGTTGTGTGTGACGGCAGCCTTACACAGTATACAGTGGGATCACTATATTTCTAGTTACGCAGCCAAACTGTCAACTTGCTTTGCCTACTATCAGGACATACCATTTGAGGCTGTCAGATATCACTATCCCTAAATCCCTCCTTTCTAAATTCCTCTGTAACTTCTTTGCCAACATGAAACCATCAATACTATACTCAGAGGATTGCTTCTCATGAGCATTTTTTTTTTTACATTTGTTAACACTGAACTGCGGTCTCCTTTGTTTTACCACTTGTACAGTAAAGCTAGACCCCACCAAGAATATAAATACTATTGCACATTTTTCTGTCATTGCCAAACAGGGCAACCTTACCTACCAACCCTTCTCCTATGTCACTTACAAACATATTAGAGATAAAAGAACCAAGAACTGACTCAGAATGCTCACCATGAACTACTACACACCAATATCTATCTTATATCTTCAATGAAGACAAGACATGTCCCTTGGAGACAGACAAATAATTGTTTTCCTTTTCTTTCATTACTAAGTTGACTGATGTTTTTCTCAGTAGACGGATAAATATCATCTGTTATTTCTTGATCAGTGACTACATGATATTAACCAATCCAGTCCAATGAGCCCTAAAAAAAGTGATTTGGACTTAAACAACAAGGAAACACAAAAAAGAATGAGAGCATGAAAGTGGTATAGTGTTGGCTTGAGTTAAGTTTTCCTAAATACTCTTTGTACAGAGAAAATATTACCTTTGCCTATTTTATTGCATACAGGAACTGATTTGCATTTGCGCCCTTTTCATTAGCACTCCCCAATCATTTACACTTTTTTGATGTTTACTGTCTCTTTAAGTGCGTCAAGCCTATATGATAAATGTTATTGTTTTGTTGTGAGGTGCAGAATAATGAGCTCACTGCCGTTGAAAACATCATTATTCTTGTTTGGATAGAATTGTTTTTAAATGAAATTACCTTGACTTATCTTATTCTCTTCAGACGACAGGCTCAGCAGTGGAAATGGCAAATATTTTGGAAGAACTAATATTTGTGGTGTTAATTAAAGATGATTATTAATGATTATAAGTTTAATACATGTATTTCATAAACAGGCTGTCACGTCCGGGGCAGGGAAGAGTGAGCCCTATTCTGAACCCAGACCCCTATCCCTACCTGGGCGGCGGTCCCTACACTGGCTAAGTGCAGGAGGGGAGATGAAACAGTACAAGTCTGGAAGAAGCAAGTGCAACAACAAAAACAGGAGAACTACAAGTCCCAGCAGACCTAACCGTTAAGGCTAGACAAAGGAGAAAGATAAACCAAACCAACAAGCCAGGTCAAACCAGGAAGTCACGTCATACACAGAATCACAATCCAGAAGTACCACAAGTCCAAGCCAGAAGTCAAACAGAGAAAGCAGTCCAGGGAAACAAAGAACAAACCAAACAAGCCGAGTCAGAACCAGGAGGTCACGACAAATCCAAATCAGAATCCAAAAGGCAAGTCCACAATATAGATGAAGAGGTCAAACACAGAAAGGAGCACACAATAAACGCACGAGCCAGCCAAAAGACTTGATCACGGGCGAGGCATGGAAGCCTCCACCTGTTTAAATCAGAGCAGGGAGGGAGTAAGGAGGGAGCATCAGCTCTGATTGGACCGGCGTCTCTGTACTCTGACAGGCTGAACAGCATGCCTGTCAGACAGTCCAGACGCCTCCCCCCTTTCCAGCTGGTGTGCTGAGAGAGCAGTGGAGGCATCAGCAGGTATGTTCATAACAGTACCCCCCCTTTTATGAGGGGCCTCAGGACCCTTAAATGGACTGGGCTTGTCTGGATGAGATTCATGAAATTTCTGAATGAATTTGTCTGCATGGATAGATTTAACAGGGACCCATGATCTCTCCTCTGGACCGTACCCTCTCCAGTGAACCAAGTACTGCCAAGAATTTCTGACTTTGCGAATATCTAAAATTCTAGAAACCTCATACTCAAGTTCACCTTGAATCTCCACAGGAGCAGGAGGTTTCTTGGACACGGAAAGAGAAGGAACATATTTTTTTAACAAAGACCTATGAAATGCATTGTGAATCCTGAACAAGTCAGGCAATTTCAGACGATAGGATACTGGGTTTATTCTTTCCACAATGACATACGGACCAATAAAACGAGGTGCCAGTTTCCCAGATGGTACTTTAAGACGGAGATTACGAGTGGACAACCAAACCTTCTCCCCCACTTCAAAAACGTAACCACATAAACGTCTTTTATTGGCATTTTTCTTTTGGATGCCCTGGGACTCCTTCAGGTTCTTCTGAACCTGGTCCCAGACTGTGCACAGATCAGTGATGATAGCATCCGCTTCAGGATTATCAGACACATTATCGGAAAGAGAAGAATACCTAGGATGGAATCCGTAGTTACAGTAAAATGGTGACATTTTAGAAGATGCATTGTCATGATTATTTAACGCAAATTCAGCTAATGGAAGATAAGAGACCCAATTGTCTTGATGATCAGCAATATAACAACGCAAGTATTGCTCAACAGATTGGTTAACTCGTTCAGTTTGTCCATTGCTCTCTGGATGAAAGGCTGATGAGAAGGACAAAGTAGTACCTAACCTCCTACAGAAGGCTCTCCAAAATCTAGAAACAAATTGTACCCCTCTATCAGAAACAATGTTGTCTGGAACACCATGCAACCGTACAACATGTCTAATGAATAGTCCTGATAATTCCTTAGCAGAAGGTAAACCATGTAAAGGAATAAGATGACACATTTTGCTGAACGGATCAATAATTACCCAAATCACAGTTTTTCCTTGAGAAGCAGGTAGATCTGTCATGAAATCCATTGATATGTGAGTCCATGGCCTAAGTGGAATAGGCAATGGACAAAGCTCCCCAGCAGGTCTCATTCTGGGAACTTTGGCCTGTGCACAGGTCTCACAAGATGCAACATATGCTTTAATATCCCTGCCCATAGAAGGCCACCAATATCCACGAGACACTAATGCTCTTGTTCCAGCCACTCCAGGATGTCCTGACAAAACAGAATCATGCAGCTCATTTAATAAGCGAAATCTGAATTGACTAGGAACAAATAACTTATTCCTAGGAGTGTCTTTAGGGGCAAGGTTTTGATTGGTTTTGATTTCAGATGCCAAATCTGGGGTAATAGCTGATATAACAATTCCCTTTTGCAAGATGGGTTCAGGATTGGATGTTGGAGTCTGGCTGGAACAAAAGCTACGTGATAAGGCATCTGCCTTGATGTTCTTAGACCCAGGTCGGTAAGTAATCACAAAATCAAACCTAGTAAAAAACAATGCCCAGCGAGCCTGACGGGGGTTAAGACGTTTAGCAGATTCCAAAAAGGTTAGATTCTTGTGATCAGTCAAAACAGTAACTTGATGCTGTGCACCTTCGAGGAAGTGGCGCCATTCCTCGAAGGCCCACTTGATCGCAAGCAATTCTCTATTTCCTATGTCATAGTTTCTCTCAGTAGAAGAAAATTTAAGAGAAAAGTAAGCACAAGGTCTGAGATTGGTAAGAGCAGAAGTACCCTGAGACAAGACTGCCCCCACCCCAACCTCGGAAGCATCAACTTCCACCACAAAAGGCCTTGACTGGTCAGGCTGAGTTAACACTGGGGCCTTAGTAAAACAATCCTTTAAGGCCTCAAATGCTGCTGTGGCCTCAGGTTGCCAGTGTAGTAGGTCCGCCCCTTTTTTGGTCATGTCAGTAGGGGGTTTCGCTATTTCAGAAAAGTTTTTAATGAACTTTCTGTAATAATTAGCAAACCCAAGAAAGCGTTGCAGTGCTTTTAATGATGAGGGACGGACCCAATCTACAATGGCCTGGACCTTGGCAGGATCCATTTTAAAAGCATTAGGGGTCAAGATGTACCCCAAGAAAGGCACCTCCTGAACCCCAAACACACACTTCTCTAGTTTTGCAAACAAAGAATTCTCTCGAAGTTTTTGTAACACCATTCGTACATGCTGAACATGTGAAGACCAGTCAGAGGAGTAAATCAGGATATCATCCAGATAAACAACAAGAAATTTGCCTATAAATTCTCGAAAAATGTCATTCACCAAGTTTTGAAACACTGCTGGGGCATTACTTAATCCGAAGGGCATAACAAGATATTCAAAATGCCCCTCCGGAGTGTTGAAAGCGGTTTTCCACTCATCCCCTTCCTTAATTCTGATGAGGTTGTAAGCCCCCCTAAGATCAAGCTTGGTGAACCAAACAGCTCCTATGATCTGATTGAATAAATCGGGAATTAATGGAAGGGGGTATTGGTTCTTAATTGTTATCTTATTTAATTCCCGATAATCAATACAAGGTCTGAGACCACCATCTTTTTTCCCCACGAAGAAAAAACCTGCCCCCATAGGAGAGACAGAGGGACGAATATGGCCTTTTTGGAGACTTTCTTGAATGTATACTTTCATGGCCATTCTCTCAGGTCCGGATAAGTTATATATCCTACCTCTAGGATACTTAACATTAGGTACCAGATCAATAGCACAATCATACATTCTATGTGGGGGAAGTTTTTCAGACTCTTTCTCAGAAAACACATCCTCATAATCCTGAATAAAACTTGGAATTTTACTCAATTCCAAACTGGCAAGACTTACAGTCATACAATCTTTTAAACATGAAGAGCTCCATTTTACCAGTTAAACACAGGATTATGGGCCTGGAGCCAGGGTAACCCCAGAATGATGTCTGCTGGTAGTTTCTCCATAACAAATAAGGTACAATGCTCAGAATGTATGGAACCAACCACCATCTTAACTGCAGGAGTGACATACTGAATCAACCCCTTTTTTAATAGGGTAGTATCAACTGCTGTAACCCTCACAGGTTCAGGGAGAGACTGCAGAGGGATTTTCAGAGAAGTAGCAAAACCAAAATCAATGAAGTTAGAAGCAGACCCTGAGTCCACAAATGCAAGGCCTGATCTCTCTTGATCGTCATAACAAACAGTAACTGGTAACAATACCTTTTTGGAGACAATTGGAATTACCTGATCGCCTAGGTGGTCTCCCCGGTAACCACCTAGGCGCTGAAGTTTCCCTGCTGTGGTCTTTTAGTGCAGTCCTTTAGCAGATGATCAGCTCCTCCTTTAGACATGCGGAATCTTTTTTGCTCTTGAGCCGACATACTTCCGATCTGCATGGGCTCGCCTTTAGACCCTGGACCCTCGACTGCAGACTCAAGCGAAGAGCGTACCCCAGTTGTGCGTGACACAGATGGTGTGGTCCGTTCTTTACATCGTTCACGAAGCCGTCTGTCAAGTCTTATAGCAAGGGACATAGCCTCGTCCAGTGATGTAGGAGGAGAATAACCAACAAGCATGTCTTTAACAGAGTCAGACAGACCTAAACGAAATTGGTAACGTAAAGCTGGGTCGTTCCATCCAGAAGCAATACACCACTGGCGGAATTCAGCACAATAAACTTCCACAGTTCTATTACCCTGCTTAACAGACGCCAACTTACTCTCAGCTACTGCTGTGCGATCAGGATCATCATACAAAAGACCTAAGGCATCAAAAAACTGGTCCACAGATGCTAATTCAGGTGCATTGGGGGGTAGGGAAAATGCCCACTTTTGGGGATCCCCTTTGAGAAGGGAAATGACAATGCCTACCCTTTGAGTCTCAGACCCTGATGAGTGAGGTCTAAGCTTAAAATACAGTTTACAACTATCTTTGAAAGCAGCAAACTCCTTCAAGTCACCAGAAAAACGGTCAGGGAGACTAACCTGTGGTTCCAAAGGAACCACTGGAGCAGCAACTACTGGCTGCGGCTGGGACATTTCCTGATGCTGAACCCGTTCAGCCAAATCTTGAACCATCTGAGTCAAACCCTGCATCTGTTCTACCAAGGCTGTCATAGCCTCCATATTGAGGCACAAAGAGGAGGGGAAAAGAAAAAAAAATATATATATATATTCTCTTGGCCCGTGATACTGTCACGTCCGGGGCAGGGAAGAGTGAGCCCTATTCTGAACCCAGACCCCTATCCCTACCTGCTTGGACGACCTGCCCTAAACAGCAGTCCCCAACTGGGCGGCGGTCCCTACACTGGCTAAGTGCAGGAGGGGAGATGAAACAGTACAAGTCTGGAGGAAGCAAGGGCAACAACAAAAACAGGAGAACTACAAGTCCCAGCAGACCTAACCGTTAAGGCTAGACAAAGGAGAAAGATAAACCAAACCAACAAGCCAGGTCAAACCAGGAAGTCACGTCATACACAGAATCACAATCCAGAAGTACCACAAGTCCAAGCCAGAAGTCAAACAGAGAAAGCAGTCCAGGGAAACAAAGAACAAACCAAACAAGCCGAGTCAGAACCAGGAGGTCACGTCAAATCCAAATCAGAATCCAAAAGGCAAGTCCACAATATAGATGAAGAGGTCAAACACAGAAAGGAGCACACAATAAACGCACGAGCCAGCCAAAAGACTTGATCACGGGCGAGGCATGGAAGCCTCCACCTGTTTAAATCAGAGCAGGGAGGGAGTAAGGAGGGAGCATCAGCTCTGATTGGACCGGCGTCTCTGTACTCTGACAGGCTGAACAGCATGCCTATCAGACAGTCCAGACGCCTCCCCCCTTTCCAGCTGGTGTGCTGAGAGAGCAGTGGAGGCATCAGCAGGTATGTTCATAACACAGGCAAGAAGGATGTGAATAGCAACATATAGTGTTATTCCCATGAAGGGTCTATCACAGATATTGGTTGCATGAATACATTTTTATGCAGTGGGGGATAACCAACTGCAGGCAGAAATATGTGGATGCACATCCTATTCTTGGCAATAATACTCTGCACCAAGAAGTATTAGACTGCTACGTGTGGCATGTCAGAGGTGTGCCAATGGGGCCAGAGAGCAGAGCAATCCCCTAATGAAGGCCCGCTCTCAGCACCTGCAGCATTCAGCAGCTCCAACCACTACATCCCCTCTCAATGTCTCACAAAAGACACCCTTGGCTAGCACAATGTCTTAGCACCCTTTTTTTGGATCACAGGCTTATCTGCACTGGATCTCTAAGGCTGAGTTCCCACTTAGTTTTTGCAATCTGTTTTTTTCATCTGTCTGTAGCAGTGGTGGTGAGTGCAATACCATATTCATACTTGTGTTGTTTGGGGCAGCCTTCCCCGCCGGTGGTGCCAGCTGGGTTTTGGTGGGGCATTTTGGGTTTGGTCCTGTGACATTGGGGTTGCAGGGCCATTCCATGGCCTCCCTTCCCTGCATGTCATGCTTTGCGGAGTTGGGGATCTCTGATCGACACAGTGTGTGAACCAGGGGACCTGCACGTGGTTCACGGGCCAATATGGTTTGATCAAATTATATACCAACATCCTGGCGTTGGTTTAAAATAGGCCTAGTGGCATTAGTATCAGCCATAGGTGGGATGTGCAGCCGCTCCTTTCTCTCTATGTCGTATTTTTTCATCAGTTTTTGTAAAAAATTGGTGGAAAAATGGATGCATTTGTGAGAATCTGTTTTAATCCGTTTTTCCATTGACTTCCATTATAAAAAAAAAAGGATACACAAAACGCACACACAAAAATAAGGTCAGCTACATTTCTGTGGCAGTTAAAAAAAGGATGCATTTTGATCTTTTTTTTTTATAATGAAAGTCAATGAAAAAACGGATTAAAACTGATGCACACAAATACATAAATGTTTCCATCCATTTTTCCCATCAGTTTTTTTGCAAAAATGGACGAAAAAAAAAAAATGGATTGCAAAAGTGTAGTGTGAACCCAGCCTAACTCTGTTCAGCAGCCGTCTGAGCATCGTATAAACACAAAGTCACAAACTGCTCTACCATATTCATGTCTATCCTTCACGCAGATTTATGTTTATATTCATGCAGCTAGAGTAAGGGCCAGTTCACACGGAGTAAAACTGGCAGAATTTTCGCTACGGAATCCCGCCAGCCTCTGTGTCATACTGGCAGTTTATGGAGGGCTCACGCGCCTCCTCTCTCCGTCCCTCTCTGCTTGTAAGAATTGACATGTCAATTCCTCCGCCCGGAGAGAGGAGGCACGCGAGCCCTCCATAGACTGCCAGTATGACACGGAGGCTGGCAGGATTCCACAGCGGAGAGTTCAGCCGCAGAATTACACCAGTTTTACTCCGTGTGAACTGGCCCTTAATTATCTTTATTTACATCTCCAATTTAGAATATACACCACATCAGGTAAAATGGCAAGGCAACATGTTTCATACCATATGAAGAAATCTTCATTTTGCTTTGTCATTTTACCTGATGTGGTCTATATTTTAACCTGGAAAAGAAAATAAAGAGATGGCTTTTATGGGATATGTGAGCTCCAATATATCTTCTTGTGAATCTATTTCAATGGGTTCGACTGATAAAGGTGTATGCTATTGACAAATAATGTTGGTGGCAAGATGGGTCAGGAGTGTTGGATTATCACAACCTGGGATAGGCTGACATGACAATTGTCTGGCTTTGGTTTACCCCTCCCCTTCTTATAAAAAAAACATGAACATTCACCCATGCCAGACTTTCTTGTAATGAGAAGTTAGAAAATGTATGTCCACCTTTATTTCCATTGCCCTGTGCGCACTTTGTTGTATCTTCTTACACCAGACACAACAATATGTTTAGAAAGGCAACACAACAGGGCATGGGGGTCTGAGGAAGCCTAATAGTTCCCCTTCCTATAAGACAAGATCAGTTCGGAATCAGCTCTTGAGCAGTTCTCTGGAGCAATAAGGCATACTGCGGAAGCTGATAAGGAGCCCAACTCTGGCCGGCCTTATCTCCTCTCCCAATAGGGAGGGCTTCATGGCAACATCTGTACACAAGTAAAAGGGGAAATCACAGATATCGTCTCTCTTTCAAGAAATTGGAGGTGGATTAGGGCAACAAGATTGCTTGCACAACCAGCTCCAATAAGGGGCACAATTTTGCATCTTCTTATAATTACCCTCTTTCAACAAAGAATGAATGTGGGCAAAAATAATAAAGATAAAAATATATTTACAGCTTGAGAAAAATTCTACACGTATAATAAGACTCTGAAATCCCCCCTCCTCACCCACCACCACCCTTCCCCCTCCTAGGAAATCAATCAAACATTTACAGGAACAGCACTGCCAATATTAAGAGACATATTATACAATCTACAGGATGGCTGCATTGTGTGAGTTCAGGGGGAAACCAATTAAGAGTGCGGTAGATCTGTTCAAGGTATCACCCCCCCTCCCCCTTCTCATTGCAGCAGAAAACATTTTCATTCCCCCATTGGGGGTGGAAGGTATTTATAGTGCAGCGAGTATTGAGCGAGTCTCAGTGTCACTCACATTGTAATATGTTTGAATGACAGCGATAAAATTAGTCAGCGACTCGCATGCTCGGAAGTCAGTGATTTGTTTTCATTAGGTTTGCTGTTTTGTGAGAAGGTGGATGTGTCTAGAGTGCGGTATTAGCTGTTGTCTGCCTCTCCTCACTCACTGCTTTCCTCTAGTAATTTAGCAGAAAGAAATGGAGAGAAACCTGATGGAAACTATTTTTAGTCTTAGGTAACATGTAATATCTGAAGGAGGTACCATAGTAGTTATATTCTTATGTAGAAAGCAGTATAATATAATATATTAGTATAATATATTTATATCAGTATAATAGTTATATTCTTGTACATGTGGGGAAGTATTATAGTCATATTTTGCACATAGATGACTGTGCTATAGTAAAATGTATAAGGTACCGTACATTAATATAGTAGTTCTATAGTTGGTATATTTCTGTACACATAAGCCAGTGCTGTAGTAGTTCCATTCTTATTTATAGGTGTAAGTGTTCAACTACCTAGTGGAGAATATTGAACCTACAGTATATATAGCCAAATCCAAATCTCCTGTAAATTTATTTTGTCTTAAAAAAAATAGTTGTGGTTTGTAAGTGCTCCAATCCCATAAAAACGTAATATCAGAGTGTTCTAGAGATTTGGAGCGTTTCAAAATCCAAACGCATTTTCCTAGACAAACTTATTGGGATTTGGCCATTTTTACCATAACTTTGCTCATGTATTGTAGCTAGGCCGGGGTTAATAAATGATATTCATAAAGGCAAACACCATTCTAACCAAAAATGTGCTTGGAGCTGTTATAATGTCCTCTCTTCCTTTCAGAAGCTCATATATAATGTATTACTCACTGAGGGGGAGCACTAAGCTAAGGAAAGCTTTATTCTTGCTTTGCTTTTCTATAGGAAGATAATGATATTTATTTTGATGTCATGGTCGGTAAGTGGAACTGAGCAGGGTGTCCGGTATCTGCACCTGGTGCTCATTGAATGCACCACTTTGCTTCAGTCTTGGCTTGTACTGTACCTGGTACTTTGCAGGTTATCTCCAGCCGAGTGCTGTGCTCTGTCAATATTCAGCCAAATGAAAACAAATTCTGCCATCTATTTTCAGCTTCTTTGCTTAGTTCTTGGGCTTTAAGCAGTAAATATTACCATTGCAGCTGTTTGTATGACTCCCACACAATACCGTAACCCCAATCACAAAAGATATAAACTAGTTGTGAGTCAGATGTTTAGAGCTCTGGGTGTTGTCTGTGTAACCAAATAACCGAATAAGCGGGGAGCTGAGCACAGCCCCAGTGCACTAATGAATCATAATATATTATAAAGTTCCCTTTGATCAATAGTTAATGAATGGGGATCTTCTATGAAAAAGGACTCCTGAAAGGTTAATCCTTGCTGAAGGCTACAAGAGTCGATCGTTACACCTTGTAGCTACTCATCAATTAACAATGTTCCTTTATAGAAGTGAGAGTAAGGAAGCAGTGCAGCAACGCGAAGAGGGCGCAATGATATAAACATATGTTGTTTCCAATTCTATGCTTACCATAATAACCTTTACTTGTGTAATAGATAATGGAGAGGAGCAAACTGTGTTGTATAATATGTACTTATCAAAATATGTCACAGTAAATAGCAAATACTGAGGGGATTGATTCAGCCATAAAATAACTTTATTACATATATACCCATACTTATACCAACACATTTTCCGGAAATTATTTTTTGAACTGTGCTCCTCCCACTGAATAATCTAAGCCAAGTGTCAAGGAGGTGGTGCCACAGCCTGGCACACCTACACACTCATCCTCACTTCCCTCTTCTTGACAGGTGTACATAGACCTGTGTTCTTGGTGGGGGCACTACTCATTCACATGCTAAAGTTTAATGGATCTAAACTACTGCTGGAAGACTAAACAGAGTTACTGGAGGGTATGGTTAGGACAGTGTAATGAAGCCCTATATCTGAAGGTAAGCTGAAGGAGAACTATACTGTTATAACTGCCTACTGAAAGGCAGACATTCAAACATATCATCTATGTCTTGGAAGATGTATATAAAGACAAATTATCAGAGTATATATGGGGGGGGGGGGGGCGGCAGGATGGACAACCCAGCGGCCAACAAGGCCTGCCCATGGACCACCCTTACAGACTACAGTCATACTTCATTAGTCTTCATTAGTATAATTCACCTATTGAAAGAAAAATATTTTTGTGTACGCTTGATGAGATTTTTGATCCTTTTTTTTTTTTTTTGTATAATGGAAGTGAATGGAAAAAAATGGTTTAAAACAGACGCGTCCAAATGCATCTGTTTTTTCACCCCGTTTTTCATCCATTTTTTCATTAAACAGATCTGTTAAATGCTTACTGAGCCTATTACACAGCTTGATAATCATACAGCATGGGCAGCACAGACATTGTTAGCGACGTCCATGCAGTCCTTGCCTTAAGCAAAAAATATTAAACGTTATACACACCTGTCATTGGTCGTTGTCCCATCTCAGTGAGTGATTGGCTTAGTGGCCTCGCACTTCAGAGACCAGCTCTGAACTTTCAACAGTGGCTGCAGAATGTGGGTAAAAGCGAGAAGAACACTGGTAGCATTGACAGGTATTTATAGCATTTTTTTTTTTTTTTAACATTTATCAGCTGTCAGCTGTTACACGTAACATTGCGCAGTCAGTGGCCGATGATTTTTCAGCAGGTTTAAAGACAACGATGACCCAAAACACACAGCCAGGGAAACTAAAGGTCCTATTACACAAAGCGATAATCAGCCGTATTTGGCCCATTATTGACCATTACAGCAGATAATATTAAGCTTTGCGTAATAAAAGGCAATGATCAGTCGACATGCATAATGTTGGCAGATCGTTGTCTTTTAAGGTCTTTTAACATGTTGAAAGACTAGCAACTAGAATAGCAACGATCTGCTGCTGTTGCACCGTGCAATAGGAGCGGCTGCAGCAGACCACCGTTATCGCTTGTGGGCTTCCTGGGTGATCTAAAGATCATCCAGGGAGAATCTCCCGCAGCTCCCTGCTGCCCCCCTGCACTTACCTGCTCGCTGTCGGCATGTGTAATAGAGCCACCAGCGAGTCGGGAAGGTAGAGCAAGTGAGTGCTAACCTGTTGGCGTGTCTGCAAACACGGTGAAGAACTAAAGGCAACGTCTGTAAATGCAGACAAAGGTTTCTCTACCAAATATTAAGTTCTGTTTTTTTTATTGTATCAAATACTTACTTCATGCAATACAATGCAAAATAATTATTTAAAAATCAAACTGGGATTTGCTGTAATTTTTTAAGGATTTTGTCTCTTACAGTTGAGGTGCACCTATGATAAAAATCCCAGACCTCTTAATTCCTTGTAGGTGGGAAAATTTTCCAAATCTGCAGTGTGTTAAATACTTATTTTCCCCACTGTAAATAAAGGAATTATTATTACTGTATTGTGGAGATCTCCAGCACTGCCCATCTGTAATACAGAGAGGAGAAAGGCTATTTTAGTTTTCTGCTTGGGAGTGCTACATGTCACCATTCTATCTACTTACTGCTAGGCTAAGCTTGCAACATAATCTCAACTCATTTAAGCCTCGCCCCAGGACTATTGAAACCCCACCCACCCATGGGCAGGCTGGTGTGTAAGTATTCTAGGACTACAACTTCTAGCATGCACATGATGGGGTGTAGTCCTACAACAGCTAACATATCCAGTACTCAGGGAAAAGAGTATGTTAAGTGGGTGCACATATCAACTGAGTCTCCACCAAACATAACCCAGCCCTGTCTACATTCAAATGGTTACCTAACTTTAAAGAATATTTTTAATAAAGAGCCAAAAATAACACCGTCCTGTCAGCACATTCTACTGGGTGATCAACAGGCAAGGAGACCCATTAGCAGCCGCATGAGAAATCTACAGCATTTTCCTATAGTTTGTGACTTTCCAGTAGCTCAGTACACTCTTCACCTTGATACTTTTGGTGTGTGTACTGTTTGCTCCTCACTGGCGTAGTTACCATGGAGGCAGACCCCACAACTTTTACTGGGCCCGTGCAGCTGGGAGGCCCATGCCCCCCTCGGCAACACTGGCCTCAGCACCAGCTCTGCAGCACCTCCACTGGCACAATGCTCCTCCTTACCCCAACAGAGACAGTGTCTCAGCGCTGACTGCTGCACTCCAATGCACGCTCTAATGGACACATAGGGAAGGAAGGAAAGAGCCACAGAGTTCACTAAGCCCCAGTTTCTGTTTAACCCCTTATTTACTCCAGTGTGTAAATGACACAAAGTTCAATTACATGCTGCAACACAAGAAAAGGGTTAAAGAGCAGAAGACAGGGAGATCTCTGCTTCACTGCTCAGTGCACTGACTTCGGTTCTCTTGGCTACCCCCGCCAGCAAGTAGAAAAATGTGCAGGGCTCTGTGCAGAGGTTCAGAGTCATCAATGCACTGAGCAGTAAAGCAAAGGACTCTTTGTCTTTTGCGCTTTAATCGTTTTTTGTGTTGCAAGTAAGTGATCTTTGTGTTACTTACACACTGCAGTACATAAGGGGTTAAGCAGAGGGACACTACCACGCCAGCCCCACTCTGTTCCTGCACTGTTTTCTATAGGTGTAGGATAGATAGATAGATAGATAGATAGATAGATAGATAGATAGATAATGCACAAGCCTGGAGAATAAGAAGTTAGTATCTAATATACTGCCTCATGTACCATGTAACATGTGCAGGTCTCCTGATATACATGAGTTCCTGCTCTAACAATGTCGCGGTGTCGGTCAGCGACCACCACCGCAAAGCCGGTGCCCACACATGGTGGACATAGCGCTCATAACTTTGTGATGTAGTTCTCAACATTTTGTGTGGTGAGTGGGGGAGGGGGGCGTACAGAATCCTAGCTATGCCCCTGCTGCTCCCAATGACACATACAGCCCTTTCCTCCGTAGCATGATTCCAAGTGGACACGTAACTGCAGACCCACTCTCCTCCTCCCAGCAATATCCGTGTACTCCTTCTCTGAAACTCTCCCCAATATCTGTGTATAGTCTAAGCCCAAAAAATGTTTAATATATGTCATGCTGAGCCATGCTGACAAATATTGCTGTGAAATGGTTAATGTTGGTGTCTCCTTATAACAGGAAATTCACTCCGGGAAGATTTAATGATGGATCAGCAGAGCACATATTGTATTGTAGCAATTGAAATATTGGCAGGACCTTCTTGTGACTCAATATTTACCTCAAGAGACAATAAATCTTTATGTCCTATTTTACTGTAACCAATAAGCGAGACGGTGCTGTATAAAGATCCTGCTCTCCGTTCCAGAAATCAATGGCAAAAAAAATAAAATGTAATCGCTGTTAACAAACGTAGTGCTCGCTCACCCATGTGACTATGACACACTGCGGGATGGGGGAATCTAATCAAGGTGAAACGGATCTGTCACCAGAATGACCTGTCTACATTAGTTAATCCACTGAACACTGCAAAAGGCACCAAAATACTGGTGCAGGAAAACTGTGGCTTACAAAATAAGTAATGGAGAGAAAACCTTCACTGAGATAAGGTCATTCCTGGCACGGTTATTTTCAGAAGGAGGCTTTAAAAATGACAATATGGTTGGACATAGCATTGCCCCCACTTGTAATGGTTCAGCCTTAGTGCTTTTAATGCCCCAGTGTTTTAGAGGAACTTTCCCTGTTAAACTTAAATAAGGTGATGGGTCCAAATGGTGTCTACCCCAGGGTTCTTAAAGGGAATATGTCACCTAGATTTTCTTTTACTGTTCAGAGCCAGATATACTAAAACTTTTTCTTTTCCAATTCCAATCTGTTTCTATTATCTGACTGTAATTATTTTTATTTTACTGTTTTTACATTTTTATGTGGGCTGCAATCCTGCCTGAGCTGCTTTTAACAGCGTTTGGTGACATGCTTTACAGCAAGCCTCATGGACATAGACGACAATAAGCAGACTCTGTCCCCTTGAGATGAATGTAAAACATCACTAAGCGTGCTCTGTGACCTTTGAAAAGGTCATTTCACAGGAAGCTGCTGTTGTCTTCTCTATCTACTGGTGTCACATGTCACTGCAATGCTATTACAGCAGCCTCCTTTAATCACCACAGACAGAACAGGAAGTCTCAACTAAGTTTTAGCCCCGGTGGTGAGAATGAAAACTGCAAGATATCAGGACAGCAACATGGAAAATTAGAAAAATAAAAGTCACCAATTTTTTTTTTTTTTAAATATGGTATTTATACAATATGTATACTTTTACAAAAGGAGATTTTCTGATGACACATTCCCTAAAAAGCACACCAATCTGCGACAGCCCTGTAAAACCAATCCATTCTAATAGAAGATGCTCCTCGTGAATGGAGAATGGTCAATGCTGTGTCCATCCACAAGAAGGGTGGTAGAGAAGAGCCCAGTAACTACAGGCCAGTTAGCTTGACATCTTTAGTAGTAAAAATGCGCAGGTAAATAATCAGGCAGACTGCTATTTCCATTTCATTGGTGATGTTAAATCTTCTCCCATCTTTACACCAGCATCAAAGTCCCAAGCTTATGCTGAAAGCTGGTACTCCCTACCACTGACCTGAAACTTCACATCTATTACCAGACTATCAGGTAATTTCCCTGTAATATGGCATGGAACTACTTTAAACTGAATTACTAGAACTAAACAGTGCTCTAGTAATAGACATTCACTATTTTGCCCTCAAAACTGAGAAACTGATAGTTTACTATGGAAAGAAAAAGACAGAAATAACAAAGTTTCCCTGATAGGTGCTTGAGAAATACCGGGTTTCACACTCAGTGTTATTTTCTGGTTAAAAGCACTCATTTTCTCAGCGCTCTCACAGTGTGAGCATTAGGCCTATATCCACATCAACGCTGCCTTAAACAATAAGCCATTTAGAGAGCATTGCATCGTGTCCTCAGTCCTCTCGAGGTGGCTTTCTTAATGAGACATGAGAATTGAGGGCTCAGCTAGATCTCACCTTGATTGGATCATTAGGGAGAAGGCTTCTTGATATGCAAATTAACCCACACAACAGGATACTTGTTGAACGCTGAATCGTTTACCGTGTTTATATGCATGGGCTTCCGTGCCACCCCTGGGAGATGTAGAGGGGAAAGGCAACACTTTGTTATATACGGAGCTTCATTGTCATCACACTGTCCACCAAGAGATAAAGTAGGCTTCCTGTTGTCGCCAAATGCTGTAAAACAAAACATTAATAGGTAAAGTTCTGTTTAAAGCGTCACTGTCATTTGGGAAAACTTTTGATTGGTCCGGGTCTCAGCGTTCAGATCTGTACCAATTGGAAAAACAAGAAGACATGCTGTAGCGCGTCCTCTCCACGTTTTGTGTTAGAAAAAAAGAGTCGTTCATAGTGTAAGTCTATGCAGCCCAACTCTTTTTTCCTTACACAAAGCGGGGAGTGGACGCGCTGCAGTGAGGTCCTCTCCCCGCTGGTTCTCCCAATCTGTACGGGTCTAAACGCTCAGACCCAGAGCGATTAAAACTTTTGTCATGTGTCTATGACTAGGAGTAGCAGTCCCATTACCAAGGGAACGTGGGCATGTCTCTAAAAGTAAGCCATCCTTACATTCCCTTGGTACGTATAGCTCAGCCCACTACACTGATGTCATTGATGACGCCATTAATGGGACTCTTCAGGTACAGCACAGATGGTTGGCTATCTGCGATATCCACACATGTGATTGGTTATATGCAGTAAGTTATTAGGGAAGTGGCTTCTTATAGCCTACCTATATAAGGCAGACAATTACCACAGGCAGATTGATAGCTATTCTTCCTGAGGACGCTGTGTATAGCAGCAAAATATGTTGAAGGGGCTGTATTTTACATTTTAACTGCTACTCCTACTGCTCCCTCATTACATTACAAGCCATCAGTGATGATAACTGGTGTATGGCTATTCTGTATGTCCACTGGTTCAGCACATGGGTATGTGTTTTTAGTTTTTCTTTTGTTGTACTCATCATTACATTATATTAGAAAATCCATGTAATGACTGAAGTCGTGGATCCGCTGTAACACCGTTAGTGATGGCATAAGCCGCAACAGGGAGCGGGGTTTAAGGGGCCACTGGGCTTCACCACGCCCTAGAAGGAGGGGACGCGCGTGCCGACCAGCACAGCAGGGAGGAGCGCGGAGTGGTAAGGTGCTCTGTCGGGCCGCAGAGACAGCAGCATCACACCCCAGCACATGCTGTTAAAACACATCAGGGGAGAAGCAGAGCGGCGTCGGCCCGGGGCACGGGCCGCAGCCATGACAGTCCATTAACGGTGAAGTTTTAGTCAGGTCCCTAAGGGGGCTTTTGGCTTGTGGGTCATTATTGGACCCTCAGACTAGGAGGATCTGTGATTGCAACGATATTATTGAACACAGGGGCAGTTTTATAATAGTTAAGCTGGGTTCAAACTGTACGTTAAAAGGAAATAAAATGCAAAATATGATGCTGCTGTATGCCATACTGCTGAAGCTCAAAATAGATGAGGTTTTTTTTACATACACAAAAATGTGTTTAACCACGTTTTTCTGTACGTTAAAATTAAACATACTGAAAAGAAAACAGTGAAACAGATGGCAAAACATGGTGTGAACTCAGCCTTATATTATATATTTGTGCTGTCTATTCTCTTATAACATATAATACAACATATTTACGTATCCAGGGGGCAGTATTATAGACCCTATATTGTAGAGAGTGTTTCTTACACTAGAGACCATATTGTAGTGGTATATTCTTGTATATGAGATAGTATGATACCAGTTGCATTCTTGTACGTACCGCACAGTATTGTAGTTATAGTCTTGTACATAGGGGCAGTAGAGAATCAGTTCTATTCTTGCACATATAGAACATTACATAATGGGCTAGTCTACTTAGTAAACCAATAATCCTATAATGAAGCTACTCTTTCTCCTAATGCTTTAGTTGCTCCACATTTGCATAAACAATGGTCCCGATGGATAGTGTCCACATACTTTAAGTGTTTTTTGTTTGCAAGTAACCGTTATTTACTTGGTTTTCCACTTCATTTATTATGCATCTGTTAACTGAAACCTTTGTTTTGCTGATACCATGCATTACTTTACTGTAGCCTGTGTTTATAGGTGTGTTGTGTCTGTTTAGTATAGTTGATATAAAAAAAATCCTTCATTTAAAAAAAAAAAAAACTTACTTTTTTTTTTAAAGACATTACATAATAGTTACATTCTTGTAGCTATTAGGCAGTAATAATGTATTTTATTACTGTCCAAAGGGGGCAGTATTATAGTAGTTATATTCTTGTCCATATCCCACTGGCAGTACTATCTGTTGGGATGCTATTTATGTGGTACACTAACTAATGGTCCCTTTACACGTAACGATTTATCGTTCGAATTTGCACAATAACGATCGAATTTGAACGATAATCGTACGTGTAAACGCAGCGAACGATCAAACGACGAGCGAGAAATCGTTCATTTTGATCTTTCAACATGTTCTCAAATTATCGTTGGTCATTTGAAAAAAATTCGCAGATCGTTCCGTGTAAACATTCTTTCAACGATTTCACCAATGTGTGAGATAGGCTTAAGCGATCGCAAAAAAATCGCATAACAATTTTTTCGTATGATGTATTGTTCTGTCTAAACGCTGATAGTTATAAAAAAAAACATTGTTCATTCAAAATCGTTAATCGTGCGGTCGAGCGAATTATCGCTCCGTGTAAAAGAACCAATAGAATCCTTGTTGTGAGACTAAGTAACCTATTGTGTCAGCTGTGACCTGATGTACATGAGATACGATTTCTATCTCACACTTCCAAGCAAATATTGTATGGAAATATCATAAACTTGGATAAAAGAGCATTAACTTTAGCATTAAAAGAAAGAAAAGTCAGACAATACAAAGGAAAACAAGGCAGACTGGCACAATCGGTTCTTGTTTTCTGTCACTTTCCCTGTCGCAGGCTCTGGGA